>NC_044383.1:32239353-32539353 GCF_006542625.1 Nomascus leucogenys | reverse complement strand
AGTGAACAGTCTACTAAAGCACTTTTTAGGGGTTCTGTTATTGCCCTGACCAAAGTATTTTTCAAGATTTTTGAGAAGGAGACATCTTCCGGGATCCTTTCCAGAGATATCGTGGCTGGGTGAAGTGGCCCATGATAAATCCTCTCCAGTGTTCCTGTCTTCAGGAATTTTCAGCCAGGCATGGTGGCTCATGCCTGTAATCCCAGCACTTTGGGAAGTCAACGTGGGTGGATCACGAGGTCAGGAGTTCAAGAACAGCCTGGCCAACATGGTGAAACCCCGTCTCTACTAAAAATACAAAAATCTGCCTGGCATGGTGGCGCATATCTCTAATCCCATCTACTCCGGAGGCTGAGGCAGGAGAATTGCTTGAACCCAGGAGGCAGAGGTGGCAGTGAGCTGAGATCGTGCCACTGCACTCCAGCCTGGCGGACAAGACTCTGTCTCTGAAAAAAAAAAAACAAACTTTTCAGGTTCCTTTCAGGGTATACTGTTTCTGACATTGTAACTTTAGATCAGGCTGATTTTAATGATGTAAGAGCACTTATCAAAGACTCTGAAGTTGGTGTTTTAGTTTGAGCAGCTGGGAGTCCAGGTTTCTTTCATTTATCTGCTCCTTCAAACAGAACCATCTCCAGATGCTAGAACCAACCTTAGACTCTTTGGCAGGTGCTCCTACATATGAAATTCAGTGAAAATTAAAATTTGTCGCCTTCTCTGTTCCTGTTTTAAAGCCCTGAATTGTTTTGATATGGGGGACTTTTCTTCTCAGGCTTGCTTTTCCAGTTGGCATGCTGGGATTTGGTAATTCTGAACATGTTGGGTTGGAGGGTGGGGCATGAGGATAAATGATGTCCCCTTGCAAGGGCACTCCAGAAAAAGTCACAACCGTGTCAGACAAGTGAAGAGCATTGTCCGACATGGGGCGAAGTTGCATAAGCTTGTAAGGGAAGCTCAGTGAGAGTGGGGGGTCTGAATTAGTCTGAATCTTCTGGACATCCCTAATATATCCCCAGCCCAATTCTCAAGGTCCTGCTTTTTTCTAATCCACGTTTTAATTTGATAGGACTGTGATTTGTCTAACATTTAGTCCAAGAACCATTAGGGTCAGATTTCAAGATTGGTTTTCATTTATGTCAGCCCTGATGCTACAAGAGATAAGGTCTAGTTTCAGCCATGATTGAAAGTCCATGGCTTTAATTCATTACTTGGAGCTAATTTAGAGTTCGAGCTTGTTATCCAATTTCTATAAGCTGTCCTATAGCATTAGAAGCAACACTCTAATCCAAGATGGTCTCCCAAAGCGTGGTCCTCAGTGGACATGTCATTTTATTTTACCTATTTATTTATTTAGAGACAAAGTCTAGCTCTCTCAACCAGGCTGGGGTGCAGTGGAGTGCAGTAGCATGATTACAGCTCAGTAAATCCTTGAACTCCTGGGCTCAAGGGATCCTCCTGCCTCAGCCTTGTGTCTGTAGCCTGGGACTACAGACATGTGCCACTGCACCCAGCTAATTTTTTAGAAAATTTTTAGTTGTAGAAACAGAGTCTCACCATCTTGCCCAGGCTGGTCTCAGACTCCTGGGCTCGGACTCCTGCCTCAGCCTCCTGGGATGCTAGGATTAAAGGCACCCAGCCAGGTTTTCATCCTATGGAATAAGCTACCAAATTCCTATTCTTGAATCCCAGTAGACCTACAGCCCTAACTAAGCCAAATAACCAATTCCAATTTCCCCCATTTCTCTGATAATCTTTCACCTGGTATCGTTTTTCTGGTATAATTTTTATGCCAGTTAGAATTCCTGGCAGTAAGCACAAAAAATATTAATCTTGGCTTACCTAAAGATAAAAGAGTAAAGGGAGTTTTGGGGAAAGATTTTAAATAGCTCATAGAATCTAAATGCCAAAGAATCACTGTGCAGAACTGGGAAGGCAACAAATACAGCCAAGGTCAAATCACAAAAACATCCTGGCTAGGAGTCTCCACTGGTGTCTCTGCCACTGAGCACTCAGTGTTGCTGGCACTGTGATCCCAACCCCATTGCCCCCACGTTGAATAATATTTTTGGCTGTCCCTATGTTTTTGAGTCATCCTGGGCAGGAGCACGCATTGGCTCAACTTGGGTCATGCGTCCATAAGCTGCTGCTGATGGGGTGGAGAGAGGAAACCCTGGGCCTTTTCCTTCTGTGGTGGCCGATGAGATTCTGCCTCCCTCCAAGACACACACAAGGGAGATTCTTCCTGGATGGTAAGGGTGTTTAGATGTGAAGCGGCCACACACACACACACACACACACACACACAGCTGTTCACTACAGTTGGAGACTTCTTGGCTTTCCTTTCTTTCTCCACACAGCCTAGAACCCCTCACTTGTCCTTTCATCCAACTCATGCCCCAGTAGGCCCTAGGTGGAGCCACATCATCACCTCACATTTTCTCTTGGTCAAGTCACAGAGCACTGCTGGAGAAATTCACATCTGCAGGACAGGTAAACGCGTGGCATCCAGCTTTTGTTGAACCTCACCAGGGCTTAGAAACCCTTTTATGTCAAATATCATAATATTAACTCTAAAAACCAAGAACCTTTTTGTACATGGCTAAAATTCAGAATAGTAACTTAATAGCATCTATTTTCCAGCCCACATTCAAACCTGTTCCCCAAATCTGTGAAAGAGATCTTTCTGTAAGGCAAATATAATTATATCACTTCATTCATTAAATTATTATAATATATAAATATTGCCGGACTCAGTGGCTCACACCTATAATCCCAGCTCTTTGGGAGGCCAAGGCGGGCAGATCACTTGAGGTCAGGAGTTCAAGATCAGCCTGGCCAACATGGTGAAACCCTGTATCTGGTAAAAAAAAAAAAAAAAAAAAAAAAAAAAAAAAAGAAAAACACAAAAATATAGCTGGGCCTGGTGGTGGGTGCCTATAATTTCAGCTACTTGGGAGGCTGAGGCAGGAGAATCGCTTGGGAGGCTGAGACAGGAGAATCGCTTCACCAGGAGGTGAAGGTTGCAGTGAACCGAGATTGTGCCACTGCACTCCAGCATGGGCAACAGAGCAAGACTCCATCTCAAAAAAAATTATTATAATATATAAATATTGTAAAATATGCAAATGCAGACAGTACAAAGTAGTTTGGAGTCAAAACAGGGATCACCCTTTTTCCCCTCTCCCTTTTATTCTCCCCTCTTCTTTCTGGTCCAGGCTGCCTCCCAAGAAGTGCTAATTGTTTTTTTGTTTGTTTGTTTGTGGTTTTTTTTGACGTAGAGTCTGGCTCTGTTGCCCAGGCTGGAGTGCAGTGGCGCGATCTCAGCTCACTGCCGCCTCTGCCTCCTGGGTTCTAAGCAATTCTCCTGCCTTAGCCTCCTGCACAGCTGGGATTACAGGTGCCCACTACCACACCCGGCTAATTTTGTATTTTTAGTAGAGACGGGGTTTCACCATGTTGGCCAGGCTGGTCTCAAACTCCTGACCTCAGGTGATCCACCTGCCTCGGCCTCCCAAATTGTTGGGATTACAGGTGTGAGCTACCGCGCCCGGCCCCAATTGTTAATTTCATGCATTTTCTCCCAGTCATCTCCCAGACATTCACATGCATGTACATATGTAGGTATAACGTTAACACAGAATGCAAAGGGATCACCCCATACACAGTCTCATGTGACTTGTGCCTTTCATTTGATGACCTATCTTGCATGTCTTTCCATGTGAGTAAAGATAAAAATCCTTTGGTGGCCCCTGTCTTCCTCTCTCACCTCGAGTTCTGTGTCTACCCAAGTGCACTGTACCCTCTCATAACTCCTTGGCCGTGTACATGTCGTTTCCTCTGTCCGGAATAGCTTCTCTTTTATGAGACCCATGAATTCTTACTCATCCTCGTAAAAGCTTTCCTGTGCTTGGGTCTAAATTAGGCTTCCTTCCCAGCTCCCAAAATGCCCATTTCTGTCATCATACTTATCATAGAGTTGTTAGTTAGTTAGTTTCAAGAGACAGGGTCTCATTCTGTTGCCCAGGCTGAAGTGCAGTGATGCGATCATAGCTTACTGCAGCCTTGAACTCCTGGGCTCAAGCGATCCTCCCGTCTCAGCCTCCTGAGTAGCTGGGCCTACAGGCACACACCACCACACCCAGCTAATTAAAAATATTTTTTTTGTAGAGACAGGATCTTGCAATGTTGCCCAGGCTGGTTTTGAATTCCTGGCCTCAAGTGATCCTTCTGCCTCAGCCTCTCAAAGTGGGAAGGATTACAGGTGTGAGCCACCACACCTGGCCTCGTCATGGAGTTTTTTTTGTTTGTGTTTTGGTTTTTTTGTTGAGAGGGAGTCTCACTCTGTCCCCCAGGCTGGAGTGCAGTGGTGCGATCATGGCTCACTGCAAGCTCCGCCTCCCGGGTTCACACCATTCTCCTGCCTCAGCCTCCCGGGTAGCTGGGACTACAGGCGCCCGCCACCATGCCCGGCTAATTGGTCATGGAGTTTTATGAGTGCCCTTTTTTTTTTTTTTTCCTGTTTGCCATTGAAATATGAATGCTTATTTACTTGTCTTCTTCTCCCACTAAACTTCAAGCTTCTGGAGGCCACCTGCTGAGTTATAACCAGCTTTGTCCCAGCGTCTACCTCAGGGCAAAGTTAGAGTGGTTCTTAATCCATGATTTTTGTGGTGGCTCACACCTGTAATCTCATCACTTCAGGAGGCTGAGGTGGGAGGATCACTTGCGCTCAGGAGTTCGAGACCAGCCTGGGCCATGTAGTGAGATCCCGTCTCTACAAAAAAATTTTTTTTAAATAGCCAAGCATGGTGGCATATGTCTGTAGTCCCAACTACTTGGGAGGCTGAGGTGGGAGGATCACTTGAGCTCAGGAGGTCAAGGCTGCAGTGAGCTGTGACCACATCACTGCACTCCAGCCTGGGTGACAGAGTAAGATCCTGTCTCTCAAAATAATAATAAATAAATAAATTGTTGTTACTGGGCTCCTTCTACCATCCACAGAGATCAAGGTCATCTTCGGGGGTTAGAAATGTAGGGACATAGCCCTCCTCACGTTATTCGGTCATCAGGACACCAGGAGACAAGACTTGGAAAAAACCTGAAGCCTGAGATTCTCCAAAGCTGATTGACATTAAGGGAGATCCTCTGAGCCAAAATGAGCCAAGACTCTCCCCACAGGGGTGCCTCTGGGTCCCTCTCCACTGGGACCTGTTGGATGAGGAAAGGAATGCTGATAAGTACAGTGAGGGACATGAATAATAATGACCCCAAGCCCACCAGCCTGGCCTTGGCATTTCAGGGACAGGCCGTGAGAATTACTGAACACTGGTTTTACCTGGAAAACAAGGTCACATTAAAAAAATTATATATAGAGAGAGAGTTTTTTTTTTTTTTTTTTCCAACTGCTCCCTGCAGAGCAAGGCTACCCTATAGGCAGTGTGCCCAGAGTTGCCACAAGGTCATATTTGGGCCAAAACAGATAAAACACCTCTACAGTAGATGGGGTAGGGAAGCTCCTTCCTCTTGAGACAGTCAGGCTGGGGCTGGGGAAGATGGGGGTGGTGGTGGGTGTGGCTAGCTGGGCTGAGTTTATGGAATTCTGGAAAGGAGGGTAGATAGAACCTCCACTATTGCTTGGAATGTGCAGGAAATACTGTGAATTGGTCCACTCAGCATTCATCCAACCTTCTGCTAGTGTGCATTCCTGTACCGCAGGGGCTAGAAAGCTAAAAATTACATTCCCCAGTCTTCCTTGCAGCTAGAGTGCCAGATGTGACTTTTAGGTTGCACTCATAAGACATAGTTATGCAAGGCTTAGATTCAGAGCTCAGTTAACTGGGGAGAGGAGTAGAGCATGAAGCATCATTTAATACATGGTAATATACCCCTTCCTGTCTAGCTAGATGGTCTCTGTTGCCTTCACTGAAACCCTCACTGATACACGGGCTAGCTCCTTAGCCACCTCCTCCTCCTTTCTTGGGGTATATTCCAGGTTTGTCTGCAGTGGCTTCTTTTTGCTGCTCTTGCGTGTGGAAGTTCCCTCCTCTATGGGGAGAGCTCTGGGAAGCCTCAATTTGGTTTTTGTCTGGCTTAGCCACCCTCACGACTTCCACATCTGTGTTCACCTTCATTCCTGCCATGTTCCATCCAAGCTGTGGACATCTGGTCACTGAGACTTCCTTGACTGAGGGATGCCCTGTCCTTGCATGTCTGGGTCCACGTGGGGAGTTGTGACGGAAGTACTGTATTTTTGCTAAGTGCTTTTTTTTGGTAGAGATGGGGTCTTGCTACGTTGCCCAGGCTGCTCTTAAACTCCTGGCCTCAAGGGATCCTCTCACCTCGGCCTCCCAAAGTGATGGGATTACAGGCATGAGCCACCACACCCAGTCCTATTTTTGCTAAGTTCTGAGAGTCAGTATGGTGGGTGGAAGTCAGGCCGACTTCACTCAGCTGGCCTGGGTCCACTCCTCACTCTTCTGCCTAGTGACTGTCTGGCCTTGGACAAGTGACTTGCCTTTCTGTTCCTCAGTTTCCTCATCAGTAAAGTAGTGACCATAAATAATAATAATATAATGATAGAATTATATAAATATGTAATAATAATCAAACAGTGCAGGTTGTTGTAAAAGTTGGTATTACATGTAGGTTCTCGCTACCAGGGTAGCCACAGACTTCGATGGGTCTGGTGAGGGAATTTCTCAGGATTTTCCCCAGTTTCTGTTCCTGGGGTCTGACCAGAGGATCCCCAGGCCTCCCAAGTAGTGAATTATCCTCCTTACCCCCTCATTTCTACACTCTCAGATTTTCCTTGTCTGGAACATTTTAAGCAAACTGATGCTTTGACAAATACTTCCTGAATGCCTACTACATGCCAGGCATTGTACTGAGTACCAAGGATGCAATTCAAATTAATAAAATCAAGCTTTTGTCCACCTGCCAGCCACCATATTACACAAAGATGCTGGAAGGGTTTCATGGATTTGGACGGTATGATGGTGTAACCGAAGTTATATGACATGAATCAAACTCATTTTGGGGGATCCTTGGGGAGATACCTTAAAGAGATGGGAAGTCATCCTCCAGAGTGACCCAAACTGACATACGACAGGTCTGCATGTCCATCCATGGGGCATGTTATGTCTCACCTTCAGAGGTGCAGTAGATAGAGAAAGCAACAGTGGCTTAAAATGCAAACCCCAAGCCAAATGTTGTAAGGGAAGCTGCTCTGCTTTGCAGGTGCTGATTTGCTATCTAGCAGCTTTTCAAGGGCACTTCTATGTGTGGAGCTCCGGGGTGAGTGACACCAGGATTAGGATTCTGGGGAAGGCCACTAGTGATGAATAAGATTTGGTCTTCTAAGAATTTGGGAAAGGAACGCCCTTCCATTATCTCCTGCTGCACAGCAAATCACTCTAAAAGTTAGCAGCTTAAAACAACAAACATGTATTTTCGCACAGTCTGTGAGTCAGGAATCTGGTGGCCACCTAGCTGGGTGTCTCTGCCTCCAGATCTCTCAAGGATTATGGTCAAGGTTTCAACTGGGACTGCAGTTTCATCTAAGGCTTGACTAAGGAAGCATCTACTTCCAAGTTCATTTACATGGTTGCTAGCAGGATTCAGTTTCTCAGTTTCTCACTGACCGTGAGCTGGTGGCCTCACCCAGTTCCTTGCCATGTGAATCTCCCCATAGGGCAGCTCACAACATGGTGAGTGCTTCAGGGCATGTGCTCAAGAGAGGCTGAGAAAACAAGCAAGATAGAAGTCCTGTCTTTAAGTCACCTAATCTCCAAAGTCACATCTTATCACTTCTGCCATTCATTCGCAGCAAGTCTCTGGGTACAGCCCACGCTCGAGTGGAGGAGATTTCACAAGGGCTTGGGAATTCCACAGCAACCAGGGGTCACGGGGGGTCATCTCAGAGACTGCCTACCACACCCCTCACCTATGGGAGCCCCAGCAACAGGGGTAACTCCTTCCTCTCCCCATCTCCACCCCCACTTTCTCCCCTAGGACTCTGCCCAGGCAAGCCACAGCCTGGCTGCCTTTCCCAAGTAAGGATCCAGGAGAGCCTCAGAAGCACATTAGTCTCAGAAGACAGCGACCCAGAACTCAGGAGCCCCGCCTCATGGAATGCATAGTTGTATTGGGTGTGGCCATTGTCCTTGGCTAACAGATATGCTAGGTATGGAGGAGAACCTGAGGCCAGACTGGAGCCTGGGGACATTGTCTGTCCTAGTGAGGAAGGAGACAGGACTCAACTCTGGAGGCAGGGCTTGGACACTGGACCAAACTGAGGACTAGCTAAAACAGGGTCAGGGCAGAAGCACCTTTCCATAAGACACACCCATCAGTGTGCCATGTCAGTTTACCACTGCCATGGTAACACCCAGAAGTTACCACCTCTTTCTGCAGCAACGACCCAGTGACCAGAAGTTAGCATTCTTTTTCTAGAAATTTCTGCAGCACTCACCACTTAATTTGCATATAGTTAAAAGTGGGGACAAATATGACTGCAGAGCTGCCTCTGAGCTGCCACTCTGGGGACACTGACTATGGGGTAGCCACGGTCTGCAAGGGGCAGTACCTCTCCTGCTGCTGTACATTGCCATCTCAATAACAGTTGCTGTCTAATGCTATCTAACACTACCAGCTCACTCTTGAATTCTTTGCTCTGCAAAGCCAAGAACCCTCCCAGGCTAAGCCCCAAGTTTGGGGTTCACCTGCCTTGCAACACTAGGGCTGGTCAGTGGGACAAGGCCACACCAGACCATAAATCCAACTCACCGTCTTTCCCAAATGGGCAGAGGCTGCAGGGTTGGCCCTCCTGAAGGGCTGGCCCTGCCCCACTTGGCTGGGTTTAAGCCCCCTTGCCTTGGTGCTGGTAGGAGCATCACTGTCTTAGTTGCAAAGAGAAGGGTGTCTGGGAACTTTCAGAGGCCTGTGGAGTTGGAAAATACTAACAGAATGGTCTTGGTAATTTTCTCTGGAGGTAGCCTAGTCACGTTTTGGTGGACCCATTTCTCCATCTGTATTCCTCCCTTCATGTTTTTTTTTTTTTTTTCAGATTCTCATTTCTCTGACTCCTCTTGATTATACACTCTAAAGCTGAGGGCACAGGGTACCCCTCAAATTGGGCCTCCACTCTCTAGTCAGGGATGGTGGGATTTGGGTGGACTTTTCACCTCTGCTTTTAGGATCTTAGGTAAAGGTGGGGTCTTGAGGCTAGGAGAGGCAGGCAACCTGGGCCTTCCCACACTGCACCCACAGAGATTCACAGAATACACCACGCCGTGCTGCGCCTGTTCCTAGCGTCTCTGAACGGGCCTTCCAGAAGCTACCCAAGAGGACACTGACAGGACAGAAGATGGCCACACAGAGAAAGAGATGGGGAGGGCACAGGGCGGTATGAAGAAAAGCATGGTCTACATGAGTCCCAGCACCCATCCGGGAGCTTGAAGCAGGTCAGAGCCCTTCCCTGGGCCCACTCTCCATCTCTGCCAAGTGTACACTCCTGCAGGGAGGGGCTGTGCTATTCATCTCTGTGTCCTCAGAGCCTGCATCTACAAATGGACAAACAAATGAGCAAACCAACAAGGTTTAGCACATACGAGGCCTTGGTCTAGATACACGTACATGTGTGTCAAAGGATATGTGTGCAAACATATTCATTTGGAGCATTCATTGTAAAGATTAGAAACGACTTAATATTTGTAAAGATATTTGCCAAGATTGGAAACAACTTAAATGCCTGTGAGTAGAGGACTGGGAAAATTCATGAGGGTAAATCCATCAGTGTGATCGTGTGCAGCCATGAAAAGGATGAGACCACACTGATGTGAACAAACTCTGAGATATTCTTGATGTGCTGGCAATGTGGCTCATTCCTGTGTTGATGCTCCCAACACTTTGGGAGGCCGAGGCGGGAGGATCGCTTGAGCCCAGGAGTTCGAGACCAGCCTGGGCAACTTGGTAAACCACTGACTCTACAAAAAATACAAAAACTAGACGGGCATGATGGTGCACACCTGTAGTCCCAGCTACTCGGGAGGCTGAGGTGGGAGGATCACCTGAGCCTGCGGGTTGTCAAGGCTGAAGTGAGCTGTGATTGTGCCTCTGCACTCCTGCCTGGGTGACAGAGTGAGGCTCTGTCTTGAAAAAAAAAAAAAAAGAATGAGATGCAGAACAGGGTGTGTTGGTATGTTGGTGGGGGGAGAATATGTATGTTTATTTGTATAGAAAATCTCAGGAGGGACACCCAAGAAAATGATAGCATTAGTTCTCCAGGGAGGAAAATAGGGTGCCTAAGAGATACGGTGGAAGGAAGGCTTACTCATTGCTGTTTTGAATGGTTTGAATTGCATGAATATATTATTTATTCAAAAAAGCTTAAGAGCACACTTTTGGAACTGCAGACTTGGACTGCCATCCCAGCTCTGCCACATCCATCTTCCTCTGTAACGATGACTGCTGGACGTCTTCCCAATGCCCTGAGAGGGTGCAGAAGGTGCTTCTGTAGCACTTGGGGAGCTGGAGTTTTGCTGGTACTGCTGCCATCTCCACCAGATGATGAATGGGGAAAAACCTCTGGCTGGGAGAGGCCAAGGTCACTCATTAAAACCTCACAGAAGGTAACACACTGAGAGATAGACAGTGTGACCCCTGACCCCACTGATGTTGGCCTCAAGTCAGCCAGCCGGTTTACACACCCTCTCAGGGTTCACTTGCTGGGTGATGTTATCCAACGGACCCTCTTTCCTGACTTCAGTGACCACACCCAAGACCTGCAGGGACTCCAGACAGTTATGTCATAAAATTCACCACACAGTTAGGGCACAGAATTCCCCCATGTTTCCACTCTCTCTATATCTTACCAGTAAGGGAAGGGCAGAAATATGAAGGAATACAACCTGTAGTCATTTCGTATTTTCCAAGGGGAACTGCTTGTGATTGTGAGGTTAATGGTCTTTGCAGACATTCTCTCTGAAGTGAGTATGGCCTTGGGCAATGCATGCTCCGGGCTATTCATTTAGGTGCCCCTGTAACCAAGCTCTGCATGCAGGAATGCTCTCTCATTCACCATTTATTTATTTGACAAACATTCATTCAGCCCCTTCTCTCTGCTAGGTGTGTAAAGGAGAGCCAAGCTGCCTGCAGAAACCTATGGGTGAAGACAGACAATTAAATAAACTCATCAGACTAAAGCGCGACACGTGCTGGAGAGACAGCCAGCCTTTGTAAAAGTGCAAAGCACTGGACCCAGGGGCTGGGGTCAGCGGGACATCTGGGAGGAAGTAAGTTAGCTTCAGCTAGCACCTGACAGTGGAGAGTGGAAGGCAGGCGCCGGTGAAAAGGAGCTGTTGTGAAGGTGGGATGTAAACGGCTTAGCCAGGGCCCAACACATTGTGTGTGCTCCATCGGTTCCCAGTGTTCAGAGGAAGGAATTCCCCCCAGATGCCCGAGTTCAAGGCTGCTATTACCCTGAATGACCACAAGAGGGAGCTCGTGCCCCGTAATTGCGTGTTTCAGTGCCTGTGCCGTGCGCCGCAAGGTACCAGTTGTTTCCACTAGAGATTGGTTGTTTGCATCTTACAAAGTTGTTAGGAAGCGTCTCCCAGACATTTGCAGCACCTGCTAAGCGTAGTGTGTGCCAGAGACTAAGTGGCTCTGATAGCCTTATCCTAATGTTTTCTTGTAAAGCCCAGGATTCTTTCCTCTAAATTCTCGGGAATGGAGCCAATTCCCCCAAGTAGCCACCAATCATGTCCTTTTGATCCGTCCTGGTCTTTCCCATTCCTTCTGGGCATCCACAGGGCCCATCCCCTAGAGCAGCACCAATGGGGATGGAGCACTGGCTACTGACACGTCTGGACCCTCCAGGCCAGAAAGGCTTCATTTCTCTGCACTTGCTAACCCCCTGCCAAGCCCCCAGTCCTTTCCAAGATGGGATAAAGGGGCATTCTTCCTCAAATGTCCTTCCCGAGTTAGGAATGTGCTCTTGTCATTTTGAACCCCATGATCCCTGCCCTAGTGGCTTCCAGAAAGGATTCGATGGCCACATGCTTTGGAGTGAGACAGACCTGTTATCCCGTCCTCACTCTGTTGTTGACCTTGGGTAAGCCACATAACCTCCATGGCTGTCATCCATGAAATAAAGATTAAAAGAAGATCTATGATCTTACTTGATGGGATGGTTGAAAGGACCAGGTGTCCCAGGAAAAAAAAAAAGAATACTCACAAACCACCTTATTCCTTTCCTCCCCTCACCCATGGAAGATACTTTAAGTGCACAATGAGGCTGACATACAGGTAACTCCGAAAAGGAGAGGGAGCTGTTTCCTGACAGATGGATTTAAGCCAAAGAGATAAACCTGGGTTCAGGCAGGGCTGGCAGGAAGTCAGGCACTCTCTGTCTAACTCTCTCCCTAGAGGAGTTTGGCTGAGGTTGAGAACTGACAAGGTCAGAAAAGGGACAGGGGAGGGATTTCCAGTGGTGAAGCACAGACATTGGAGGGCTTCTCCAGTCATTTACTGGGTCACCATCTGCCCCCTCAAGGAAGTAGGATCAAGACTTCCCCTGTGCCCAGCTCCGTACATGGCAGATAGAGGGCAGCCTCCTGGGCCAATAGTGACCAGGGCCTTCAGCTTCTTGGCATGGGTTCCATCAGGAACACATTACAACCAACTAATGATGATTTATCCACCTTTAGAAGGGGACAGAGGCCATCCCAAAGGTGCCCTATATGAATTGCAGTTTGCCCCTCAGTGAAAATTATTTCACTGAGTTGCAAGCAGTGCACGGTGGCACACACGTTTAGTCTCAGCTACTAGGGAGGCTGAGGTGGGACGATCACTTGAGCCCAGAAGATCAAGTCCAGCAAGGGCAACATGGTAAGATCCCTTCTCAAAAATAAAAAATAAATTAAAATTTTTAAAAAATGAATATTTTCATTATCAGACAGGTCAAGAAACAGAACATCAAAGTTGTAGTGAGCTATGATCATGCTACTGCACTGCAGCCTGGGTGACAGAGTGAGACCCTGTTTAAAAAGAGAGTGAGAGGAAGGAAGGAAGGGAGGAAGGAAGGAAGGGAGGGAGGGAAGGAAAACATTATATGCACCCCAGGATCTCCCTGTATATCCCTTCCCCATCAGCCCCTCCTTTCTCCCTACATACAATTATGATCTTCACTTACGGTGAAGTTTTCCTTTATAGTTTTACTCTTTGCAGAAGCATTCTTTTTTAATATAGTGTGTTTGTATGTTTTTAAAATTCCTATAAGGGGAATTATACTACATATATTCTTTTATGACTTCCTCTTTTCCTTTGACATTGTGGGATGATTTTATTTTTTTTTTATGGTGGAAAATTAGACACCACATAAGCTTACCATATGAACCTTTTTTCTCCCAGCTTTACTGAGAAATAATTGACAAATAAAAATTGTATATATTTAAGGTGTACAACTTGAAGTTTTGATATATGTATATGTCAACTGAAGAATGAAGAGGTTCAGACATTTGGAAAGGAGTGCTTTATTTCTCATAGAGGGTTGCAGCCTGCCAGCCGATCTGACAGGCTGGGAAGTGTAGCCTCCGGCCAGAAGCCGGAAACAGGCACTTCAAGGGTCAAGGATGGGAAGAATAAGACAAGAATTTATGCTGAGTAGGGTGGCCAAATATACATATTCAATAAGCTCTGGGAGGAGTCATGAATATTTATGAAATAGAAACATGTGCATGTGCAATTGAGCTTCATGGATCCCATGTTCAAAAAAAACGGCATGATCCCAGGGTGGAGTTTCAGTTCTCTGATGTCAAAAGATGAAGCAGAGGACATGAAAACCCTCACTGTGTTTCCTCCGCAGACTGGCCAGAACCACTCTGTGGTCAGTGGTCTCTGATCAGGAAGTGATATTGGTTGGTTATTGTATCAGACAACAGAAGGTGAGGGGCAACATCAGGCAGTTAGTTGATATCAGCTGGCGGAGTCTTCCAAACAGGCTGGTTTCTGTTTAACCCTTAAGGAAGAAAACCTAATGGTGATTAGTGAGGGAAGGGGTGTAACGAAGTGTATCTGACCTCCCCTCCCTTCATGAAAAGGAACTCAGTTTTTAAGCTTTCTCTGGGGTCCCCTTGGCCAAGAGGGGGTTGGCCAAGAGGAGGTCTGCAGGATTTCATTTTTATTTCTCATATACATTGTAAAATAATCACCACAATCAAGTTTATTAACATATCTATCACCTCACATAGTTACCATGTGTGAGTGATGAGGATACTTAAGATCTAGCCTCTTAGCACATTTCAAGTATACAATATTGTTAAGAATAGTCACATTGCTGTCATTAGATATCCAGGACTTATTCATCTTGCAAAACTCAAACTTGGTATCCCTTGACCAACATTTTCCCATTTCCCCCACCCCCAGCCCCTTGTGACCACAATTCTACTCTACTGCCATGCATTTGACTATTTTAAATTCCACATGTAGGTGAGATCATAGCATATTTTTCTTCCTGTGCTTGAATTATTTCATTAGCATAATGTCCCCCAGGTTCATCCATATTGTCACAAATGATGGGCTCTCCTTCTGGTTTAAAGTTGAATAACATTTATATATATATAAAAAATATTTTTTAAAATCCCATTTTTTAAAATCCCATTTGAACCATTTTTAGTTG
This sequence comes from Nomascus leucogenys, assembly GCF_006542625.1. Classification (NCBI taxonomy): domain Eukaryota; kingdom Metazoa; phylum Chordata; class Mammalia; order Primates; family Hylobatidae; genus Nomascus; species Nomascus leucogenys. The sequence continues at coordinate 32,524,676 of NC_044383.1, read as the reverse complement.
TACAATTTGGTAGCATTAAGTATATTCACAATGTTGTGCAATCATCACCTCTATCCATTTCCAGAACTTTTCCATTATCCCAGACAGAAACTCTGTACCCATTAAACAATAATTCCCCATTCTCCCCTCCCGCGACTCCTAGTAAGTTCCATTCTACTTTCTGTCATTATGAATTTGGCTATTCTAGGTACTTCATAAAAGTGGAACCATGCAATGTTTGTCTTTTTGTGTCTTTGTGAAGTGTTTATTTCACTTAATACAATGTTGTCAAGGTTCATCTATGGTGTAGCACGTGTCAGAATTTCCTTCCCTTTTATTTATTTTTTTTGGGGGGACGGAGTCTCACTTTGTCACCAAGGAGTGCAATGGCACTATCTTGGCTTGCTGCAAACTCCACCTCCAGAGTTCAAGCTATTCTCCTGCCTCAGCCTCCTGAGTAGCTGGGATTACAGGTGCCCATCACCATGCCTGGCTAATTTTTGTATTTTTAGTAGAGATGGGGTTTCACCATGTTAGCCAGGCTAGTCTTGAACTCCTGACCTCAAGTGATCTGCCTGCCTTGGCCTCCCAAAGTGCTGGGATTACAGGCATGAGCCACCACGCCCAGTCATAAGTTCCTTCCTTTTTCAGCCTGAATATATTCCATTGTATGTGTATAACATTTTGTTTGTCCGTTCATCTGTTGATGGACATTTGAGCTGTTTCCACCCTTCAGCTATTGTGAATAATGCTGCTATGAACATTGGAGTACACACATCTATTTGAGTCGCTGCTTTCAGTTCTTTTGGATATTTATCCAGAAATGAAATTGCTGGATCTAATGGTAATTCTATGTTTAACTTCTTGAGGAACTGCCTAACTTTTCAAAGTAGCTGCACCATTTTACATTCCCACCAGAAATGCTTTCTCTACATCCTTGCCAATACTTATTTTATGTTTTGTTTTGTTTTGTTTTAAATATAGTAGCCATCTTAGTTGGTCCAAGGGTTATGGGTTATTATTAAGCTGATTAACATTGTCTCCCCCCATAACCAAGCTTGTCTAGCTTAAAAAAAAAAAAGAAGTAAATATAGTAGTCATCCTAATAGGTGTGAAGTTTTCAACATTGTGTTTTAATATTCTCCTATGTTGTGTGTAGTTGTCATTCATTTCTTTTTATTAATTGTGTAATATTCCATTGAATATACTATGTTTATTCATTTTATTATTGATGAACATTTGGGTCATTTCCAGTTTGGGGTTCAGAGTCCTAATTCACACAAGCACATGCTTCTCTAGGATACGTAATGAGGAGAAGAATTGCAGATCATGGAGTGAATATCTTCAGATACTTTAGCTGATACCAAATTATTTTCCAAAGTAATAAATGAGAGTTCCCATTGCTTCATATCCTTGCCAACACTTGATGTTGTCATACTTTTTATTACATGAGTATAATATTAATCACGTTGGGTTTTTTAGTACTAGCCAAACTGGTGGATGTGTCGTGACATCTCATTATGGCTTTATTTTGCACTTTCCAGTTTATTTTTTGAGATTGAGTAGTTTTGCATTGCTTAATTGGCCCTGGAATTCCTGAGGCCAGCTCTATGTCTGGCCTTTGAAATCAATGAGCCAATCAGTTCTCACTTTCATTTAAGCCAGTCTGAGTTGGATTTCTGTCTTGCAACAGAAAAAACTCTGAATATACAAAGATTCTGGATTGGGTGCACCGGAAGATGAAGTCAGAAGTTGTTTCACCCTTGAAGCTGGTAATCCTCTCCGGGAAGAATGGGGATGTTTTCAATGGGCCGGAAGATTGAGTGCTGCTAGGTCAGGCTCAGGCTCTAAGAGTGGCCTCTACCCAAGAACGTGCTGCTGTTGGGGATGCTGCCCTCACACTGCAGAAGGCAACACCCAGATACCCTCTTGCCAGGATCCCTGCAGCCAGATCCTTCTCCTGATGCCACCAGGACTGGATGGGTCCTCAGTCCTGAACTGAACTGTGGGTAAGTGGGTAGAGACAGGGGAGATGTGAGACACCTCATCTTCCTCTTGCTACACACATCTTATTGGCTGCAAGTGTGAAATGGCTTTTGATACATTTATTTGTTCGTTTGTTTGCTTTTTGGAGACAGGGTCTTTCAATGTTGCCCAGGCTTGGAGTGCAATGGCAATTATAGCTCACTGCAACCTTAAACTCCTGGGCTCAAACAATCCTCCAGCCTCAGTCTCCCAAGTAGCTGGAACTAAATGTGCATGCCAACGCACTAGGCTAATTGTTTTATTTTTTGTAGAGATGGAGTCTTGCTTTGATTACCAAGCTGGTCTCGAACTCCTGAGCTCAAATGATCCTCCTTCCTCAGCCTCCCAAGGGGAGATTACAGATGTGAGCCACCACACCCAGCCAGGTGTGAGTCTTTTCCTGCTAGCTGCCTTGGAAGCCAATAGGTCTGGTAGAAGATGTAGCTTTTGTGTGTGGTGTCTGTTTTGGCTGGGCTCATATAAGACCTTCCTTACTATGTGACCCAGCAATCCCATTACTGGGTATATAACCAAAGGAATATAAATCATTCTGTTATAAAGATACATGCACACATATGCTTATTGCAGCACTATTCACAATAGCAAAGACATAGAATCAACCCAAATACCCATCAATGATAGGCTGGATAAAGAAAATGTGGTACATATACACCATGGAATACTATGCAGCCATAAAAAGGAATGAGATCATGTCTCTTCAAGGGTCATGGATGAAGCTGGAAGCCATCATCCTCAGTAAACTAACACAGGATCAGAAAACCAAATGCTGCATGTCTTCACTCATAAGTGGGAGCTGAACAATGAAAACACATGGACACAGGGAGGGGAACAACACATACTGGGGCTTGTTGGGGGGTGGGGGGAGGGAAAGCATAAGGATAAATAGCTAATGCATGCCGGGCTTAATATCTAGGTGATGGGTTGACAGGTGCAGCAAACCACCATGGCACACGTTTACCTATGTAACAAACCTGCACGTTCTGCATATGTATCCCAGAACTTAAAATAAAACTAAAAAAAAAAAAAACCCTTCCCTTGCTTTCTGGCATGTGTATTCTCCTTCCCTGCACCTCCATCATTGCTCATATTCCCCCTTTCCTCCACAGACACCTACTATCTTGTATTCGGCATATGTCCTTGGGTGTGCAGTTGTGTTCCACAACATGATGGTTCAGTCAACAACAGATCACATATACAGTGGAAGTCTCATAAGATTATTATCTATGTTTAGATATAATTAGATACACAAATAGTAACCACTGTGTTACCATTGCCTACAGTATTTGGCACAGTCACACACTGTACATGTTTGTAGCCTAGGTGCCATAGGATAAACCATATAGCCTAGGTGTGTAGGAGGCTATGCCCTCTAGGTTTCTGTGGGTATACTCCATGATGCTTGCACAATGACAAAATCACCTAATGATGCATTTCTCAAAATATATCCCTGTCACTAAGTGATGTAGGATTGTATGTGTATCTTTGAAAAATATAATGTGTATTGTATACGGAGGCATTTTAGATCTCTTTCTATTCCTTACTTTTTCAATACTTTTTAAGATTTACCCATATTAATATGGATACCTCAAATCCATTGTTTCTAAACTGCTGCCTATTTACTCCACAGGATAAATCTATCATGTTTTGCTTACCCATTCTGATGATGAATACTTATGACGCCTCTAATTCTCTGCTGTGGCTAACAGCACTGCAGTGAAGGAATATCATACATGTCCCCTCATGGACCTCAGTTTGTGTTACTCTGAGCTTTATGACTAGGAGGATCCATGGGTATCCACATATTTAATTTCGCACTTGGGATACTCCCCAATCTACACTTCTACCAGCGTGTATGAGGTTTCCCATTTCCCACGCCCTTGCCAACACTTATTATTACCCAACCTTAGAACCTGTGCCAATCTTATGAATTCAGAATGCTATTGTACAGCTTAAATTCGACATTTTTTCTTTCTTTACTTTTTTTTGTTTGTTTGTTTGTTTTTGAGATGGAGCTTCACTCTTGTTGCCCAGGCTGGAGTGCAGTGGCACAATCTCAGCTCATTGCAACCTCCGCCTCCCAGCTTCAAGCGATTCTCCTGCCTCAGCCTCCTGAGTAGCTGGGATCATAGGCGTGCACCACCACACTCAGTCAAATTCAACACTTTCTGATTATAAGTGAGCTTGAGCATCACTTCATGTGTTAGTCTTTTGTTCTCTTCGGTAAATTGTTGGTTCATTTCCTTTCCACATTTTTCTCTTAAGTTCTCTGTCTTTTTGTTGTTGATTTGCAGGAGTGTCCTGTATATTCTAGCTATTAGTCCCTTGTCAGTTTTGGACACTGCAAAAATCTTCTCCCTGTCTGTATCTAATATCTGTTAAATACATATAGTTTCCTTCAGGAATGAAATCCTTAAGTTTGATGCAGTCAAATCCATCCATTTTTTAAAATTTTATATTCGTATTTTTTTTTTTTTTTGAGACGGAGTCTTGCTCTGTCACCCAGGCTGGAGTGTAGTGGCAAGATCATAGCTCACTGCAACCTCCACCTCCTGGGTTCAAGTGATTGTCGTGCCTCAGCCTCCGGAATAGTTGGGATTACAGGTGTGTGTCACCACGCCCAGTTGAGTTTTTTTTTTTTTTTTTTTTTCTGTATTTTTTGTAGAGACGGGGCCTCACTATATTGCCCAGGTTGATCTTGAATTCCTGGGCTCAAGCAATCCTCCTGCCTCGGCCTCCCGAGTCACTGGGATTACAGGCATGAGCCACCGCACCAGGTCCTATCACTATGGTAACTTTACATTTATCTGAATTCCTTTTTTTTTTTTTTTCAGATGGAGTCTCGCTGTGTCACCCAGGCTGGAGTGCAGTGGCAAGATTGTGGCTCGCTGCAACCTCCACCTCCTGAGTTCAATTGATTCTCCTGCCTCAGCCTCCCAAGTAGCTGGGATTACAGGCGTGCACCAGCACTCCCAGCTAATTTTTTTGTATTTTTAGTAGAGACAGGGTTTCACCATGTTGGCCAGGCTGGTCTCAAACTCCTGACCTCAGGTGATCCACCCGCCTTGGCCTCCCAAAGTGCTGGGATTACAGGCGTGAGCCACTGTGCCTGGACTATATTATTTTTTATTACTTTCTTTTTTTAGCATATCCTTATCTCTGGAAGGGTATGTCCTCTCTCTTATACTTCCTTATCTTTTTAAAACTTAACTTATTTATTTATGAACACTTATTCTTCAATTTACATTTTAGAACAAGTTTGCTGAATTCCTAAAAAAAAATCTGCAATTTGGTTGAAATTGAATTGAATCAAATTTATTTATTTAGGAAGAATTGTCAACTTTACAATGTTAAGTTATCCCATCCATGTCTGTTTGTTCAAGTCTTCCTTTAAGTCATTAAGAGATTAAAATTTTTTTCTGCATAAAGGATCGATGCATTCTTTTCTAAATCAACTCCTAGATACTTTACATTTTCTGTTGTTTTCATGGAAGTATCCTGGCCAGGCGCGGTGGCTCAAGCCTGTAATCCCAGCACTTTGGGAGGCCGAGGGAGGCGGGTGGATCACAAGGTCAGGAGATCAAGACCATCCTGGCTAACACGGTGAAACTCTGTCTCTACTAAAAATACAAAAAAATTAGCCGGGCGTGGTGGCGGGCGCCTGTAGTCCCAGCTACTCGGGAGGCTGAGGCAGGAGAATGGCGTGAACCTGGGAGGCGGAGCTTGCAGTGAGTCGAGATCGCGCCACTGCACTCCAGCCTGGGCGACAGAGCGAGACTCAGTCTCAAAAAAAAAAGAACCTTTTATGGAAGTATCCTTTTTAAAAAATTAATTAATTATTATTATTACTTTTTGTTTTTTTGAGGCAGGGTCCAGACTGGAGTGCAGTGGCAGGATCACGACTCACCACAACCTCCTCCTCCCAGCTCAGGCTCAAGTGATCCTCCCGCCTCAACCTCCTGAGTAGCTGGGACTACAGGCGTGCACCACCACGCAGGCTGATTTTTTGTATTTTTGGTAGAGATCGGGTTTGGCCATGTTGGTCAGGCTGGTCTCAAACTCCTGAGCTCAAGTGATTCTCCTTCCTCAGCCTCCCAAAGTGCTGAGATTACATGTGTGAGCTCCCAGGCCCGCCTCATGGAGGTATCTTATTTATAGCTGATGAACACTGGGGTAAGAACCTTGACAACCTTGCTGAATTTGCTTCTTAGTTTTAATTTTCCCCCAGATATTTATTTTGGAAAGAAAGAATAATACAATAAACACCTGTTTCGCTTCCACCTATATTCAACACTTCAACATTTTGCCACATTCTCCCTCCTGCCTATATACCCACATTCATATATAAAGTAAGTTTAAGCCATGCACAGTGGCTCATGCCTGTAATCTCAGCACTTTGGGAGGCGGAGGCGGATGGATCACTTGAGCTCAGGGGTTTGAGACCAGCTTTGGCAATACAGCAAAATCCCATCTCTACTGAAAAAAAAATACAAAAATTAGCCGGGCGTGGTGGCACGCGCCTGTAGTCCCAGCTACTTGGAGGGCTGAGGCAGGAGGATTGCTCAAACCTGGGAGGTCGAGGGTGCAGTGAGTCAAGATGGAGCCACTACTCTCCAGCCTGGGCAACAGATCAAGACCCTGTCTCAAAAATAAACAGTTTATACTCACGACCCTTTACCCGTAAATATGTCACTATGCACCTCTTAGAAATAAGGAACTTCTACATAGCCACAATGCCATTATTACATCTAAGAAAATTCATCATAATTCCATAATATTATCTAGTCTGTTTTCTGTTTTCTCTGGTTCTACCAAAAATTCTTTTACAGCTTTTTTTTTTTTTTTTTTTTTTTTGAGACAGAGTCTCTCTCTGTCTCCAGGCTGGAGTGCAGTGGCTTAATCTCAGCTCACTGCAATGTCTGTCTCCCGGGTTCAAGCAATTCTCCTGCCTCAGCCTCCCAAGTAGCTGAGACTACAGGCTTATGCCACCACCCCCAGCTATTTTTTGTATTTTTAGTAGAGATGGGCTTTCACCATGTTGGCCAGGATGGTCTCGATCTCTTGACCTCGTGATCCACCCGCCACGGCCTCCCACAGTGCTGGGATTACAGGCATGAACGACTACACCCGGCCCCCCCTTTTTTTTTAAGAGACTGAGTGTCACTCTGTCACCCAGGCTGGAGTGCAGTGGTGTAACCATAGCTCACTGCAGCCTTAAACTTCAAACTCCCATCCTCCGGCCCAGCTTGATTAAAAAAAAAAAAAAATCCAAGGCTGGGTGTGGGGGCTCATGCCTATAATCCCAGCATTTTGGGAGGCCAAGGCAGGTGGATCACCTGAGGTCAGGAGTTCCAGACCAGCCTGGCCAACACGGTGAAACCCTGTCTCTACTAAAAATACAACAATTAGCTGGGTATGGTGGCACACTCCTGTAGTCCCAGCTACTCAGGAGGCTGAGCCAGGAGAATCACTTGAACCTGGGAGGCAGAGGTTGCAGTGAGCCGAGATGGCACCACTGCACTCCAGCCTGGGCAACAGAGCGAGACTCTGTCTCAAAAAAAAAAATAACCCAGTCGAAGTTCATGCATTGTATTTGATTGTTAGGACTCTTCACTCTCTTTCAACAGTCCCCATGTGAAATTGTTGTGGGTTTTTTTTTTTTTTAACAACGATTTTTTGAAGAGATCAGATCAGGTCTTTATCCCACAGTTTGGATTTGTGTGATTGTTTCCTTATAATGACATTTCATTTGTTTTCTCTTCTGTATATCCTATAGTAGAAACCAGCAATTTCTAGTATAAAGGCTTGATTAAATTCAGGTGCCACATTTTTGACACAAATGCTTCATAAGTGATGTTGTGGACTTCACACTGCATCACCTCAGGAGGCTTATATTCCCTGATTATTCATTATTAGCAATGCTAAATTTGAGTGCTTGGTTTCAGCGGTGATTGCCCTGTAGAATTTCTTTTGCAATTTCTCTCCTGTTCAATTTTCTTTTGCAATTAACAAGTAATTTATGGAATGATACTTTGGCACCATATGAGTGTCCATTCCCCAGCAACCTTTCACCTAATGTTTTGGACATCCATTGATGATCCTTGCCTGAAGGATCTACATTTTTTCAAACTACATTTATGAACACTTATTCTTCAATTTACATTTTATAACAAGTTTGCTGAATTCCTAAAAAAAAATCTTCTGCAATTTGGTTGAAATTGAATTGAATCAAATTTATTTTGTTTTTAATGTGAGATTATTTTTTCTTTTTATTTATAAATTTAACCCATTTACACTTATTTCATTTGCTGTTACAGTCAGGCTCCTATCAACCATCTTATTTCCTATTTTCAATATCTAATTTTTCCCTTTATTCTTCTTTCATACTTTTATTGCATAAATAGAATTTTCTTTTGTTGGTTTGAAAATTATGTAGTTGAAAAGGATGTAGTTATTACATTAGTGGTTGTCAAATGGTGACTTCGTATGTAATTGAATAGCTTGTTAATGCTATTGAATTTTTTTTTTTTTTTTTTTTTTTTTGCAGCAGAGTCTCATTCTGTCACCCAGTCTGGAGTGCAGTGGTGCAATCTTGACTCACTGCAACCTCCGCCTCCTGGGTTCAAGCAATTATCTGCCTCAGCCTCCCAAGTAGCTGAGATTACAGGTGCCTGCCACCATGCCCTGCTAATTTTTGTAGAGACAGGGTTTCACCATTTTGGCCAGGCTGGTATTGAACTCCTGACCTCATGATCCACCCACCTCAGCCTCCCAAAGTGCTGGGATTACAGACATGAACCACTGCGCCCGGCCCCAATACTGTTGAATTTTTAAAATGTAGATGATTATCTTCTGAAAATAATGAAAATTTGTTTCATCTCATCCTTCTTACGCCACTTATTTATTTTTCTTGTTTTATTGTATTGGCCATGGCCTGTAGTACTTTGTTAAACAGGAGTAAGATATTTGACATCCACTGTCTCGTTCCTGTTCTTAAAGGGAATGTTTCTGATTTTCCCCTGTAAATGTAGTGTTTGCTACTTGTTTTTGGCAAAGTAGCCTTTGTCAGCTTAAGGAAGGTCTCTTCTATTTTTTGTTTTCTTGAGTTTTTATCATAGATATCTGTTAAACTTTATAACGTAAACCTAAACATTGTACTTTTTCTGCATCTACTGAGATAATCATGTTTTTCCCCCTTTAGTTCATTAACAAGTTGGATTACATTGAGAGATTTTCTGATGTTAAACCAGTCATGCATTTCTGGTATAAACCCTGTTTGATCATTATAGATAGTAGACAGATAGATAGATGATAGATAGATAGATGATTGATAGATAGATAGGTAGATAGATAGATAGATAGATAGATAAGTAGATTCAGGGAGTACATGTGTACATGGCAGGTTTTTTACAAGGATATATTGCATGGTGCTGTGGTTTGGGCTTTTATTGATCCTATTACCCAGATAGTAAACATATAGTACCCAATAGGAAGTTTTTTAGCCCTTGCCTCCCTCTTTCCTCCCCCTTTTTGAGTCCCCAGTGTCTATTGTTCCATCTTTTTGTCCATGTATATCCAGAGTTTAAGTCCCACTTATAAGTGAGAACATGCAATATTTGGTTTTCTGTGTCTGCATTAATTCACTTAGGATAAAGGCCCCTAGCTGCATCCATCTTGCTGCAAAGAACATAATTTGATTCTTTTATATGATCATGATATATTTTTATTTTTTATTTTTTTTTATTTTTTTTTAGACGGAGTCTTGCTCTGTCCCCCAGGCTGGAGTGCAGTGGCGCAATCTCGGCTCACTGCAAGCTCCGCCTCCCGGGGTTCAGGCCATTCTCCTGCCTCAGCCTCCCGAGTAGCTGGGACTACAGGCGCCTGCCAACACGCCCGGCTAATTTTTTGTATTTTTAGTAGAGATGGGGTTTCACCGTGTTAGCCAGGATGGTCTCGATCTCCTGACCTCGTGATCCGCCCACCTCGGCCTCCCAAAGTGCTGGGATTACAGGCTTGAGCCACCGCGCCCGGCGATCATGATATATTTTTAAACGCAATATTGGATTTGGTTTGCACTTACATATAGTTTTTGTATCTGTCTTTATAAGTAAAATGAGTCTGTCTTTTCTTTATCTTATACTACCCTTATCAGTTTTAGAATCAAGGTTATACTCGCATCATAAAATTAGTTGAGTAATGTTTTTCCTTTTTTGTTGTTGTTGTCACCTCTGTTATTTAGCGTGTATCCACTTACACATGGGTCTTTTTCCAGGCTCTTTATTCTGTCCCACTAGATTATTTACATCTCTAATCTAATACCACAGTGTATTAATTGGTTTTACTATTTTTGTAATCTTTATTGTGATTGTGCTTGTTTCCCCTACTTTGTTATTTATTTGGTTTACTTGCTTTTTTCTTAGTTTATTGGCATGTTCTTTTTTCTTGATCAGTCTTTCAGACATTCCATATCTTGTCAATCTATTTCAAAGAACCAGGTATTCGTTTTATTAATCTTTTACATTTTTTGTTGTAATTTTCAATTTGATTTTCTCTTATCTTTATTATTTTCTTCATTTGTGTATGTTTCTGCTGCTTTTTTGGCTTCTTGCATTAAATACTCAGCTCATTTTTTACTATTTCTTTATATTTTCTGATAAATATACTTGAATCTTAAATTTTCCTCTAAGTCCTGTTCGGTTTTGTTTGTTTGTTTGTTTTTTGAGACAGCATCTGTGTCACACAAGCTGGAGTGCAGTGGCGTCATCTCGGCTCACTGAAACCTCTGCCTCCCAGGTTCAAGCGATTCTCCTGCCTCAGCCTCCCAAGTGGCTGGAATTACAGGTGCCCACCACCACATCCAGCTAATTTTTAGTAAAGACGGGGTTTCACCGTGTTGGCCAGGCTGGTCTTGAACTCCTGGCCTCAAGTGATCCACCCACCTTGGCCTCAAAAAGTGTTGGGATTACAGGCGTGAGCCACCATGCCCAACCCTTAAAATCTTTTTGATCTGACATGAAAGCTGCAACAATGGCTTTTTTTGGTTAATATTTTGGTTTATCTTTTTTTTTGTCTATTTGCAACCTTTCTGTATCCCCTTTTAAAATAATAATATATTTTAATTCAATACACTGTTTTTAATGTGAGATTATTTTTTCTTTTTATTTATAAATTTAACCCATTTACACTTATTTCATTTGCTGTTACAGTCAGGCTCCTATCAACCATCTTATTTCCTATTTTCAATATCTAATTTTTCCCTTTATTCTTCTTTCATACTTTTATTGCATAAATAGAATTTTCTTTTGTTGGTTTGAAAATTATGTATTTTATTTTTATTCTTCTGGGTGTCACTCCTAGCTTATTATAACCATGTTTATGTATATTTATCCTCGTCAATTTTGAGCTTATTGATAGCTATATCTTTCTAACCAAAAAAGCAAGTGCTCACCTCCCACTGGACTTCAGTCCACTCACTTCCACACACACAGTTCTATCATGTTGTTTCATCGAGAATTTCAATGCTAATGATGAATATAGGGTTTTTAAAGACTTACTTATACTACCATATATGTTTCTAAGTACTTTAGTCACCCTTCATTCCCATATCTTGTAGTGTCCTCTGAGATTTAATTCTCTTCTTACTAATGAACTTCCTCCAAAAGTGTTTTTCTTTCTTATTACTTTCTCTTTCTTTCTTTTTTTTTTCTTTGAGATGGAGTCTCGCTCTGTTACCCAGGCTGGAGTGCATTGGCTTACTGCAGCCTCCGCCTCCCAGCTTCAAGTGATTCTTGTGCCTCAGCCTCCTGAGTAGCTGGGATCACAGGCGCACACCACCACACCCGTATTTTTAGTAGAGACAGGGTTTCACTACGTTGGCCAGGCTGCTCTTGAACTCCTGGCCTCAAGTGACCCACCCACTTCAGCCTCCCAAAGTGCTGGGATTATAGGCGCAAGCCACCACGCCCAGCCCAAAAGTGTTTTTCAAAGAGGGTCTTCTGAGAACTTGAAAGCTTGAGAACATCTTTCTTTCTAGTTTTGTACCAGAATTATGGTTTAGCTGGATATAAAAATTCTAGTTCTAAAGTTCTTTTTCTTGTGTCAGGCATTGTTATTGAGAAAACTGATATCAGTATGATACTTGATCCTAGTGGGTGGCATATGGGGATTTCTTTTTATGTTTGTTTTCTTGCTTGTATGTCTTAATTCTTGAGAAGCTTTTAGAATTTTTGTCTCTCTTAAATTTTTCTTTAATGTGTTAAGTATTTTTCGAAATCTATCTTGTTGATATTCTGTCTGAAATCTTACACTTTTCTCTAATTCTGGGAAATTTTAGGATTCTTGGGAATTCTTTTATTCATTATTTTTTAAAGCATTTCCTTCCAGGTTTTTCATCCCTCTTCTCTTCTGGAACTCCCATTTTAACTATATATCTTCCATATTTAATAACTTTAGCCTTATATCTTTCATCTTCTTCTCTCTTCCTGATAATTTCTGGGAGAGTTTGCCATCCTTATCTTCTAGTTTATGAATTCATTCTTAGTCTGAATCTATTTCACTATTTAACTTGTATATTGCCTTTTTTCTTTCAGCTATTATAGTTTTTATACTTGTTAACTTTTTTATACAGTCTCATCCTATTTCAAATTTACAATATACTTTAGCCAGGCATGGTGGCACCTGCCTGTAGTCCCAGGTACTTGAGGCTGATGCAAGAGGATCCTTTGAGCCCAGGAGTTTGAGGCTTCAGTGAGCTATGATTGTGCCACTGCATTCCTGCCTGTATGACAGAGAGAAACCCGTTCTGTATAAAAAAAATTAGATAATAATTTTTTAAAAATGTGTAACATTCTCCATTATTTCCTAGAAGACTTTTGTTTTGATTATTTTATTTTATTTACTTATTTATTTTTTAGAGATGGGGGCTTCACAGATGGTCTGTCACTCAGGCTGGAGTGCAGTGGTGCAATCTCAGCTTACTGCAGCCTCAACTTCCCAGGCTCAAGCAATCCTCCCACCTCAGCCCCAGGTGGCTAGGACTACAGGGATGTGCCACCACACCCAGCTAATTTTTTTTAAAATTTTTTTGTAGTGACAGGTTTTCACCATGTTGCCTAGGCAGGTCTCAAACTCCTTAGCTCAGGCAATCTGCCTGCCTTGGCATCCCAAAGTGCTGGGATTACAGTCGTGAGCCACCATGCCCAGCCTATAAAGATTATTTTAAATTACTGTTCTCACTGGTCCATTAATTCTGCTTCCTCTCATATAGGTTCTTCATTTTCGGGGTTCTCTTTTAAAAGGATTACATTATTTGGATGTGTTATTTTTCTTTCTGAGCTCATATTACTCCGGATGTGTCATTCTCTTGGCTGGTGATATGTATCTGAGGAGAGAGTTACTATCTGGGTCTAATTCTGCTGCACCCTCAACCTCCTCTCCTATCCCTTCCCTCCCAGTTTACTTAAGCAGAAGAGAATGTGCCTTTGGATGAACCTGTCGGGTCCCACTCCAGGTTCTGCTACTCCTGAAATACCACTCCCCAAGGCTGACTCCTCCCTCTGTAGGCCCAAAGTGGAGGAATTAGCAGGAGGAGGGAATGTCAAGTGGTGAACTACAGGGTCTGGGTCCCCATGGTGGTTTTGTATTGTGTCACCTTGGTTAAGTTGGGACTACTTTTCCCAGAATACCCTTCCCTGTATGGTTCTGGGTTGGAGTAGGCCTAAGGAAATTTGCTCAAGATTTGGAAGTTAGAAGTAAAGCAAGTCTGAAGGTTTTATGCTTCTGAAGGTTGTCATGGCTACAGGCAGTGACAGAGCGATGCAAAGTTTCCAGAGTTCCAATTGTTTTTGTTTGTTTGTTTGTTTGTTTGTTTGTTTGTTTTGAGACAGGGTTTTACTCTGTTGCCCAGGCTGGGTTGCAGGGGCATGAACATGGCTCACTGCACCCTTGACCTTCTGGGCTCAAGCGATCCTTCTTCCTCAGCCTTCTGTTTAGCTGGGACCACAGGGGGGCACCAAAACGCCTGGCTAATTTTTTTGTTTTTATTTTGGTTGAGACGAGGACTCACTTTGTTGCCCATGCTGTTCTCAAACTTCTCGGCTCAAGTGATCCTCCCACTTTGGCCTCCCAAAGTGCTGGGTTACAGGCATAAGCCACCGCACCTGGCCTCTACTTCGTTCTTACTCTTCTTCCTGACTCTCTGATCAGCTTTTTTCCTCACTGACATCTCATCACCAGCAGAGGACCACCACTAGACACCAGGTGAGAACTCACAGAAGTAGAATCTATGAAGAAGCAACAATCTTCTGTTGACTTTTTACAGTAGCTCCCTTTCTCTCTTCCACTACAGGAGCAAGATAAACTTATCTTCCTCATTTTCCAGCAAGCTCCAGCTTGTCTCCCCTCCACCCCCAACCAGTGCTTTCCAAAGGCTGATAAGTGATTTTCCCAGCATCCTACAACTCCCTTTGTGACCTTTACTTCTCCATCTCCTCCAACAATTGTGTAAAATCTCATTCCTATAATAATCATTCATTCCATGATATTTGCAGTGGTTCTAGTTCCCTGGTTGAGCCCTGGTATATACAGTTCCTGAGAACTTCATGGAGCAGTTTCTGCACCAAACCTGCCCTCTCTACCTCTGGACCTCTACGTGGGAAAGAGAAGTACATCTCTCTCTTGGGTAATCCACTGTTATTTTGGTCTGCCTTCCTGGAGCCAGGCCGCCACTGGTCTTGAACCCCTATCCTCCTCTAGACCATTATGGGAGACAGAACTTCTACCTTATCTGACACATTGCATTTTTTAGTTTCTAACAGGAACTTGCCTTATAGCTTAAATAAATCCCACTTCCTCTACCTCACTTCTCACTTGGCTGTATTTTACTCACCCTTTGGTTTTTCCTGACGTCTAGGTAAGTCTGATCCTTTTATTGTGCCAGCAGTCTCCCAATACCCTGGGCATCTCCCTTCGCGGAACACCCATCACTTAGGAAATATTTGCTCCATGACTGTCTCCCCTACTAGACTAGACCCTGACTCTTTTTTCCTTGTTGTTGTTTTTGTTTTTTTGAGATATAGTTTCACTCTGTCACCCAAGCTGGAGTGCAGTGGCACAATCTTGGCTCACTGCAAACTCCACCTCTCAGGTTCAAGCGATTCTTGTGCCTCAGCCCCCCGAGTAGCTGGGATTACAGGCACGTGCCACCATGCCCAGCTATTTTTCGTATTTTTAGTACAGATGGGGTTTTCCTATGTGGGCCAGGCTGGTCTTGAACTCCTAACCTCAGATGATCCTCCTGCCTCAGCTCCCAAAGTGCTGGAATTACAGGTGTGAACCACTGCGCCCAACAACCCTGACTCATTTGTTATTGTTGTTGTTGTTGTGTTTTGTTTTGTTTGGTTGTTTTTTTTTATTTTTTATTTTTTTTGAGACGGAATCTCACGCTTTCTCCCAGGGTGGAGTGCAGTGGCACAGTCTTGGCTCACTGCAACCTCTGCCTCCCGGGTTCAAGCGATTCTCCTGCCTCAGCCTCCCGAGTAGCTGGGATTGAAGGTATGTGTTACCACACCCAGCTAATTTTTTTTTTTATTTTTTATTTTTTGAGACGGAGTCTTGCTCTGTCGCCCAGGCTGGAGTGCAGTGGTGCAATCTCGGCTCACTGCAAGCTCTGCCTCCAGGGTTCACGCCATTCTCCTGCCTCAGCCTCTCCGAGTAGCTGGGACTACAGGCACCCGCCACCACGCCCGGCTAATTTTTTGTATTTTTGTAGAGACGGGGTTTCACCGTGGTCTCGATCTCCTGACCTCGTGATCCGCCCACCTCGGCCTCCCAAAGTGCTGGGATTACAAGCGTGAGCCACCGCGCCCGGCCTCACACCCAGCTAATTTTTGTATTTTTAATAGAGATGGCATTTTACCACGTTGACCAGGCTGGTCTTGAACACCTGACCTCAGTGGATCTGCCCACCTTGGCCTCCCAAAGTGCTGGGATTACAGGCATAAGCCACTGCACCTGGTCCCCACCCTGACTCTTATTCCTGTTCTCCTCCCAGCCCATAACACAGAACTGACACACAGCCATTAATTGAATGAATGAAACTTTTCTAAGGTAGCTACAGAGAAGATAAACCGTTTGGTGGGTTTGGCTGAGATTGGTCTGTACAGCAGCTCTAAATTCCTTGAGCAGGGCCTGGCTTGTCCATGTCTTATGCTCTTTCATTCTAAAGCCTTGAGCTACTTTCTAAACATTGAGTGCCTCATAGCCAGTTACTGCATGTTAAGCGGATATGGTATGTGTGCTCCAGACATCAAGGACACCAGACCCACTCCACTATGTGTGACATGTGGAACGCAGCATTGGGATATACCCAACCTTTGCTATCTTCTCTAAGAACTGCCTACCAAATGCTTTCCTGCCCAGGCTGGAGTGCAGTGGCATGATCTCGGCTCACTGCAACCTCCGCCTTCCGGCTTCAAGTGATTCTCCTGCCTCAGCCTCCTGAGGAGTGGGCCCAGCCTGGGGTCACCACTATCCTGTGGAATACTTATATGAGTATTAGGAAAAAGTGTACTTTCTCAGCATACTTTATTGCCATCTGCTAAAACGGTTTCATTATGAATACAGGTATTTACAGTGTCTGTCATGTGAATGGGACCCTTGGAGTTATCCACTGCACAGCCTGCATAACCAAATATGGATACTGCCCTGCCAACCTCCTATTAGCCTTATTAGCATCATGTGACCTTGCCTTCCTTGGAAGCCAGGCTGATTGGACCAGCAGTGGAGATCTCACTCAAGCTGGCCAATCAAATTGGTTCTCCCAGGAATTTGAAGTTGGGATAAGCAACTCTAGCTTGTCATCATTGCACTGGGAGAAAATGTTGAATAGTGGCTGGCATGTTTCAGTTAGGTTTCCTGATTGCAAGCAACAGAAACCAATATTAATGTAAATGGATAACTTAAGCAAAATGGAATGTATTGGAAGTAGTCTCTGAAAGCCAGAGAACCAGGGGGCCAGAAAGGAGGAGGAGCAATGGAACAGCCTCACACCAGAATAGTCAGAATAGTCTGGTCAGGCCCCCACTGCTGGGTGAATGACCTCCATCCATTTCTCCCTCTCCTGTGTCTTTCCTGTAGGACTCATAGTCTTGGGCAAGAGCATCTGACCAGTCAAACTTCACTCAGGTGCCCAAACCTGGATATATGGCGATGGTGAGAGGAGTCCACCTGTATTTTTCTCCCTTAACTCAAAAAACTTTTTCCATTTATAAAAATATTTAGAACACATAAAACTAGACAACATTAGCTAGCCATGGTGGCTCATGCCTGTAATCCCAGCACTTTGGGAGGCCGAGGCTGGTGGATCACCTGAGGTCAGGAGTTCAAGATGAGCCTGGCCAACATGGTGAAACCCCATCTCTACTAAAAATACAAAAATTAGCCGGGCATGGTGGCGTGTGCCTGTAATCCCAGCTACTCAGGATGCTGAGGCAGGAGAATCGCTTGAACCTGGGAGATGGAGGTTGCAGCGAGCTGACATCGTGTTCCCCATGCCGAGATCATGCCACTGCACCCCAGCCTGGGCATTAGAGCAAGATCTTGTCTCTCTTTTTTTTTTAGAGGGAGTTTCGCTCTTTCGCCCAGGCTGGAGTGCAGTGGCATAATCTCGGCTCACTGCAACCTCCGCCTTCCGGTTTCCAGTGATTCTCCTGCCTCAGCCTCCTGAGGAGGCTAGAAGGCAGTTTGACAGTTTCTTGCAAAATTAGACATACTCTTACCATATAATTCAGCAATTGTACTCCTTGGTTTTTTTTTTGTTTTTTTTTTTTTGTTTTTTTTTTTGTAGAGCACTCAGCCTGCTGAAGATCCAGATGCTTATTTACTATTTAACAGTTTTTTTTTTTTTTTTTTTTTGAGACGGAGTCTCACTCTGTCACCCATGCTGGAGTACAGTGGCACAATCTTGGCTCACTGCAACCTCCACCTCCTAGGTTCAAGCGATTCTCCTGCCTCAGCCTCCCAAGTAGCTGGGATTACAGGCACATGCCATCATATCTGGCTAATTTTTGTCTTTTTAGTAGAGATGGGGTTTTGCCATGTTGGCCAGGCTGGTCTTGAACTCCTGACCTCAGGTGATCTGCCCGCCTTGGCCTTCCAAAGTGCTGGGATTACAGACATGAGCCACCACACCTGGCCTGTTTAACAGACTTTTAAAGAGTAATTTTAGGTTCTCAGCAAAACTGAGCAGAAAGTACAGAGTTCCCTCACATTCCTGTCCCCTCCAGCATTCCCACTATCAACATTCAGTACCATGGTGGTACGTTTGTTACAGTGAATGAATCTACATTAGCACACCATTATCACTGAAAGTCAAGAATTTTCATCAAGGTGACTCTTGGCATTGTACATTCTGTGGATTTGGACAAATGTGTAATGACAGGTATCCATCATTATAGTATCATGCAGAGTATTTTCACTGCCTTAAACATCCTCTGTGCTCTATTCATCCCTTCAACCCTCCTAATCCCTGGTGACCACTGATCTTTTTACTGTCTTCATGGTCTTGCCTTTTCTAAAATGTCATATGGTTGGAATCATATAGTATGCAGTCCTTTCAGATCAGCTTCTCTCATTTAGTGATATGAATATAAGTTTCCTTCATGTCTTTTCATGTCTTGATAGTGTGTTTCTTTTTACTGCCAAATAATAGTCTATTGTCTGGATGTTTATTTATCTATTCACCTACTGAAAAACATCTTCATTACTTCCAAGTTTTGGCAATTATGAATAAAGCTGTTATAAACATCCATGTGTAGATTTTTTGTATGGACATAAATTTTCAACTCATTTGGGTAAATACCAAGGAGTACGACTGCTGCATTGAATGGTAAGAGTATGTTTAATTTTGCAAGAAATTGCCAAACTGTCTTCCAAAGTAGCTGAACCATTTTGCATTCCCACTAGCAATGAATGAGAGTTCCTGTTGTTCCATATCCTCGCCAGCATTTGGTATTATCAAAAGGAGAACCTTTCTCCTTTCTCCATGTGAGACGGCCTCTGTCAAATTCTTTCCGCTAAAGCAACTTCTATGGCTAGATGTGGTGGCTCATATCTGTTATCCCAGCGCTTTGGGAGGCCAAGGCGGGTGGATCACTTGAGGCCAGGAGTTCAAGACCAGCCTGGCCAACATGGCAAAACCCCGTCTCTACTAAAAATACAAAAGATTAGCTGGGCATGCAGGTGCATGCCGTAATCCCAGCTACTCAGGAGGCTGAGGCAGGAGAATAGCTTGAAGCCAGGAGGTGGAGGTTGCAGTGAGCCCTCACCCTGCCACTGCACTCCAGCCTGAATGACAGAGTGAGACTCTCTCAAAAAATAAAATAAAATAAAATAAAGTATCTTCTGCATAAATTTTTTGCATTTATATAAGGAAAATGTGTGGGGGAATTATGAAGGACCTTCACTGAGTCATTGTACTCTATCTTTGTTGCCTCATATTCATTTAAATATTCTTGTTTTTCTTCATCAGTGACAATTCCCCACATTCCACCAATAATCTTGCCAGTTTCCATCAATTTCAGGCCCCTATTGGAAGCCTTGACTCTGGCCCAGACATTTCTGCTGTACCTCATGTAGGGTAAGAGTGGCTTATTTTTGAGGGTTTTGGAATAGTAATACCAGAGGATGCCATGACCCGGGCTGTTGGTGCCGGGGTTCCCTCCCAGCCTGTAGCTGTAGGTGAGATGCCTGTGTGGAGTGCGTCCCACAAACGGTGGTGTGCTGGGCACTTGTGCTGCAGGAGCTGGGGGCGTGGAGGGTAGGGCACAAGATGGTGTTTTTCACATTTTGAAAAATTGAGTTTTCATTTCCTTAAGAACAAATCTGATTAGGGAGGTTGGCGGATCACTTGAGCCCAGGAGTTCGAGATGGGCCTGGGTAACATGGTGAAACTCCATCTCTACAAAAAATACAAAAATTAGCTGAGCATGGTAGTGAGACAGGATTCTTTCCCTTGACCTTGACCCCCTTCATGGGCAGTAACTGGAGTGGCTCGTTTCACTTAGCCTGCAGTCCATGGATGGCTAAGTGTTAACAGCTCAGTGAAGGGTCAGGGTGACAGCCTCCTGCACCTGCCCTTTTTGACAGCCAAGTTCTTGCTCAGTGTCTGGGAAGAATCAGGTCACACGAATTGTTTGAAAGATGATGAATGCAGAAGGCTTTATTGAGCAGTGGAAGTGGCTCCTGATGGAAGGGGAGCTGGAAAAGAAGAAGGTGATCTTTCCCTGAAGCTGCACTGTCTGAAGTTAGCTGCGTCTATCTGTAGTCTCTGATGCTCAGTTGCTTGCTCCTCTGCTTGCCACTCAGCCACTTATATCCCCGAGGCTCAGCAGCTTGCATCCCCAACAACGTGCATCAGCCACTTGTGTTGCTCTTTTCTTCCACCAGCTGGTCTGGTTTTTATGGGCACAGGATAGGGGCATGGCGGGCCAAAAAGGCAATCATTTGGGTGGAAAAGCGGGGTCAGCTGTTTTCATTTAGGGCCGAGGTTTGAGGCTTGAGGGTGCGGTTTAGGTGGGAGCCCAGCTGTTCTGTATCAGTAGCACACTTATAGTCCCAGTTATTCAGGAGGCTAAGGTGGGAGGATCACCTGAGCCCAGGAGGTCAAGGCTACAGTGAGCCATGATCACACCACTGCACTCCAGCCTGGGTGACAGAGCAAGACTCTGTCAAAAAAAAGCAAAAAAAGATAAAATCTTAAACACCATGGAAAGAAAGAGCATCCACAGCTCCAGCTTTGCTCCCATCCCTCTGGTTCTGCAGAGGGAGGAAAATGCCTGGATTTACCATCCCACACAGGCCACATCCAGTGTGAGAGGGTCAGGTCTCCCTGTATTAATATATTGTCTTATTTTCTGTGTTGTTGATACTCTGGCATCTGAGGCCTAGGCTGAATGGAGATGGACTGCCCCTACTCAGCCTAGCTGATTCTTAGAGATAGCCAGGGACTCACCTCACTGGGGAGTGTGCCTTTCATATGCAAATGAACGAATCCAGAGCCCATACTGTTCACCACCTCTTCTGTCTGACTCTTACAATCTATCAGGCAATATTCCTCTCCCTTAGTCATTCCAGGGCCAGGTAGCAGGCAACTGTCAGAGGCATTTGAACCAGAGAAACTCCATCTTGAATGGGGGCTGAGTAAAATAAGGCTGAGGCCTCCTGAGCTACATTCCCAGGAGGATTCTTAGTCACAGGATGAGATAAGAGGTTGGCACAAGATACAGGTCACAAAGACCTTGCTGATAAAACAGCATGCGGTAAAGAAGCCAGCCACATCCTACCAAAACCAAGATGGCCATGAAAGTGACCTCTGGACATCCTCACTGCCCATTATATGCTAATTATAATGCATTAGCTTGCCAAAAGACACTCCCACCAGCACCATGACTGTTTACAAATGCCATAGCAATGTCAGGAAGTTCCCCTATATGGCCTAAAAAGGAGAAGAAACCTCAATTCTGGGAGTTGTCCGCCCCTTTCCTGGAAAATTCATGAATAATCCACCCCTTGTTTAGCACATAATCAAGAAATAACCATAAAAATAGCCAATGAGCAGCCCATGCTGCTGTTCTGCCTATGGAGTGGCTGTCGTGCACGTCCATGTAAAGAGACCACCAAGAGGCTTTGTGTGAGCAACAAGGCTGTTTATTTCACTTGGGTGCAAGTGGGCTGAGTCCAAAAAGAGAATCAGCAAAGGGTGGTGGGATTATCATTCGTTCTTATAGGTTTGGGATAGGTGGTGAAGTTAGGAGCAATTTTTTGCAGGCAGGGGTTGGATCTTACAAAGTACCTTCTCAAGGGCGGGAAGAATATTACAAAGTACCTTCTTAAGGGTGGGGAGGGTGTATCCTACAAAGTACATTCACAAGTGCAGGGGACTATCACAAAGTACATTATTGCGAAGGTGGGGAAGGTGTATTGTCACAAAGTTAATTGATCAGTTAGGATGGGGGCAGGAGCAAATCACAGTGGTGGAATGTCATCAGTTAAGGCAAGAACTGGCTATTTTCACTTCTTTTGTGGATCTTCAGTTGCTTCAGGCCATCTGGATGTATATGTGCAGGTCATAGGGGATATGATGGCTTAGCTTGGGCTCAGAGGCCTGACATTCCTGTCTTCTTATATTAATAAGAAAAACAAAACAAAATAGTGGTGAAGTGTTGGGGCAGCAAAAATTTTGGGGGTGGTATGGAGAGATAATGGGCCATGTTTCTCAGGGCTGCTTTGAGGGGATTGGGGCGGTGTGGGAACGCACAGTGGGAAAGATTAAACTGAAGAAAGATTTTGGGATAAGGGATGATGTGTGGTTGTCAGAAGGAGCATTTGTTGTATAGAATGATTGGTGATGGCCTGGATGCAGTTTTGTATGAATTGAGAAACTAAATGGAAGACACAAGGTCTGAATAAAAGAAGGAGAAAAATAGGTATTAAAGGACTAAGAATTGGGAGGACCCAGGACATCCAATTAGAGAGTGTCCAAGAGGGTTTAGCATAATTATTTGCTTGGCTGGCGAGATTTTGGGCTCTGTCTTTGAGGTTTTTTTATGTTGTCATATACCAGGCCAGACTGATTTAGGTAAAAACAACACTCTTTGTTTAAAAACATAGAGTCCTTTTTTTTTTTTTTAAGCAGTGAGTAAGTCGAGGCCTCGGTGGTTTTGGAGGAAAGAGAAATGCAAAGCCAGCAATTTTTTTTTTTTTTTTTTTTTTTGAGATGGAGTCTCGCTCTGTCACCCAGGCTGGAGTGCAGTGGCGCGATCTCGGCTCACTGCAAGCTCCGCCTCCCGGGTTCATGCCATTCTCCTGCCTCAGCCGCCTGAGGAGCTGGGACTACAGGTGCCCGCCACCACACCCAGCTAATTTTTTTGTATTTTTAGTAGAGATGGGGTTTAGCCAGCATGGTCTGCATCTCCTGACCTCGTGATCCTCCCGCCTCGGCCTCCCAAAGTGCTGGGATTAGAAGCGTGAGCCACCATGCCTGGCCAATTGTTTGTTAAAGAAGGATTAGAAACGGCTTGCAGAGAGTGAGTGAGACTGATAGTGTTGAGGAGATAGCTGGGGAGAGGTAGAGAGTGGCATAAGAACAGGAACGAGAATAAGGGTGAGTATAAAAGTAAAGAATAGGACTTTATCAGGGTGAAAGTATTGGAGGGTGCCCTGCCAGCAAAGATCATCTACCCACTCCAAGAAGGAGTTAAAGTGGCAGTTTGGGGATAGTACCAGAAGATATCCATTATGATGTTTTGGAGGAAAAGTGTAAACCGGCAGTGTAAACAGGGGCAGGGCATTTATGAGTAGTTGAGAATGGTGAATAGGAGTATGACTAGACAGAAGATAGTAGGGATGACAAGCTTTTGGGGCACAGTCCAAGTATTGGGGGTGACTGTGTAAAGCCCTGTTGCAAAAAGTAGGGTAAGGACGAATAGACCTAATAGAATGAAGGGATGTATTAGGCTCATACAGGTTATTACTGTTCTTCAGAAACGCAAGTGAGCTTAAGGGAAGTAGGGGAGAGTACTTGTGACTTCCAGGAGGAAGAGGAGAGATCAGGGCTGTCCGATGGACACAGCTTTATTCTGCATCAGTGAACCTAATGGGGAGGGTCCTGCAGGCAGACAGCAGTTGGGGTACTATAGATGACTAAGTAGGGTCCAGTCCATCAAGCTTGTAGAGTTTGAGGGGTCAGATTCTTAACAAGAACTGATCGTCCAGCTAGGGTGTCTTTGTATGGCTGGGAATCTGGAGTAGGCAAGAGAAGATTAGCAACCTGGTGAATTTCCTGTCTAGCCTGCTGGAGGACAGGCAAATAGTCGCCTAGAGGGCTGGTGTCTGGGATGAGGTCGGGGCCAAGCAAGAAAGTGCATCCATATAAAAGTTCAAATGGACTGTACCCTGTAGCATCTGGAGGACAGGCTCTAATTCTGAGAAGGGCAAGAGGTAAAAGTACTGTCCAGTCCTTTTTAAGTTGGAGGCTGAGCTTGGTGAGGTGTGTCTTTAAAAGACCATTAGTCCATTCTACCTTTCCTGAAGATTGAGGATGGTAAAAGATATTAAGGTTCCACTGAATACCAAGAGCCTGAGAAACTGCTTGGGTGATTTGACTATAAAGGCCAGTCTGTTATCAGACTGTATAGAGGTGGGAAGGCCAAACCAAGGAATTATGTCTGACAGAAGGGAAGAAATGACGGCAGTGGCTGTCTCAGACTCTGTGAAGTGAAAGTGTCTACCCATCCAGTGAAAGTGTCTACTCAGACCAAGAGGTATTTTATTTTCCTGACTCGAAACAGGTGAGCAAAGTCAATTTGCCAGTCCTGGGCAGGGGCAAATCCCCGAGCTTGATGTGTAGGGAAGGGAGGGGGCCTGAACAATCCCTGAGGAGTAGCAGAATAGCAGATGGAACACCGAGAAGTGATTTCCTTGAGGATAGATTTCCATGATGGAAAGGAAATGAGAGGTTCTAAGAGACAGGCTAGCGGTTTGTAACCTACATGGAAGAGGTTATGAAATGACGACAGAATAGAATGGGCCTGTGAGGCTGGACGGAGATATTTTCCTTGGCCCAGGAACCATTTGCCTTGTGTGGGAAGAGATTGATAGGTGGAAGTTTCAGTGGGAGAGTAGGTGGGAGTGACCAATGAGAAGGAGAAAAACTGGCCATGAAGGACAGAAGTTGGAACGCTAGCTGCTTCTTCAGCTACCTTATCAGCATAAGCGTTGCCCTGAGAGATGGGATCTGACCCCTTCTGATGGCCCTTGCAGTGAATGACTCCAGCTTCCTTTGGAAGTAAAGCAGCCTTGAGAAGAGTTTTTATTAACGAGTCATTCATGATGGAGGACCCTTGCATAGTGAGGAAACCTCTTTCAGCCCATATGACAGCATGGTGGTGCAGGATATGGAAGGCATATTTAGAGTCAATATAAATATTGACGCATAGTCCCTTTGCAAGAGTGAGGGCCCAAGTTAAGGAAATGAGTTCAGCTTGCTGAGAGGTAGTGGAGGGGGCAGAGAAGTAGCCTCAATGATAGATATGGAATATACTATAGCATAGCCTGCCTTTGCTGGTGAGTGGCAATCAGGCCTGGTGGAACTGCCATCAATAAACCAAGTGCGATCAGGGTGACGAACAGGAAAGAATGAAATATGGGGAAATGGAGTGAATGTCAGGTGGATCAGAGAGATACAGTCATGGGGGTCAGGTGTGGTATCTGGAATAATGTGGGGCCAGCCTAAAACAGTAAGGTCAAGTTGTTTGGACAGAAAGGCTACAGGGTGCGGTCCTGGCTCTTGTGTAAGAATTCCAACTGCACAGCCTGTACTTCGGCTGTGGGTAATGAAAAAGGGTTGGGATGAGTTAGGGAGAGCTAGTGCGGGAGCAGCTTCTAGGGCTGTTTTTAAGGAGTGGGAAGAGGAGTGGGGAAAGGATTTAGGATCTATGGGGTCAGCTAGGTTTCCTTTTGTGAGTTTATATAATGGTTTAGTCAGATGGCAAAACCAGGTATCCAAAGGCGAAAGTATCCAACCATGACCAGGAAGGAAAGGAGTTGTTGTTTTGTAGAAGGGGTTGGGGTTTGAGAGACCAGCCAGACATGATTGGCAGGGAGAGCATGTGTGTTTTCATGAAGAATTATGCTGAGGTAGGTAACGGATGGGGAAGAAATTTGAGCTTTGGAGGGGGATAACTGATGTCCTTTGGAGAATAAATGTTGAAGGAGCAGGAGGGTATCTTGTTGAGAAGACTCAAAGGAGGGACTACGGAGTAGAAGGTCATCAATGTATTGAATAAGGTGGGAAGCAGAGAAGTGGAAAGAAAGTAAATCATGACAAAGGACTTGGCTGAAGTAATGAGGGCTGTCCCGGAAGCCTTGTGGCAGTACAGCCCAGGTAAGTTGCTGGGACTGATGGGTGTCAGGGTCGGTCCAGGTAAAAGTAAAGAGGGGCTGGGACAAGGGGTGCAGGAGAATCATGAAAAAAGAGTCTTTAAGATCAAGAATGGAATAGTGAGTTGTGGAGGGAGGTATTGAGGACAAAAGAGTGTACAGGTTGGGCACCACAGGGTGGATAGGCAAAACAATTTGGTTAATAAGGTGCAGATCCTGAACTAACCTGTAAGACTTGTCCAGTTTTTGGACAGGTAAGATGGGGGAATTGTAAGGAGAGTTTGTAGGCTTTAGTAGCCCATGCTGTAGCAGGCGAGTGATAACAGGCTTCAATCCCCTTAAAGCCTGTTGTGGGATGGGATACTGGTGTTGAGCAGGGTAAGGGTGATTAGGTTTTAATGGGATAGTAATGGGCATATGATCAGTTGCCAGGGCAGGAGTAGAGGTGTGGGTTAAGGTGGCAGGATACAAGAGGAAGACATGAAGAAGGCTTTGGGTTGTGAAGAAGGGCAGCAATGAGATGTGGCTGTAGTCCAGGAACAGTCAGGGAAGCAGATAATTTGGTTAAGATGTCTCAGCCTAATAAGGGAACTGGGCAGGTGGGGATAACTAAAAAGGAGTGCTTAAAAGAATGTTGTCTGGCAGGTGCGGTGGCTCACGCCTGTAATCCCAGCACTTTGGGAGGCCGAGGCAGTTGGATCATGAGGTCAGGAGATGGAGACCATCCTGGCTAACACGGTGAAACCCCGTCTCTATTAAAAATACAAAAAAAAAAAAAAAATAGCCAGGCGTGGTGGTGGGCACCTGTAGTCCCAGCTACTCGGGAAGCTGAGGCAGGAGAATGGCATGAACCCAGGAGGCAGAGCTTGCAGTGAGCCAAGACCCTGCCACTGCACTCCAGCCTGGGCAACAGAGCAAGACTCTGTCTCAAAAAAAAAAAAAAAAAAAGAACATTGTCCAAGTTGGCACTAGAGTTGGAGAGTTTTAAGAGGTTTAGCAGCCTGGCCATCAATACCCACAACAGTTATGGAGGCAAGGAAACAGGCCCTTGAAAAGAAGGTAATGTGGAGTGGGTAGCCTCCATATTGATTAAGAAGGGGATGGACTTACCTTCCACTGTAAGAGTTATCCAAAGTGTCTGTGATGGTCCAGGAGGCTTCTGAGGCAATCAGGCAGTGTCAGTCTTCAGCTGCCAAGCTGAGAAGATCTGGGAAGGAGTCAGTCACAGAGCCCTGGGCCAGAGTTCCAGGGGCTCTGGGAGTGGCTGCTGGGCGAGTTGGACAGTCCGATATCCAGTGGGGTCCCACACAGATGGGACATGGCTTAGGAGGAATCCCAGGCTGTGGGCATTCCTTGGCCCAGTGGCCAGATTTCTGGCACTTGAAGCAAGATCCTGCGGAATGGGGTCCTGGAGGAATGCCTGGCCACTGCAGCTTAGGTGTTTTGAAGTTCTTGTGTGTTGGAGATGTGGCTGGGGCTTCTCTTACAGCGGAGGCAAGTAATTGCAACTCAGAAATATGTTGCTGCTTGGCTGCCTCTTCTCTATTATTGCACACCTTGAAGGCGAGGTTAATTAAGTCATGTTGTGGGGTTTGAGGGCTGGAATCTAATTTTTGGAGCTTTTTCTAATGTCAGGAGCAGATTGGATAATAAAATGCATATTGAGAATAAGACGGCCTTCTGGAGGAGGGTAGAGGTCAGATGGGTTCGTAGAAAAGGAGGATTCAAAGGACTCAGAGCTTGGGGTGGAGACTGAAGGAACAGACAGGAGAGAAAGAAGAAAGATTTGGGATGAGTTGCACTGGGAGCAGAGACTAGGGAGGGACCAGTGTGTAAAAGAATGCCTGGACGTCAGGCACCTCAGAACATTTGCCCATTTTTCGACAAAAATTATGTAGATCTTGTGGGATGGAGAAATTGAAAGTGCCATTTTCTGGCTATTTAGAACAATTGTCAAGTTTGTATTGGGGCCATGCGGTGTTACATAAGAAAATAAGATGCTTAGGTTTTAGGTCAGGTGACAGTTGAAGAGGTTTTAAGTTTTTTAGAACACCGGCTAAGGGAGAAGAAGCAGGAATGGAGGGTGGAAGTTTGCCTATAGTAAAAAGGTAAGTTTAGAGAAAAAAGAGGGTAGAGACACAGAGGAGGGAGGTGGTACTTGCCACCCAGGGAAGGTGGTACTTGCCACCAAGGTGAAGGATCAAAGCAGGCATCCCCACGGTGATCAGACTCCTCTGGAATGTGGGTGAATAATCAGGTAGGTGTGCCCACAGTGATTAAACACCCGAGTCCGTGACTGGTGCCAGAGTTTTGAGTTCACAGATAAAACACATCTCTACCAGAAAGGGAAAGGAACCAAAATTAAGGAAGAGAGAGATTGAAGCGTGGAGGGATAGCAAGAGAGGTTGGAGAAGAGAGTGAAAAGACCGCTTACCCGATTTGAAATTGGTGAGATGTTCCTTGGGCTGGTCTGAGGACCTGAGGTCATAGGTGGATCTCCTCATGGAGTGAGGGTGAGGACAGGGGACTGGTCTCCCGAAGGGGTCCTCCTGTCCTGGATCTTCAGCACCAAATGTCACGCATGTGCATGTGAAGAGACCACCAACAGGCTTTGTGTGAGCAACAAGACTGTTTATTTCACTTGGGTGCAAATGGGCTGAGTCCGAAAAGAGAGTCAGCAAAGGATGGTGAGATTATCATTAGTTCTTATAGGTTTGGGATAAGTGGTGGAGTTAGGAGCAATTTTTTGTGGGCATGGGGTACTTACAAAGTACATTCTCAAGAGTGGGGAGAATATTACAAAGTACCTTCTTAAGGGCAGGGGAGGATATTACAAAGTACCTTCTCAAGGGTGGGGAGGGTGTATCCTACAAAGTAATTCACAAGGGCAGGGGAATATCACAAAGTACATTATCACAAGGGTGGGGAGGGCGTATTGTCACAAGGTCAATTGATCAGTTAGGGTGAGGCAGGAACAAATCACAACAGTGGAATGTCACCAGTTAAGGCAGGAACTGGCTATTTTCACTTCTTTTGTGGATCTTCAGTTGCTTCAGGCCATCTGGATGTATACATGCAGGTCACAGGGGATATGATGGTGAGCTTGGGCTCAGAGGCCTGACAGTGGCCATTCTTTCATTTAAGTAAAGGTTATTTTTTTATTTTTATTTTTATTTTTTGAGATGGAGTCTCATTCTGTCACCCAGATTAGAGTGCAGTGGTATGATCTTGGCTCATTTCAACCACCACTTCCCAGGTTGAAGTGACTCTCCTCCCTCAGCCTCCCAAGTAGCTGGGATTACAGACACGTGCCACCACACCTGGCTAATTTTGTTGTTTTTTTTTTTTTAGTAGAGACAGTGTCTCACTATGTTAGCCAGGCTGGTCTTGAACTCCTGGCGTCAAGTGATCTGTCTGCCTTGGCCTTCCAAAGTGCTGGGATTACAGGTGTGAGCCACTGTGCCCAGCCAAGTAAAGGTTACTTTCTTAATAAACTTGCTTTTACTTTACTCTATGGACTTGCCCTTGCTTGAGATCCAAGAACACTCTTTTGGGGTCTGGATGGGGACCCCTTTCTGGTAACACAACTAGAGACATCCTCCATAGCCCAGAACCCACCAGAATTATTCAAACTAGCCAATCCTAAATTTAAATCTGCTCACCCTGACTTGCCTTGCCTTTCTCATGGAAACCACAAGAAAAACTCCTGCCTGTTTTTTGCCCTTCCTCCTGCCTCCAGACTGATCTGTGTGCTTCCCCACAGGGCCTTTCATGGCATGCTGTGACCCTCCTCTTGGGAACTGTGCCTAACAAATTATATTTTCTTTTTTTTTTCTTTTTGAGACAGAATATTGCTATGTCGCCCAGACTGGAGTGCAGTGGCATGATCTCAGCTCACTGCAACTTCCGCCTCCCGGGTTCAAGCGATTCTCCTGCCTCAGCTTCCTGAGTAGTTGGGATTACAGGCACGCACCACCACGTCCAGCTAATTTTTGTATTTTTAATAGATATGGGATTTCGCCAAGTTGGCCAGGCTGGTCTTGAACTCCTTACCTCATGATCTGCCCACGCCGGCCTCCCAAAGTGATGGGATTACAGGCATGAGTCACCGTGCCCGGCACAAATTATCTTTTCAACAGCAATCATCTCCTGATCTGTTAGCCTCACTATACCTGAATAAAAACAGAATCCCAGGTACAGTTAACAATAGTCTTCCATCGGAAATTGGGTGCTGTTAGGAAGGGATATAGACGCTGAGTCACTTCAAAATGACAACTATCCGCTGCACAATGCAGACAGAAGCAAATGAAGCTAGTCAGGAGTATGGGGGTAGGGTAGGCGGGAGAATGGCAGACAACTGGGAAAGCTTGAAAGAGAGTTGAGGAGAGTAACTCCAGTTTATCACTGTCAAGCTCCTGGATCTAGGCCCTTAGAAGGTCCGCTTCTAGCTCTGCAACTTCAAGACTGTGACAAGACCCTGTTTCCTTCCAGGAAGCACCCCGCTTTTTGTTAAGCAAGTCTAAGTTTTTGCTCCTTGCAGCCCATGATTCCTCCTTATAACAGGGAATTTTGCACCCACATAGATGCACCTCAAACTATACGAACGCCTTTATCCAGCCTGTGGCCCAATGGTTATCTGTCCAGGCACCTCCTGCCTTCCCCCTTCCCTCTCCTTCCCCAGCCTGACCGCCTCTGGGCTTAGGATCCCAGGCCAGTGCCTTCCTAGCCCTGATGCTCCCTTCTTTCCTGGTGCAGCCATCTCCCACCTCACCTTCCTTGACCTCTGGTGGGGTTTCCCTTCTGCAGAGCAGGGATGGAGGCAGAGGTCCTCCCAGCAGAGAAGCCCTGTGTTCCTCCTCTCTTGCCTGAGCAGCCCCACCCCCAAGGCTGGCAGAGGCTGGCCCTGCAGCTCCTGATCGTCTCCCTCTGGTCTGACTGCCTTACCTTTTTAGCCTAAATCCCAGCCCCTCCTTTTAGGAACTGTCATCATGTTTAATCCTGCCTGGGGGAGACCCCCTCCACCTTCCTAAATGGAAGGTATTCCATTACATGCTAAAGTGCAGTTTAAGTAGCTGTAAGGAAGTGTGACAGAAAGTCTGTCAGAGTGGGGCTGGACTTGCCAAAACTTGGTGTGATGTGGGGACTCTGTCAACGTGCTCCTAGGGAAACCTGAGCTGAGCTGAGGCTGGGGCTGGCAGGATGTTCAAGGTAAGAGGCAGGAAGTGGTGTGGGGGAGGGGCAGACAAAGCGCTGGACCCCCGGGTAGGCTGAGAAGAAGGACTCCCAGTGGGTGGGGGCTGGGGACTTCCTCATCACTGTGCTGCCAGACAAAGGCAGATGGGTCACCAGGACACCCAGACTGCATTAGGGTGGCCAGGTCGGGCCCAACTCTTGTTGGAACAGGAGTAAGGGTAGAAGGTGGGTAGGGAGGAGGAGGTTGGACAGGATTTCCTCCAACAAGTGTTTCAGCCTGAGGCCAGAGGCATCCGGACCTGGAGAGGAAAGGCTCTCCCTCCAGAGGAGAGAAGTTGGTGGTTCCTGGAGGAGAAAACCGGTGCCTTGGCAGCTGGAGGGCCCAGGCCTGGACACCAACAATATTAAACAGCATGAACTGTGCCCGAAGATGGCCAATGGAGCAAATACTGGCAATGGCCCAGCCAGAGTCCATAGACCTTTCCTGGCCCCTTCTTGGTGCCCCTCTCTCCCACATGCCCTGGTTTAATCTACACATGGCCGATCTTTATTCTTTTTCTTTTTTTTTCTTTTTGAGACGGAGTCTTGCTCTGTTGCCAAGGTTGGAGTGCAGTGGCGCGATCTTGGTTCACTGCAACCTCCGCCTCTGGGATTCAAGCAATTCTCCTGCCTCAGCCTCCCGAGTAGTTGGGATTACAGGCATCCGCCACCACACCCAGCTAATTTTTGTATTTTTAATAGAAATTGGGTTTCACCAGGGCCAGGTGGTCACAGAGTTAAGGCTCAGTCTGCATTATTTCCTTGGCCTCTCCCCCAGCATCTTCTGCACCTCACTCTGCACTCCCCGATCCCTCCGGGTGAGCCCAGGACCTGCCACACTGTGCCAGCCTCGCCCAAGCCACCCTCCAGCCAGGACGAGGTCTTTCCTGACTCAGCAGGCTGAGGCACCTGAAGCTTTCATTTTAATTATGAACCACTTCAAAGCCTTTCTGGAAGCAGGTGAGAGACAAAGTGTAAACAAGTGAACGAGTGAGTCATCCGGCCCTCCCTGCCCAGATATTCCTGTCATCCATCCTGCCTCTCTCTCACCCACAGTCTCTGCAATAACCAACCTGGGTTCTCTCCTAATGTGGGGATTGTCCTAGAGCCCAGGCCTTCCAGGGCTCCTCCGCCCGCCAACATCACCTACCTCATCTTCCTCTTCAGCACATCCACAACATTGTCTAAGCGGTAACTCACCTGAGCAAAGCGCTTGACACAGATTCATTCATTTACTCCTCACAACAACCTGATGAGGTAGGTACTATTATGTCCATTTTACAGGTGGCAAAAACAAGGCCTAGAGAGATGAAGTAACTTTTTTTTATTAATTTTTTTTTGCACACAAAACAATAAACATTTTCTAAAAATATGTACAACAAAAAGATGCATATCAAACATATTAGGAAGGTTGCACACGGGAAGACGGGGAATAGAAATGGGGGGGGAATAGAAATGGGGGTTGGGAATTAAAGAAAATAAATGAGAGAGGGACTTTGTATGGATCAATGATAATAACACAATCCTCTATTTGACAAAGAAGAAGGAGAAGGAAGAGGAAGAAAAAGAAAGTGGGATAAAGGATCAGAAAGGGAGGAAAATAGAAAAAATTAGAGTATGACTCCAGGGTAGACCTGTTTTGTTGTTGCGGGGTTGGTTGGTTGGTTTGTCTGTTGTATTTTTCATATATTTCGCCATGTTGGCCAGGCTGGCCTCGAACTCCTAGCCTGAAGTGATCAACCTGCCTCGGCCCCCCAGAGTGCTGGGACTAAGTAACTTATCTGTCTAAGGTGACACAGGTTGGTAGTGGGCCCAAGGTTCAAATTCCAGCCGTCAGGATGGGCGTGGTGGCTCATCCCTGTAATCCTAGCACTTTGGGAAGCTGGAGCGGGTGGATCACCTGAGGCCAGGATTTCAAGACCAGGCTGATCAATATGGCAAAACCCCATCTCTACCAAAAATACAAAAATTAGTCAGGCGTGGTGGCAGGCGCCTGTTGTCCCAGCTACTTGGGAGGCTGAGACAGGAGAATTGCTTGAACCCAGGAGGCAGAGGTTGCAGTGAGCCGAGATTGTGCTACTGCACTCTACCCTGGACGACAGAGCAAGACTCCATCTCAAAAAAAAAAAAAAATTCCAGCAGTCTGTTTCCAGAATCACTCCCCCGCCCCCACTTCCCCTCCCCTCCCCTTCTCTTCCCACTTCTTTTCTTTTCTTGAAACAGGGTCTTGCTCTGTTGCCCAGGCTCAAGTGCAGTGGCCCAATCACAGCTCACTGCAGCCTTGACCTCTTGGGCTCAAGCAATCCTCCCACCTCAGCCTCCCACCCCAAGTAGCTAGAACTACACGCATGCACCACCATGCCCAGCTAATTTTTAATTTTTTTTTTTTTTTTTTTTTTTGTAGAATGAGGTCTCACCATGTTGCCCAGGCTGGTCCAAACTCCTGGGCTTAAGCAATACTCCCACCTTGGCTTCCCAAAGTGGTGGGATTACAAGGCAGGAGCCACTGCTTCCAGCCTGGGTCAGTGGTTTTAAAAACATTTGTATTTATTTTTATCATTACAGAGATGGGGTCTCACTATGTTACCCAGGCAGGTCTTGAGCTCCTGGGCTCAAGTGATCCACCTGCTTTGACCTCCCAAAGTACTGGGATTACAGGTGTGAGCCACCACGCCTGGCCAAGAGTCCATACTTTTTTGTGTGTGTGTGACAGAGTCTCACTCTGTCACCCAGGCTGGAATACAGTGGCGCGATCTCGGCTGACTGAAACCTCTGTCACCTGGGTTCAAGTGATTCTTCTGCCTCAGCCTCCCGAGTAGCTGGGAGTACAGGCGTGTGCAACCATGCCCGACTAATTTTTGTATTTTCAGTAGAGATGGGGTTTCACCATGTTGGCCAGGCTGGTCTCAAACTCCTGACCTCAGGTGATCCGCCCGCCTCGGCCTCCCAAAGTGCTGGGATTATAGGCGTGAGCCACCGTGCCCAGCTGCAATTCCACCTTTCTAACTGGTTCCCAGGTGTTGTTGATGCTGCCAGTCCCAGCAAAAGTCCATACTTTCAAGCACTACCTATACGCCCTCCCTCTCTCCACTTTTTCCCTTATAGAATTCTCAACTATACACACACATACACTCACATACCTGTGCAAACTGCATTCTCAGGATCTCTTCCAAGTGCAGTTGCCCCGTAGCTCTGACTTCTGGCTCTGCTCCAATCATGCACACTTATTTGCTTGACAAAGCTCAACCCATAACAAGCACATACTCTCCCTATACTCCTTCTTCTCCAAGGTCAGGAGAAGAGAGAGCCTCTCAGCTCTGGGTGTTTGTGCGTGTGTGTGTGTGTGTGTGTGTGTGTGTGTGTTGTGTGTGTGTGTTGGGGGAGAGGGCAGGATAATCGAGGTGACTTCTTGGTGAGACCTCTGCTCTGGATATCAGTTTTTGGAAGATTCATGGCGGGGACTAGAGGGAAGGCTGGAGGATGGGGAGTTGCAAAGCTGACCCTGCAGCCCATTTCTCTCCATCCAACTGTGACCAGAGCCGCCTCAGCCTCACATTTAGGGAGGGGAGCAAGGGGTGGAGTGTGCAGTGGGGGGATGTTGGTGGGTGAACATCTCATCACATCCCAAGTCCCATAGCTGGAGAGTCACCGCAGCAGCACGCTCTTGAGTCAGACAGGCCTGAGTCTGAATCTCACTGCTTTGTGGCCTTGGGCAAGTTCTTGACCTTTCTGAGCCTTAGTGACTTAAAGTGGAAAGTGAGATAATAGCAGCTAATTCTAGAGGTTGAGTCAACTCCATTCTGCAACCACTACAATAGTGATTGATTCTGAAAAGAATCATCAATGGATGCTAAAACTATTGGGCAAAAATTTGCTGGGGAAAGGACAGTCTCAAAGTATTTTTCCACAGAGTACTGATTAACTTCAAAGGGGGAAAACAATAACCTTTACAATGGATAGATGTGGCAGGAACCATGTTAACCAAGTGATCAAAGGTAGCATCACCAATAATGGGGCAAACCGACATCCTGTGCTTCCCCACTGACGCGCCGAGAAGGACACAGCATTGCTCGTGCGGCATCCTTGTCAAAAATGCGTAAACGGAATCTAATCATGAGAAAACTGCCAGACAGCCAAACTCTTCAGAAATGTCAATATAATGAAAGGCAACAAAGATTGAGAAGACCTTTACAGGTTAAAGAAAACTAAAGAGATATGACAACTGACTGCAACACAGAATCCTGGACCAGACCCTGGATCTGGTCAAAAGAAAAATGCTTTAAACGACAGTATTGGGACAAAGGGTAAAATTTGAATGTGGATCATGTAATAGATGAATAATGTATTGTATCAATGATATGTCCTTGACTTGGTAATTGTTCTGAGGAAATGTAAGAGAATATATTTATTATTTATTTATTTTTTTGAGACCAAGTCTTGCTCTGTCACCCAGGCTGGAGTGCAATGGCACAATCTCGGCTCACTGCAACCTCCGCCTCCCAGGTTCAAGCGATTCTCCTGCCTCAGCCTCCTGAGTAGCTGAGATTACAGGCGCCCGCCATCACACACCCAGCTAATTTTTGTATTTTTAGTAGAGATGGGGTTTTACCATGTTGGCCAGGCTGGTCTTGAACTCCTGACCTTAGGTGATCCACTCGCCTTGGCCTCCCAAACTGTTGGAATTACAGGCTTGAGCCACCGAGCCCGGCCTGAGAATGAATTTATTCTTAAGAGATATGTGCCGGCCAGGTGTGGTGGCTCATGCCTTGAAATCCCAACATTTAGGGAGGTTGAGGCGGGAGGAGGTTGAGCCCAGGAAGTCAAGACTCAGGAGTTGGAGATCAGCCTGGACAACAAAGTAAGGCCTCGTATCCACAAAATAAAAAATCAAAAAATTAGCTGGGTGTGGTAGCATGTGCCTGTGGTCTCAGCTACACAGCACGCTAAGGCAGGAGGATCGCTTGAGCCCAGCAAGTCAAGGCTGCAGTGAGCCGTAATTGCACCACTGCACTCTAGCCTGGATGACAAAGCAAGACCCTCAAAAAAAACAAGCAAACAAACAAAAAAAACAAAACAAGCAAACAAACAAAACCTAAATATATGGTAAAAAG
Source organism: Nomascus leucogenys (assembly GCF_006542625.1). NCBI lineage: Eukaryota > Metazoa > Chordata > Mammalia > Primates > Hylobatidae > Nomascus > Nomascus leucogenys. The sequence goes on along the minus strand of NC_044383.1, from coordinate 32,488,374 downwards.
TATTCACAGATAAAGGGTTATGATGTCTGAAACTTAAACCTATATTCAAATGATGGCTCACACACAAAAACTAAAATAATTACATCTATGCATGAACATGCATGTGTTTTTATAAAGAAGAGATAATAAAATGTAGTAAAATATTCATTATCAGTGAAAAGGTATTTGAGAGTTTATTATACTATTCTTTTAGCTTTTCAGTGAGTTAAAATTTTTTCAAAATAAGAAGGTTGTTAAAAGGGAGTTCCTGAATTCACACAAGTGGTACGTCCATCCTGGCACTTACTAGACCTTAACTGAGGCCAGTTCCCACCTCTGCGGGACTGTGGGTCCCGGGGGCAGTACACCCCAGGCTACCCAGTGAGACAGGGGTCAAGGTCCTTCCCCATCCTAGGCCTCTACTGAAATCTCCAAGCTTCAGCCTCCTTTGTAGCCACTCTCGGAATCTCCCGGCAGGGCTGAGAGGTGGGGAATAGGAAGGGATGGTGGGGGAAACAAAAACAGTGCTTCTTCTTTCCTCACTCCCAAGAATGGGATCTTTGAAGAGTCCAGACAGATTTGTCCAATGTATCAGGTGATTTGTGCTGAGGGATTCTGTGAACAGAAGAGGTACTGATTGAGAAGCAGGAATGCCCCGCTTTCCTCTCCTGCCTCTTGGCGATGGCTGCACCTCCGAGCCCAGGAGGGTGTTCTACCCAGAGCCACGGAGGCATCACTCAGCCCTGGGAAAGCCAGCCTGAGTGTCAACATTCTGGCAGAGAGAAGTGCTAGATGCTTATTTGAAGATGTCTGAACAGACTTGTTTGAGAGACAGCTGGAGTTGTGAAGTAATCCTGGCGTCTCCCCATGTCTCGGTTTTGAAGGCAGGCTTTGCCTGCAGGCCTCTGACCTCTAACGTCCTTCTATTCTTGTGAGCAATTGACAAAACTTTGCTTAAGACTTGGGGATGACAGAAGTCAACACAGAGAGGGGCTCATCATTGCTACTAGAAGGGCTAGTAAGACCCTCCCTCCATGGGGCAGAAGCCATATCAGTTTGGGATCCTCCAGGCCAAATGCCTGGGCTGGCAATGCCGTAGCGGGTGCACACCATTTCAACTCCATACAGTGACCTCTTCTGGCTCCAGTGGTCCCTGGGAGCCAAGGCCTCCAGCCCCAGTGGGCAGTGCCAATCCATGACGGGGGAGTGGCAGGCTCTGGCTCAGAGTCCTGCTTTGGGAATCCTCCCGCAGAGTGGAAGCAGGCTCCGGAGCCCATCAGCTGGGGCCAGGCAGAATGAGTCCTAGCAGGACACTAAAGTTCCAGGGAGAACAAGAATATAAAGGAGGCCAAAGGGCTGTCAGCAGAATGATTCAGGTCTGCAAAGCCAGGCCTGGGAGTAAGAGCTGATCAGGACCACAGAAGAGGAGCATCCAGAGCCATTAACTGCCACCTTCCTCACCTGGCTTCCCTGCTAGTTTCTCTGCCCCAGCCCCAGCCCCTGACAGGGGTGTCACACTACAGACCAAGCACAGCGGTCAGGACCCTCCCGACCAGCTCTGTTCTCTGAGAAAGTCCCCCCACCACAACGTGGGCATGGAGGGGCTGCTGATCACCGTATCCTTGCACCCCTGGCCCAGGGAAGATCAGCCCAGGGAGGGGCACCCAACTCAGACCGGTTCATCAGCTGCTTAACTGGGATTTTACATACAGGCCATACGAGACGGAGGGTCTTTCTTGACCCTAAAGTCACTAGTTGAGGTGACAGAATCCTCGAGTTGTCAGTCTCCCCATGTCCCACACGAAGGTCCAACATGAGGAAATGAGGCCAGCACAGAGAAAGGAGCCGAGCCCCAGTGACATTGTTGGTGTTCTGGACACAGTTGTTCCAGAAGCCCTCCCTGCTCTGTTCGCATCACTTATGGGAGCTAAGCCATTTCTGCCTTTCCCCTTGGGCTACTTTGAGTTAAACTGCTGTCTCTTCTTTAAAGGCTGGCGGGAGGGCACTGATTAATGGGCTGTGTGAGCCTCCTTCTCCTCCAGTCATGGTCCATGTGAGCGGAGTGGATACTTGACCCAAAGGGGAACCAAGACATAGGGTAGAATCAACCTCTCTCTCTCTCCCTCTTCCCCTCTTTCTTCTTCTTCTTATTATTATTTAGATGGATTCTTGCTCTGTCACCCAGGCTGGAGTGCAGTGGCGTGGTCTCAGCTCACTGCAACCTCCACCTCCTGGGTTCAAGCGATTTTCTTCCCTCAGCCTCCCGAGTAGCTGGAATTACAGGTGCCTGCCACCACACCTGGCTAGTTTTTGTACTTTTAGTAGAGATGGGGTTTCACCGTGTTGGACAGGCTGGTCTCGAACTCCTGACCTCAGGTGATCTGCCCATCTCAGCCTCCCAAAGTGCTAGGATTACAGGCATGAGCCACCATGCCCGGCCTCCCCCTCATATTTAAACTGAGAGGCAGAGATTACAGTCTGATGGCTGGAACTGAAGGTTGTATAGATTCAGGACTAGGACAACAATTTGGTTGGGTACTCACTGATGGAAAAAAAGAAAGCTAGCCTGCTGAGACAGATAGGAGAGAAGAGAACCATATGAGCAAATTGAGAGAGAGAGAGACAGAATTTTCCCAATTCCTGAGCCCCAGTGTGCTTCCTGCCCTTCTTTCTGTGACATTCTCTGAACCTGTATAATATACCCTGTCTTAGGCTTTTCTGGAGGTAAAACTGACACAAACCCACCCGGGCTAACTTACGCAAAAAGGGTAGTCTATTTTTTTTTTTGAGACCGAGTTTAGCTCTTGTCGCCCAGAGTGGGGTGCAGTGGTGCAATCTCGGCTCACTGCAACCTCTGCTTCCCAGGTTCAAGAGATTCTCCTGCCTCAGCCTCCCGAGTAGCTGGGATTACAGGCACATGCTGCCATATCTGGCTAATTTTTATATTTTTAGTAGAGACGGGGTTTCCCCATGTTGTCCAGGCTGGTCTTGAACTCCTGATCTTAGGTGATCCGCCCGCCTCAGGCTCTCAAAGTGCTGGGATTACAGGCGTGAGCCACCGCACCCGGCTTTAAAAGGGTAGTCCTTATAAGGATGGCAGGTGTCTCCTGGAACTCTGGGACGCCAGGCAGTCCTTCTCTAAATGGGCCTATGGTCTCAAGTATCTTATTTGAGACCAATTTCCTTCAATTATCCATGTGTATGAGGCTAAACATGGCTGTCAATAGCCCCAGATTATACAAGTTCAAGTGGCCACAGAGATGTCCTGCTCACTCTCTAGCCCTTGTCTGAATGCCCAGGAGAAAGATTCTGGCAGGCCCAGTCTGGGTCAGTACCTACCTGCTCCAACCAGCCAGGTCTGGTGGAGTGGGGGTCCCATTGTCTGCTACAGCCCACCTCCAGGGAAGGGTCAAAGAGGAGTCCTCAAGGAAGAATATAAATGGCAAACAGGCGTATGGAAAGGTATTCAGTCACTGATCATCAGAGAAATGCAAATCAAAACTATAACGAGATATCATCTCACCCCAGTGAAAATGGCTTTTATCCAAAAGACAGGCAATAACAAATGCTGACGAGGATGTGGAGAAAAGGGAACCCTTGTATGCTGTTGGTTGGAATGTAAAGTAATACAACCACTATGGAGAACAGTTTGGAAGTTCCTCAAAAAACTCAAAATAGAGCTACCATATGATACAGCAATCCCACTGCTGGGTATATACCCAAAAGAAAGAAAATAAGCTTATCAAAGAGATATCTGCACTGCCATGTTTATTGCAGCACTATTCACAATAGCCAGGATTTGGAAACAACCTAAGTGTCCATCAACAGACAAATAGATAAAGAAAATGTGGTACTTATACACAACGGAGTACTATTCAGCCATAAAAGAAGAATGAGATCCTGTCGGCTGGGCTCGGTGGCTCACGCCTGTAATCCTAGCATTTTGGGAGGCTGAGGCGGGTGGATCACTTGAGGTCAGGAGTTTGAGACCAGCCTGGTCAATATGGTGAAACCCTGTCTCTACTGAAAATACAAAAATTAGCCCGGCATGGTCGCATGCACTTGTAATCCCAGCTACTTGGGAGGCTGAGGCAGGAGTATCACGTGAACCTGGGAGGTGGAGTTTGCAGTGAGCTGAGATCATGACACTGCAATTCAGCCTGAATGACAGAGCAACACTCCACCTCAAAAAAAAAAAAAAAAAAAAGATCCTGTCATTTGCAACAACATTGATGGAACTGGTGATCATTATGTTAGGTGAAATAAGCCAGGCACAGAAAGACAAACTTCTGGCCAGGCGTGGTGGCTCACACCTGTATTCCTAGAACTTCAGGAGGCCGAGGCGGGCAGATCACTTGAGGACAGAAGTTCAAGACCAGCCTGGCCAACATGGTGAAACCCCGTCTCTATTAAAAATACAAAAAATTAACTGGGTGGGGGGGGTGGCAGCGTATAGCATGGGGGGGGGGGGAGGGGGGAGAGGGGAAGAAAAAAAAAAAGGGGGGGGGGGGGAGGGAGGGGGAGGAGGGGGGGGGGGGGAGTGAGCGAGATCGCCCACTCACTGGCGAAAGAAGTCTAAAAAAAAAAAAAAAAAAAAAAAAAAAAAAAAAAAAAAAATGGTGTGGTGGTGCATGCCTATAGTCCCAGCTACTTGGGAGGCTGAGGCAGGAAAATCACTGGAACCTGAGAGGCAGAGGTTACAGTGAGCCGAGATCGTACCACTGCACTCTAGCCTAGGCAACAGAGCGAGATTCCACCTCAAACAAAAAAAAAAAGAAGACAAACTTCTCATATTCTCACTTATTTGTGGGAGCTAAAAATTAAAACAACTGAACTCATGGAGACAGACAGTGGAGCAATAGTCACCAGAGGCTGGGAAGAGTAGTGGTTGGGGGGGCAGGAAATGATTAATGGGTACAAAAACATATTAGTTATAATAGAAAGAATGAATAAGACCTAGTGTTTGATAGCACAACAGAGTGACTACAGTCAACAATAATTTATTATACACTTAAAAAACTAAAAGAATATAAGTGGATTATTTATTAGACAAAGAAAAGATAAATGCTTGAGGTGATGGATACCCCATTTACCCTAATGTAATTATTACCCATTGTATGCCTGTGTCAAAATACCTCATGTACCCTGTAAACATATACACCTACTAGGTACCCACAAAAATTGAAAATAAAAATCTTTTTCGGCTGGGCGTGGTGGCTCACGCTTGTAATCCCAGCACTTTGGGAGGCCGAGGCGGGCGGATCACGAGGTCAGGAGATCAAGACCACGGTGAAACCCCGTCTCTACTAAAAATACAAAAAATTAGCTGGGCGTGGTGGCGGGCGCCTGTAGTCCCAGCTACTCGGAGAGGCTGAGGCAGGAGAATGGCGTGAACCCGGGAAGCGGAGCTTGCAGTGAGCCGAGATTGCGCCACTGCACTCCAGCCTGGGCGATAGAGCGAGACTCCACCTCAAAAAAAAAAAAAAAAAAAAAAAACCTTTTCTAAAAAGAGGAATCCCTGCAATTGTTATATCAAGCTACTTTGGGTAGGACCCCATTCCCTGCCACTGAACAGAGCTGACTAAAGCAATTGCCGGTAGCTTTGGGGTACCTGTTGCCCCTCTCTGTGTTGGAATTGTGTGCCTCAGAGTATCTCCAGATGGATAGAAGGGGCAATTCTTCTCAGAGGCCGAGAACATTCTTCCACGCTGTATCCCCTGCAAACAACTAGAATTCACGGTGATGCCAACCGACTGTCCCTCTCTTCACCCACCTCCTGCCACCATTCCTGAGAGAGAATTGGCCAGTGTCACAGTATCTGACCCACCACGCATTCTGGGGAGGATGGCAAAGAATCCTACGGAAAGTTCCAAGCGCCGACTCCTATCTGACATGTGTATGACGTTGATCGCAACTTATCGTTTCAGGGAAGACAAATACCAATATTTCACCAGGTCTGGACAATTCTGGAACCCTACACGCTTGACACTGAAGGCAGAATTCTGGAAGTTGAACATAGTGCTACAGATTTCACTAGGACTGGAAGGTCGTGCTGCAGAGGTGGGCGGGTCAGTGAGCGTCTTAGGCACCTCTTCACCTTCTGCCCTTAGGACTCAAAAGACATGGAGTCCACCCAGAGGCCAGAGTTTTCTTTCTTGAGCAACACGTCTGCTTGGCAGAGCCCCTGTGGAATGTAAGTTCTCATTCTTCCTCATTTGGCAACAGGCATCCCTAGATCTGGGGTGGGGACAGTAGCTGTCTCACAGAGCACAGGCAGCTTGAAGGCTCAAAGTGGGAAAGACGGGATGTTTCCCATTAAATGTTGCTATGCTAAAATGAAACGATGTCTGGCTTGTGTTAAAGCAGAGGCACATATATATACTACCTGTATTGAACAGGTGATAGAGTTTGGGTGTTTGTCCCTTTCAAATCTCATGTTTAAAAGTAATCCCCAGGCTGGGCATGGTGGCTCATGCCTGTAATCCCAGCAGTTTGGGAGGCTGAGGCGGGCAGATCACTTGAGCTCAGGAATTCAAGACCAGCCTGGCCAACATGGTGAAATCCCGTCTACTAAAAATACAAAAATTAGCCAGGCATGGTGGCTTTCATGAGCGTCCATGTGAAGAGACCACCAAACAGGCTTTGTGTGAGCAATAAAGCTTTTAATCACCTGGGTGCACGCAGGCTGAGTCTGAAAAGAGAGTCAGCGAAGGGAAATAGGGGTGAGGCCGTTTTATAAGATTTGGGTAGGTAAAGGAAAATTACAGTCAAGTGGGCTTGTTCTCTGGTGGGCAGGAGTGGGGGTCGCAAGGTGCTCAGTGGGGGAGCTTTTTGAGCCAGGATGAGCCAGGAAAAGGACTTTCATAGGATAATGTCATCACTTAAGGCAAGGACCGGCCATTTTCACTTCTTTTGTGGTGGAATGTCATCAGTTAAGGCAAGGACCGGCCATTTACACTTCTTTTGTGGTGGAATGTCATCAGTTAAGGCGGGGCATGGCATTTTCACTTCTTTTGTGATTCTTCAGTTACTTCAGGCCATCTGGGCGTATACGTGCAAGTTACAGGGGATGCGATGGCTTGGCTTGGGCTCAGAGGCCTGACAGTGGCACACGCCTGTAGTCTCAGCTACTTGGGAGGCTGAGGCAGGAGAATTGCTTGAGCCCAGGAGGCAGAGGTTGCAGTGAGCCAAGATTGTGCCACTGCACTTTAGCCTGCGCGACAGATCTAGACTCCATCTCAAAAAGTAAATGAATAAAAGTAAGTAAGTAAATGTAATCCCCAGTGCTGGAGGTGGGGCCTGGTGAGAGGTGTTTGGGTCATGGGGGCGGATCCTTCATGAATAGCTTGGTGCTGTCCTCACAATAATGAGTGAGTTCTCACTCGAGTTCACATGAGATCTGGTTGTTGAAAAGGGTATGGTGGCCAGGCACGGTGGCTCACATTTTCAATCCCAGCACTTTGGGAGGCCAAGGCAGGAGGATGACTTGAGCCTAGAAGTTTGAGACCAGCCTGGGCAACATGACAAGACTCTGTCTCTATAAAAAATGAAAAAATTACTGGTCATGGTGGTGTTAGCCTGTGGTCCCAGCTACTCAGGAGGCTGAAGGCGGGGGATCACCTGGAAGGTGGAGGCTGCAGTGAGGTATGACTGTGCCACTGTACTCCAGCCTGGGGACAGCCCTGTCTCAGAAAAAAAAGGGGGGGGTGTGGCACCCACTCCATCCCCTGCTGACTTTCTCACCATGTGATAGGGTGGCCTCCCGTTCTCCTTCTGCCATGATTAGAAGCTTCCTGAGGCCTCACCAGAAGCTGAGCACATATTGGTGCCATGCTTCTTGCACAGCCTGCAGAACCATGAGCAATTAAATGTCTTTTCTTTATAAGTTACCCAGCCTCAGATATTTCTTTATGTCAATACAAGAACAGACTAACACAAAGGGATAATTCAGAATTTAAAATGAATACAAAAAAAATACAAACGGTAAGCCTTCTTCATACCTGAGTAGTATCTCCCTCACACATTCAGCACAGCCCTGTTCCCCAGCACTTTTTTTTTTTTTGAGACAGAATGTCACTTTGTTGCCCAGGCTGGAGTGCAGTGGCACCATCACAGCTCACTGCAGCCTCGACTTCCTGGGCTCAAATCATCCTCCCACCTCAGCCTCCCAGGTAGCTGGGACTACAGGTGTGTGCCGTCATGCCAAGCTAATTTTTTATTTTTTGTAGAGAAGAGGTCTCACCATGTTGCCCAGTCTGGTCTCCAACTCTTGGGCTCAAGTGATCCTCCCACCTCTGCCTCACAAAGTGCTGGGATTGCAGGTGTGAGCTGCCACACCTGGTTCCCCATCACTCTAATCTAACACTAATGTTCTCCTTCAATTTGAGTAAAATACAATTTCCTGAATCATCCTGAGTGACCTCCGGTTGTCCTCACTGCTCATTACATGCTAATTATAATGCATTAGCATCTTAAAAGACACTCCCACCAGCACCATGACAGTTTACAAATGCCATGGCAATGTCTGGAAGTTCCCCTATATGGTCTAAAAAGGAGAGGAACCCTCAGGTCCAGGAATTGCCCATCCCTTTCCAAAAAGACTCATGAATAATCCACCCCTTGTTTAGCATATAATCAAGAAATAACCATAAAAAACAAAAGCCCCCATCCTGGCTAACACGGTGAAACCCCATCTCTACTAAAAAAATACAAAAAAAAAAATAGCCGGGCATGGTGCCAGGCACCTGTAGTCCCAGCTACTCGGGAGGCTGAGGCAGGAGAATGGCTGAACCCAAGAGGTGGAGCTTACAGTGAGCCAAGATTGCGCCACTGCACTCCAGCCTGGGTGACAGAGCAAGACTTGTCTCAAAAAAAAGAAAAAAAAAAAAAACAGAAGCCCTCAAGGCTGCTCTGCCTATGGAATAATCATTCTCTTATTCTTTTACTTTCCTAATAAACTTGCTTTCACTTTCTGGATTCACCTCAAATTCTTTCTTGTGCAAGATCCAAAAACTCTCTCTTGGGGTCTGGATAGGGACCCCTTTCAGGTAACATAACCATGAGAAAACCACAGAAAAATCCAGATTGAGGGACATTCTACAGAATTCCTGACCTGTACTCCTCTAAACTGTTAAGGGAATAAAAAACAGGGAAAGCCTGAGAAACTGTCACAGACACAGACTAAGACGATGTGATGACCAAATGTAATGTGGCATCCTGGATGGAATCCTGAAACAGAAAAGGGATGTTAGTGGAAAAACATCCTTTAGAGAAAGAATGTTAGTGAAATCTGATTAAATAAAGTGGCAAATTTAGTTAGTAGCAATGTACTGATGTTGTTTGCTTGTTGTGACAAATGTACCATGGTGACGTAGATGTTAACAACAGAGGCTCCTGAGTGAGGGTACATGACAGCTCTCTGTACTATCTGCAACTTTGCTATAAGCTTTAAACTATTCTAAAAGAAAAGGGTTACTTAAAATAAAAAGGGAGGTCAGGTGTGGTGGCTCATGCCTGTAATCCCAACACTTTGGGAGGCGAGGCGGGTGGATCACTTGAGCTCAGGAGTTCGAGACCAACCCGGCCAACATGGCAAAACCCCGTCTCTACTAAAAATACAAAAATTAGCTGGGCGTGGTGTTCCCAGCTACTTGGGAGGCTGAGGCAGGAGAATTGCTTGAACCCGGGAGGAGGAGGTTGCAGTGAGATGGCGCCACTGCATTCCAGCCTGGGCAACAGAGCAAGACCCTGTCTCAAAAAAAATAAAATAAAAAGGTAAAAAAATAAAATAAAATGAAAAGGTAAGGCAGGGGCATGGGGGAGGGCAGGAGGATCTGGCTTTGGTTTGGAAGGGGAAGGAAAGTTGGGAAGGCAGAAGCCCCAGCGGATCTTTTCCTTTTTCTTTTCTTTTTCTTTCTTTTTTTTTTTTGAGATGGAGTTTCACTCTTGTTGCCCAGGCTGGAGCACAATGGTGCGATCTCGGCTCCCTGCAACCTTGGCCTCCCAGTTTCAAGCGATTCTCCTGCCTCAGCCTCCTGAGTAGCTGGGATTACAGACGCCTGCCACCACGCCTGGCTAATTTTTTGTATTTTGGATTTTCACCATGTTGGCCAGGCTGGTCTTGAACTCTTGACCTCAGGTGATCCACCCACCTCAGCCTCCCAAAGTGTTGGAATTACAGGTATGAGCCACCGCGCCCAGCCATCATTTTCTTTTTTTAGAGATAGGGTCTTGCTGTGTTGCTCAGGCTGGTTTCCAACTCCTGGCTGAAGCCATCCTCCTGCCTCAGCCTCCCAAGTAGCTGTGATTACAGGCCCGGAGAACCACTGAGCCCTGCTCAAGGCTGCAGGTCTTGAACAAAACAGGCATCCCTGCCCCCCGCATCCCTGAGGAAGTGTCTTCCTATGAATGAGACTCATACCTGTGGATAGAGGAGAGGTCTAGCGCCGAACTTCTCCAACTTCAATGTAGACAAGAAGCTCTCAGGAAAATCTCATTAACATGTGGATACTGACTCAGCAGGCCTGGGTGGGCCCAGCAATTCCGCTTTTCTTTTCTTTTTCTTTTTTTTTTTTGAGACAGAGTCTCGCTCTGTCTGTCGCCCAGGTTGGAGTGAAGTAGCGCAATCTAGGCTCACTGCAACTTTCGTCTCCCGGGTTTAAGTGATTCTCCTGCCTCATCCTTATGAGTAGCTGGGATTACAGGTGTGTGCCACCACACCTGGCTAATTTTTGTATTTTCAGTAGAGATAGGGTTTCACCATGTTGGTCAGGTTGGTCTCAAACTCCTGACCTCGTGATCTGCCTGCCTCGGCCTCCCAAAGTCCTGGGATTACAGGCATGAGCCACCGCGCCAGGCCGCAATTCCACTTTTCTAACTGGCTCCCAGGGGCTGCTGATACTGCCGGTCCCAGGACCACACTCTGAGTTGCAAGAAACTGGAGAGTTGGATGTCACCACTCCCCTGGGGGTAGGGGAAGAGATGCTGAAAGGAAAGGCTGCCACCCTGAGGTCGCACATGCCCTACCTTGCTCAGCTCCCGGCGAGCGGCCCGAAGGAGAGCAGAGCGCGGGCTCCACAGCCTCAGAGAACAGGCTCGATTCTCGTCCCCCACTGCCAACTGTCATCTGTGATCAGCCTCAGGTAAACCTAGGTCCACTCCGAGCCTTGGTCTGCTCTCGCCGCCTAGGACTCTCTGAGGGCCCTACACTGTTACTCTCCATCTTCATCCTCTTGGGCTCAGACCAGGACAAAAAAAATAATGCACATTTTGTCTCCACACAGAAGTCCACAGACCTGCACTCAGGCAGGTGCCTCACCCCGCACCCCAGTCTCTTGCCTCCATCTGTACAATGGGCATCGGAACTCCCAGTACCTACGTCTCCAGGTTGTTCCGGGGACTGAAGGAGGGAATCAGAGGCAAGGGGCTCTGCACACTGTGCAACTGCTTGTTGAAATGACTGAGGCACCTGCCAAAATAGTTTCAAATGCTTTACAAGGTTTGTATTTTGCTTTTTAAATTATTTATTTATTATTATTTATTTTTAAGAAGCAGGGTCTCACTCTGTCACCCAGGCTGGAGTGCAGTGGCACAGCCATAGCTCACTGCAGCCCCAAACTCCTGGGTTCAAGTGATCCTCCCGCCTCAGCCTCCCAAGTAGCTGGAACCACAGACCATGCACCATCACGCCTGGCTATTTTTTTATTTTTGTAAAGATAGGGTCTCACAATGTTGTCCAGGCTGGTCTCAAACTTTGAGCGTCAAGAGATCCTACCACCTTGACCTCCCAAAATGTTGGGATTACAGGCATGAGCCACCATACCTGGCTATAAGCACAGCTGTAAAAATCAAATTACGGTGGATTCTTCACAGCAGATGTGAGGAAAAGAGAAGGAAGTCTATGCTGTTGACCTCTGTTGGGTCACAGACACCTTAGGAGTCTGATAAAAGCTATGCCACCACCACGCAGAAAAACACACTTAAGGCCAGGTGCAGTGGCTCACGTCTGTAATCCCAGCACTTTGGGAGGCTGAGGCAGGCAGATCACCCGAGGTCAGGAGTTCGAGACCAGCCTGGCCAACATGGAGAAACTCTGTCTCTACTAAAAATACAAAAATTAGCCAGGCATGGTGGCACACATCTGTAATCCCAGTTACCCTGGAGGCTGAGGCAGAAGAATTGCTTGAACCCGGGAGGTAGAATTTGCAATGATCCATGATTGTGCCACTGCACTCCAGCCTGAGTGACAGAGCAAGACTGTTTCAAAAAAAAAAAAAAAGGTCGGGCGCGATGGCTCACGCCTGTAATTCCAGCACTTTGGGAGGCCAAGGCGGGTGGATCACGAGGTCAGGAGATCAAAACCATCCTGGCTAACACGGTGAAACCCCGTCTCTACTAAAAATACAAAAAATTAGCCAGGCGTGGACGTGGGCACCTGTAGTCCCAGCTACTCGGGAGGCTGAGGCAAGAGAATGGCGTGAACCCGGAAGGCAGAGCTTGCGGTGAGCCGAGATCACACCACTGCACCCCAGCCTGGGTGACAGAGCGAGACTCCATCTCAAGAAAAAAAAAGAAAACACACTTAAGCACATAGTCACACAACTCTGCTCCCAATTGCAGAGGATTCTGGACACTGGCTTGAGAATGTCAGGTCTAGAGGCTCCTGTAAGCTTAAAGATACAAGGAAAACACAAGCCGGCAGCAGGTGAAGATGGTGGGTGGAGCTGATGTTCCCAGTTCTCAGTGTCAGCAACACTGCCCCTGTGCCCACAGTCCTGAGCCCCATCAGAGTCCACTCGGAATGCACTCTGTGCACCACCCTCCATCTGCCTGCGTGCAGGCTCCCCCAGCCAGGGCATCCCTTTCAGCTGCTTCTCTGGGAGCCTCAGGAATCTCAGCTATTGCAGCCAAGGCAGAGCAGCCTTGGTCCACTGTCACTGCCTGGGACTTCCTGAGCGCCCTACAGGGTTACTCTGAGTCTTCATCCTCTTGAGCTCAGGCCAGGACAAAAAAATAATGCACATTTTGTCTCAGCACAGAAGTCCACAGACCTTCACTGGGAACTCAGAAGAAGAAGAAGGAAATAAGGAGATCCCGGCCGGGTGCTGTGGTTCCCACCTGTGGTCTCAGCACTTTGGGAGTGCTATAGTCCTAGCTACTTGGAGGCTGAGGCAGGAGGATCACTTGAGGCCAGGAGTTCAAGACCAGCCTGGGCAACATAGTGAGACCCCATCTTTATTTATAAAAAAACAAAAACCCAAGAAGATCCAAAGGCATGAAAATGGTCCATTGCACCCAGGACCTCTCCCTGACCCCAGATCCTTGGCCCAAGCTGGCAGCCCTGGTCTTGGTTTTCCCTCTTCCAGCTCCTGGTCCCTGTCTCAGGCCCCTCCTTCTTAAATGAGACCTTTATTGCTTTTTTCCTTATAGTCTCTCCCACTCCTCCCTCTGTCCCTGTCCTCAGGAGCTGTAAAACCATGCCCCAAAGAGTTAAGGAAGCCAATGACTAACAGAAATTCTTTTTTTTTTTTTTTTTGAGACAGAGTCTCTCTCTGTCGCCCAGGCTAGAGTGCAGTGGTACAATCTCGGCTCATTGCAACCTCCTCCTCCTGGCTTCGAGCGATTCTCCTGTCTCAGCCTCCTGAGTAGCTAGAACTACAGGTGTGTGCCACCACGCCCGGCTAATTTTTTTGTATTTTTAGTAGACATGGGGTTTCACTCTGTTGGTCAGGCTGGTCTTGAACTCCTGACCTCAGGTGATCCACCCGCCTCGGCCTCCCAAAGTGCTGGGATTATAGGCATGAGCCACCGCGCCTGGCTAACAGAAATTCTTGAGTTTGCAGAATGGAGGTTAAAAAAAGAAACAACTAGGCCGGGCGCCGTGGCTCATGCCTGTAATCCCAGCACTTTGGGAGGCCAAGGCGGGTGGATCACGAGGTCAGGAGATCAAGACCATCCTGGCTAACACAGTGAAACCCCGTCTCTACTAAAAATACAGAAAATTAGCCGGGCAAGGTGGCAGGCGCCTGTAGTCCCAGCTACTCTGGAGGCTGAGGCAGGAGAATGGCGTAAACCCCGGGGGGGCGGAGCCTGCAGTGAGCCGAGATCGCGCCACTGCACTCCAGCCTGGGCGACAGCGAGACTCTGTCTCAAAAAAAAAAAAAAAAAAAAAAAAGAAACAACTACCGGGCGGGCACGGTGGCTCACGCCATGCCTGTAATCCCAGCACTTTAGGGGGCTGAGGTGGGTGGATCACCTGAGGTCAGGAGTTCAAGACCAGCCTGGCCAACATGGCGAAACCCCATCTCTACTAAAAATGCAAAAATTAGTCAGGCATGGTGGCGCACGCTTGTAATCCCAGCTACTCAGGAGGCTGAGGCAGGAGAATCACTTGAACCCGGGAGGCCGAGATTGCAGTGAGCTGAGATCACGCCATTGCACTCCAGCCTGGGCAACAAGAGAGAAACTCCATCTCAAAAAAAAAAAAAAAAAAAAGGAAAAGAAACAACTGAAACTCCCTCTGCTTATGAGATCAAAAGAACTGGCTAACACTGGTTGGAACCCACATGGACAACTGGAGTCTGTGCGGGATGAACTTGCTGATGGCACCGACTGAATTTCCACTGCATGTTTCATACTAACTCCCCTTGAATTTGCACATGTGACCCATGAGATCACAGGAAGAGATAACTGTGAATGCCCAGGGACTTTCCAGATCTCCACTTTCCTTTCACCAATCATCTGCTCATCTCAGAATCCACCGCCTGAACCTTTTCTAATAAAATTACTGCTTTGAAGCCAGGACGAGGAGACAGATTTGAGCTTCACAGTCATGTCTGCTTGTGAGTCAACTTGCAATAAAAGCCTTTCTTTTCTCAAAACCTGGCACACTGGTTTTGAGAAAAGAAAGCCCCCTTTGGCTCATAACAATTGTATGTGAGAACAATGCAGCTGTCCCTGGGAAGAGAGAAGAAACTGCTAATTTCCCACCAATATCCATTCCTTCCTTGTTTTGTTAGTATGCCTGAGTTTTGGTTGGGCACATGATCACATGACTAAAGATTATACTCCCCAGCCTCCCTGGCAGCTTAATGAGTCAATACAACCAAATTCTGATTGATGGTTAGGACGAGGTCAGATGTATGCCACTTCTGGGGTATGACCTTAAAGGAATGGGTGTGTGCTCCCTTTGCCCTTTCCTTCTCCCCACTGAGTGGGAGGCAGACATGATGGCAGAAGCTAGAGCCGCCACTTTGAGCCCACCAATGGGAGTTACCATGAGCCCCAAACAATGACTGACTATGACTGACTGTAGTAGGTGCTCAGTAAATAATTTTGGAGGGTCCTAACTTACTTAATCCTCAAAATAATCCTATGAAGCAGGTACTACTATCATTCCAGCCAAGTTTACGGGTAAGGAACCTGAAACACAGGTTGAGTAATTGCTATAAGGTCACCAAGGGCAAGATTTGATTCCAGGCAACCTGGTTCCAGAGTCCATGCTTTTAGTGATGACAACATATAGAACAGAGATCTATACACTGAACTGTTATGTGAAAAAGAATAGACACCTATCCCTGTTAGTCTATGTATTAGGGGACCTCTTTGTCACAGCAGCTTAACTATACCTTAACATACCCTCTGTGTCACCCCAGAGGCAAACATAGGTCTCCCCCTCTCCACACTCCCCCTAGGTCCAGTAACCAAGCAGGCAGGCTCCTGGGAGGCTTCTGAGAGGGCTCCCTAGGGGATGAAGTTTCCTAATTGGTTCAATATCTTTTCACTCCAGCCTCTATATTCCTAAAAATCAGAAAAGTCTTCATCCCACTTGGGTCACCAGCTGCTGAAGTACCATGCACACTCACAAGCCCTCCCTTTCCTCCAGCCTATCAACACAAAGACATGGGTACCCACACGCTACACCCCAGTGAGAAAACAGCCCTTCATCTCCAAAGGGTAGTGTTTTCTCTGAGTTATTTAAATTAACTAACATTTCAATAGTTTTGCAGTTTACAAGCTATCGCCATGGAACAAGGGCCTGGTAAAGTAACCAATAAATATTATTAAGTGAAAACAGTTAATTTCAGAACAGGACACACGCTCTGTTCTTATTTCTACACACATATGCACACATCTATATGTTTGCAAAAACGCAGCTCTGTCTGTGGAAGTAGTGGCTGCTAATAACCACTGTGGGAGATGGAACTGGTCTTAGTATCACCTGCCTTTACAGATGAGGAAACTGGCTTAGCGAGGCTGAGGAACAGCTAGAAGGAGTGAGACCCGTGCATTGCTCCCCTCCCCCACAGCTCAAAGCCCTGCTCTTTCTATTAGACCTATCTCCTGTCATTCTAAGTCCATGTCACTCTAGCTTATTGTCCCCAGAGTCTGCCCAGCTCCCTGCTCCCTGCCCCATCTTTGGAAGAAAACCAGGGATGTGGAGGGGGCATCTCTGGGAGGGCTATTCTGGGAGGCCTCACTGGCTGCTTATGATCAGTAACACTAGGTATTCCAAGGCAGTAGGTCTCACCCCCAGGGACAAAGAAATCCCAGTAGCTGGAGACCATGACAGAAATGTACCACAGTTCAGCCTGTGTATTTTTAACACGTTCCCCAGAACTTGATGTGAGTTTCTCAGTGACTGAAACTGATGTTAAGTAAGCCCAATTTTTTTGTTTTTTTGAGACAGAGTTTCCCTCTTGTCACCCAGGCTGGAGTGCAGTAGCACAATCTCAGCTCACTGCAACCTCCGCCTCCCAAGTTCAAGCAATTCTCCTGCTTCAGCCTCCTGAGTAGCTGGGATTACAGGTGCCCACCACCACGCCCAGCTAATTTTTGTATTTTTAGTTGAGACGGGGTTTCACCATGTTGGCCAGGCTGGTCTCGAACTCCTGACCTCAGGTGATCCACCTGCCTCAGCCTCCCAAAGTGCTGGGATTACAGGAATAAGCTACCGTGCCCAGCCCCAATTTCTTTTTGAAGAAGGTAATTGGCATGGATATTTTCCTTCTTTCTTCTCCCCCACAGAGATCAGTTACATATCTTTGGTGGGAAAGGTGGGCTGGGAAGAAAAGGCCACTCAGTGTGGAGCCCTGGGGAGCTGCAAATAAAAGACCCTCACATGCCCACAAGGATGAGCTCTCTGAAGGAGGGGGCTGCCCTGCCTGGACTCCAGTCTTGGGATCATTCCCCCTTCTGTGTTCAGAGCTCACTGCTTGGGCCAGGAGAAGGTTTTCCTGGGCTTACCAACACCTCTACATCTGGCACTGAAATTCTTGAATAGTCACCAGCATTTGGACTCAAATGTGCCTTTTGCAAAGCACCCTCTGGAGACATTAGCTCATCTGACCCTGAGTGCACCCCCTGAGACAGGGAATATTATGCCCAACTCACAGATGATGAAACTGAGGCTTTGAGAGATGAAGTGACTTGCCAAAGTCCCACAGCTAGGAAGTTACAGACTTAAGCCCAGGATTTCTGACCCCACATGGCAGGTGGATTTCCTCATTTGGAAGTCATGCTGGGGAGGAGTAGATAGGAAGGGGAGAGATTCTGCAGTTCTCCCAGAAGAGTCTGGGAAAGGGAAAGAAGGAGAAAGAAGGAGCAGGCTGCTTCATAAAGGGAAGATTCTCAGGCCTTACCGATTCTATTTCAGTGGCTATGAAGTGAGGACTTGAAATCTGTGTTTTCAAGCTCAGACTAGCACAGCCGGGCCCGTCAACAGCTCTCCCTTGCTGCCCTCCAATCCTAGGGGAAGGGAAGAGGGACACGAGGTATCCTGGCTGTAGTGCAGTGACTCCAGGGACCCCAAGATGTCCACTCCGGGAGGACACTCTGCCAGGGAAAACTACTTAAGACCCCAAGAGAAAAAGGATGGAAATGGATGGAACAGGGACAGAGGATCTCCTTCACCTCTTTCCCCTCCTAAGGCTTGGGGCTCAGGATTCTCATTTTCCTGCAACTTACAGTAAGTGGAAATTCCCAATACTTGTGGATAATCTGTGTCTAGGGGGGAGTCCTGCTCTCTGGACATGGCAGGTGGGCAAGAGGGGATCGGGGACAGAGTTCTGGGAGACTTACAAACAATCACAGAGCATCGCCTCGAATGAAAGGCTGTCACCAGATCTCAGGTCACAGGGGACTTTTGAAGCCCGGTACCCCTCCTGTCACACAGTAAGACACAGTGCTCCCCTTTCTCTAAGGACAGTCTCAAAATCGAGGACAAAGACCTAGAGTGACCTTAACAGACTGCCTCCTCCCATACCTGCCCAGGGGTTCTTCCCACTCTGATCCTTGCTTCTCCTAAACGTTCAGGGCTGGAAAGGTCCTGCAGTTGGGTGGGAGCGGGTCTCAGGAGTGGGTCTTGGGTGAATGTGGCTCTGCAGGGTCAGGGGTTCAGTGTCAAGACATGGTGGCAGCCTGAGCCGGTGTAAGGGGAGTGTTTGGTGCACCACAGAATCAGTACATGTGTGTGTCAGGCATGTGGGGGCCCTCATGGGGCACAGAACTTCCTGCTGCACCCACTACCTATTAGGTTTTCTGTCAGGATGTCACTGGAAGCTCAGGGATCACTGGCTCTTCTAGAAGTGCCAGGCAGCGCTGTCGCCACCTCTCACCATTCTTTATCTACTCTGAACAATTCGCCCAAGACCCATGGACTGAGCCTGGGTTGGCACTCACTCTTCCCCTGACCTTTCCATCTGCAGTGTGCTAGCTGGGGAACGTGGCCCGTCCGTCAGCCCTCATGATCACACTGTAGAGAAAGAAATTTATTTTTATTTATGCATTGTTACTTTTATTTATTTATTATTTACTTATTTTGAGACAGCGTCTCACTCTGTCACCCAGGCTGGAGTGCAGTGGCGTGATGTTAGCTCACTGCAACCTTTGCCTCCCAGATTTGAGTGATCTCCCTGCCTCAGCCTCCGGAGGAGCTGGGACTACAGGCGTGTGCCACCACACCCAGCTAATTTTCATATTTTTACTAGAGGCAATTAATTTCTCCTTGTTAGCCAGGCTGGTCTCAAACTCCTGATCTCAGGTGATCCGCCGGTCTCAGCCTCCCAAAGTGCTGGGATTACAAGCATGAGCCACCGTGCCCAGCGTAGGTATTTATTTTTTTGAGACAGAGTTTTGCTCTTGTCACCCAGGCTGGAGTGCAATGGCACGATCTCAGCTCACTGCAACCTCTGCCTTCCTGGTTCAAGCGATTCTCCTGCCTCAGCCTCCCGAGGAGCTGGAATTACAGGCGCCCACCACCACGTCCGGCTAATTTTTGTATTTTTAGCAGAGACGGAGTTTCACCATTTTGGCCAGGCCGGTCTCGAACTCCTGACCTCAGGTGGTCTACCCTCCTTGGCCTCCCAAAGTGCTGGGATTACAAGCATAAGCCACCGCGCCCGGCAATTTCTGCATTGTTACTTTTAAGTGACAAGTAAACATTGAATATATTTATGCTGTGCAATATGATCTATATACTGTGGTGCACGGGAAGAAATTTCTAACCTCCCAGGTATCCTATCAGCTGGGAGGAAGCCGACCCCACAGCAGAAAGGAAAGAGGTAAGATTAGCGCAGAACTCGCCGAGCGGGTGGAACTCAGCAACACTGAGTCTCCCTTCCCTGTGCAATCCCATGAAGATTGGAGGAACCCTTGTGCGCCTTTGGGAAAGAGACTTCCTCCCTATAGGCAGGACAGCTGAGATGACCGCGAGCCAGTTAGAGGAATTTCGCAGCCTCCAGCCCCGCAGCCCGCCGCAGTGCCAAATAACAGACGGCAGAGGGCGCTCCTACCTAACCTTTCCCATGCCGCGGAGGGTGCCAGGACCGGAACTTTGCGAGCCGAGAAAGTTCTGATTCTGCCCGCAGTGTTCTGATCTTTGCCCGCAGTGTACCGGGGATTGAGCTGGGGGCCGGGCTCGGGTAGGAATAGGGAAGAGAGGGGCTCATAAGTAGAACTCCCCCCCCCCTTTTTTTTTTTGAGACGGAGTCTCACTCTGCCGCCAGGCTGGAATGCAGTGTGGCGCGATCTCGGCTCACTGCAACCTCTGCCTCCTGGGATTACAGGCGTGAGCCACCGCACCCGGCCAGAGAACCCTTTTTTTTTTTTTTGCTTCCCACCAGCAGAGACATGGGGTGGTCCCTTCCTTAACCCCACGCCAAACCCAAACCCTGAAACAGTGTCCCGCACATCTGCCGGGTCCAAGTGAGAGTCCCCTAGCCACACCCCTGCAATTCCTTGCGGCCCTCTGTTAAAGGCTCCGTTCCAAGAAGTGAGAGTGAGAGGCCGGGCGCGGTGGCTCACACTTGTCATGCGGAAGCTTTGGGAGGCCGTGAGTTATGATCATGTCACTGGACTCCAGCCTGAGTCAGAGTGACAGACAGAGACCCCCGTCTCTATTTTTAAAAAGAAGTCCGGGCACGGTGGCTCACGCCCGTAATCCCAGCATTTTGGGAGGCCGAGGTGGGAGGATCGCTTGAGCCCAGGAGTTCAAGACCAGCCTGAGCTGTATAGTGAGACCTCGTCTATACCAAAAATTAGAAGAAAAAAAAATAGCCAAGGGTAGTGGTGCGCGTCTGAGTCGTACCAGTTACTCAGGAGGCTGAGGTGGGAGGATCGCTTGAGCCTGGGAGGTGGAGACTGCAGTGAGCCGAAATAGCGCCACTGCACTCCAGTCTGGGCGATAGAGTCTCAATAATAGTAATAATAATAATAATAATAATAATAATAATAATAAAGTGGGGGTGAAGCGTGCTCACGCAGGAGCTTGTAGTTTGGGAGTGGGACCGCGTCAGGGTGGCTATGCGGACTCCGGGTGGGTGGGGAAAAGGGGTGGCTGAAGGGCGGGCGCTGCTGCTAAGCGTCAAGTACCGCTAGGTGGCGCTCGAAGCCCGCGTCGCAGAGAAGCGCAGCATTTCGAAGACCTGTGCTCAAGAGGGGGCGGGCTTGGAGACCCGAGAGGGCTGCAGGAAGAAAGAGCCTGGACCCTAGGACCCTCCCCGAAACAGCGGGATGGCCTGGGTACACGGGGCCTATGGGGCAGCCATCGTTCTCCGGAGGCTTAAAAGGGGCGAGGTGAAGAGGGGGGCCAAAGCGTGGCAGGCGCTGCGAGGGAGAGAGGAGGCATCCCCCGGCCTTCCCCAGGGCCTGGAGGGGTGGGAGACTGTGGTCGGCACATCTGCCTCTCTGGATTTGTGGATTCCGTTCTGAGACTGCTAGGAGAAGAATTCGGGGTCTTAGAGGCCACATTTGGCCCAGGAGTCAAACATACAAGGGCACCCTCAATTGTTTTTCTCCCAGGATATGCGGGTCTGTGTATGAGCAGCTGCTCTGAGCTTGCGACTGGGAGGGCAGAGGGTGTAGACTCCCGCGTCCCGGGGCTCCCTTCCTCGCTCTTCCTTCGGACACCCACAGCAGCTGCTCCTGGGGAATCTGCCCCCAAGTTTCGAGGAACTGCCCCCCAGCGCCCAGGAGGAAAGAGGAATGGGGCTGTAAACGTGTCTAACTCAGACCCGTTCCCCAGATCGGAATTAGTTTCTCGCGGACACCCCCGCACCGCGGGCCATTCTCTGCCTGGGGCCTTTCCTGGATCGATCCATAGGGCCTCGACTGACTTCCACGGCGCTTGCAAATTAGAGACTCTGGTGCCTCAAACTTGTGGGGTCCTGCCTCCAGCTCATCCCCCTCTCCCGAGGCTTGGCCTGAAGGCCCCATCCCTGCCACTCCTCACCCCCTGAATTCAGTCGGGGGCCTGTGTGGAGGGAAAGGAAAACCTGGAGAGACCGAGTGGCTGCACTGCCACCGCGCAGGCGTGGATCCTGCCTGGCCGCCGTCTAGGAAATCGAGATCCGAGGAGGGGCAAAAGCCGCCGGCGCCGGGGTCAGGCCTGGTGGACCCGAGCTCCTTGGTGAGACCCGGACCCACCGTCTTCTCCTTCAAAAGCACAGCGTGGCAGCGGGGAAAGGATGCGTTCCCACTGAAGGGGCGATGGAAAACTGGAATCAGAGACTGAAGGAGGAGGGGCATGGGACCCCGGAAGATGCCTCCCAGACGTTCCAGGCCTGCTTGCCCAGCTCCGGAGGTCTTAGCAGCATCCTCGGAGGTTGCCAAACACCTGGGAAGGGGGTAGGTGGAGCTTGAAAGGACTCTAGGTCTCTCTTTGGGAATGCAAAGTCCCCTCAACTCTCCTGGCCCTCCCATCCGCCCCCCACTCGCGCCAGCGTGGTGTAGCGCCAAGCCTAGCACGCTGAGATGTGGGAAGGTGTGGGTCTGCCCAGTGGGTGGCCCCGACAGAACGAATCCGAGGTCCTGGGAGGAATTGGGAGACGTGAAGAGTTGGGTATCTGCCGCCCCAAGGTGGGGTCATCCGCTTCGCAGTTTCGGCTCTGCGGACGGCGCGGCCTCGCGCAGAATCTAGCCAGCCCCTGAGAGTCCCTGCCCCCTCCCCGAGGCCCAAGGTATTAGTGCTGCTTGATCAGACCTCATTTCCTGCGAAAATGGAAACATATCCAGGATCCTTAATAAAGTGAATGACGAGGCTTCGGTGTAATTGGGCTTCCGTTTGGTGGCTATTTCCTTAAACTGAGAGTGGAAAAAAATGTAAACTCACAGCGCTCAGATGTAATTATATGATTATCAAAAGAAGTGCAGGATGGATTAGCCCAGCAACGACCTAGAGTCTGAGAAAAGGGCAGGCACAAACGCTTACCCAGATCAAGGGACCCAGAAGTCCCGGACTTCCACACCAGCCCCGCATCCAAGCGCGCGCCTCTGAAACCTTCGCCCTCTCCTGCCAGCCAGAGACCCGCCCTGCCGTTGCCATCGGGACACGCGGGATCTTTATTTATACGCTGGGGTGGGGATGGGTCTTTTACTTCCTCGCAGAGGAGGAGCGTCCTCTAAGGCAAGGGGCGGCCTGGCTACGAGTCCCCTGACCGCCCGCCAGGCCCGCGTGCGCTGCCTGCATATTTCTATGCATAATCCAATTTTCTCCGTGACTATCTAGTTAAACTCTTTAACAACAGCTACGTAATTAGAATTTGGATTCCCATTAATTTTCCTTGGGCCTCGAACCATTTGCAGCTCACACTGGTAATTAATGCGATACATCACTAACTTTACCCAGCGCAGGCCGGCCCGGCTCAGGTCGCTCGGCCAGCGCCTGGCGCCCTCGAGCGGGACCCTGACTCCGGACCCTGCTTCTCAGGTGGGAGCCGTTTTCCTCCTTCCGAAGCCAGATGCCTGGGGCTCGCGAACCAAAAGCCTTCTTTCCAGGAAATTTCACAATTAAAAATATTTATCGGGAGCAGATTTACGTTTCTGGGTTTCCAGTCTCGGGGCGTCTGGGTAGGCTATTAAGAGTAATTAGCATCTTTTGCGCATGCAGATTTACTTCGCTCATTGCCACATAACTCATCCCTAAAAGCCGGCGCAGGCGAAAGCAGGCGCTGCAGCCGGAGCCGCCGCCACAGCTACAGCCGCTGCCCTCCCGGGCCCCCCTCCCCTCCTGCGCTGCCCGCTCCCAGTCTCTCCGGCCCGAGTTGTCCGCTCCAGGCCCCAGACGCTGAACACGGAACGAAAAGGCTTCCATCCTGGAGACCTGGAGACGAATGACGCCAGAGCGACCTCGTGCGGTTGGGGAAGGCCCAGACCAGGCTCTCCAGGCTGGGGCCGCGCCGTCTGGACCTCAGGCATTGCGACCACGCACGTGTGTGCACCACCGAGTGGGCGTTTCTGTGTGTGCATGCTCACGTGCGCGCGAGTGCACAGGAGTATGGTTGCTAGTGCGCGTTCCTGAGAGTGCGAAGGGGCGCGTGGAAAACGAGCTGATCGCCATCCTCCCCTTCCCTGCAGCCCACCGGTTCCCAGGACGACGCTCAAACGTCAGTCCTAGGCCACCCAGCTAGGGCACTGAGTTTCAGAGGGAGACTCGGGCCCCTACCTTGCCTCGAATTCCCTTCTACAGAGCCAGTTCCATCCAGCCAAACGGCCTGGGGCACTCAGCGCCCAGCCGGGGCAACTGGGAGGCCCAACACCCGGCCGCAGCCGAGCGCATGGCTGGCCTGGTACCGGTGAGAGGCCGCCAGAGAAAGCGCAGGCGGAGCCGGGGATCACTGAACAGAGACTTTCAGGGTCGCTGGGGGGCGGCCGGAGACGATGAGGCCACGCGACTGAAGGGGTTAGGGGGTGAGGAGTGGTGGTGGGGGCGGACAAAGGGACAACGTGGCGGTGGACTAGCCAGGGCCAGAGAGGGCCGCTGTGGCTACCGCTCTTCGGGCCGAGGCACCCACCACGGGTTCGTTATTAACGCGCTGGGAAGTCCGCAAGCAGCCCAACTTTCTTCTCTTAATGAGCCTAGAAGAAGAGGCTGCCCTGAAGGGGTTTGTTCATTAAAGATGTAGCTGGAGGAATATTGTCTCATTAATTATCTGGTTTTAATTACACTCCTACCCTTTGAATCCGGAGATGGGAAAAGTTGATTTGGTGGCGCCGCCCTCTTTAGCTTAAAGGGTCGGCCTGGCTAGGGGACCGGGAGGGGCTGCATGGGGACTGCTTGCTCCCGGGAGGGTGTGGGCAGGCGTCTAGTGTATATCCGGCCAAGAATCCCTTTGCGACGGTCTCCATGCCTGGGTGTGTGTGTATGGACCTCCGTGTGTCTGCGTGTGTGTGACCACGTGCGGCTGAGAGGCCATGTAGACGTGACTTGGGTGTCTATGTATGTATGCTCCCCGCCTGTGTGTAGTTCTGTGTCTGGGTGTACATATGGGTAGCTGAGTGTGTCTATAGACAGGCCCGAGCAGGGGTCTAGTGAACAGCAATGTGACTGGGTAACTGTGTCTGCGGTGTCTAAGACGGTGGCTTCCTGCCCGTCAGCTCAAGTGACAGTGACCTCATCTCTGGGTCTCTGCATATATCCCCAAATAGATGAATGTTGTGGGGCGGGGTGGGGGTCCATGGCTGGGGCATCCCAGGAGCTGGACTACTCCAAGGACATGGCTCGGTTTTGAAGGTCCCCAGAGCTGGGACGCCACCGGGAAACCATGGTCCTGGAGGGGAGGGAGTTATTTGAGGGGGTGCTTGTCCCTGCCTCGTCCCTTGTCAGGCCCCGCGCGGCGCTAAAGCGGGGGCCGTTTTCCCTTTAAATCGCGGACACTTTGACAGAGGACATTAAGGACCCGGCTGCTCAGGCTGAGCAGATCATAAAACCGGACAGGCAATTTCTGCTCCCGCCAAATAGCCGGGCAAACTCGTTCTGCATCTTTGGTTTTAATGCACTAAACTGGCAGCTAAGCAGGGAGGGAGCAAAAGGGGGGTGGGTAGCCCCCCCCCAACACATACACGGGCGCACACACCGGCACAGGCGCAAACACCCCTTCACACCCTTGGGCCCCACGCCCCGCCCCAGCCCCCCCCACCGGAGGAATTATCAACTAGGATTTGATTAATATGCAAATCGCAGGCAAACAGCTCCATATAATTCTTTCAGTGGAGAGTAATTAATCACCAGTTAAAGCAAATTAATACATATATCAATTTTGTCAGAAACATGCTTAGTTCAATCGCCCGTAAAATTGAAGTTTGAAGTATTAAGAGGCTCTGCAGAAACGCCAGGACTAAAACTTTCAAATTGATCCTATTTAGTAATCAATCAGGCTCTCCCCTCAGGTTAATCTGCCTAATTTTTCATCTCAAATCATACACTTTACTGACACGCCATCTAGCAAACAGTCGATAAAAAGTTAACAAAAATGATAACGACTCCAGCCAGAGCCATTGTGCAGGGCGGGTGGGCGGCCGCGGCTTTGATTGCATTTCGGGGTGGTTGGGGACTTGGTTTTTCACTGGGGCACCGGTTTGGAGCTTCCCCAGACGGTGGAAGCCTCCCTTCCCCACCAACTCTTGTCTGCTACTGGCTGCCCTCTCTACAAATGGACTCTTCTCAGAACATCAGAACACGAGCAGCATTTCCACCGAAGTCGCCTAAACCAGCTAGCCCCTGCCCTACTCCTGTGTTTGCATAAACTGTCAGGAAGCCGGTGCCTTGTGTGTTTGTGGCAACTGTGAGCTGTGCCTCTGTCACTTGCCTGTATTGTATGTATATAGTGGGGATGGTGTATATGTTTAACGGCAAAGGTTTATCTGCTTAATTCTTATGTATGCTACTAGCTGCCCATATTTGGGCAGGTTTGCTGTGTCTTACGTGACTGCACTGTGTTTTCCAGGCATCCTGTGTGTCTGTGGGTCACTGTGGGTGTGTAATGGGTCTCTGCAGTGTTGGTCTATGTAACTGGGTGCCTGCCTTGTGTGTGTTTGGATTGTTTCTGAGGTGTGCCTGTGTTGGGTGCGGGCCTGTGGGCCTGTCTGGGCTTACCCTTCATTTCCATGTGGACATGCAGTCCCAGGGAGACCTCAGGCAGATGGATCAATAGGCCCCATTATAGACATCTGGAGAGAGGAGACAGTCCCTGTAGAGAGCCAGACACTTCGCCTTGAACAGCCTCTGGGAGATGGAAGGGGTCAACTCTTCCCTACACTGGTCCCTATCCCAACTCTGGATTGGCAGAGGTGTGTGAGAAGGGGGAGAAGAAGGCTCTCATTTCTTGTTGGAGGAGCCTCCCAACTTGGATCTCCCTTTCTGAAGAGCCTTGGGCCCCTGAATTTGGGAAGGGTTGGGGTGCAGACACTCAGGGATGCCTCCATCCCATGTGCTCAGATGTCACATCCACACTCAGATCCATTGGTTACATAGATACCCTCAAGCAACTAAGTTCCCTTCCCCACTTCATCCACCCCCATTCACAGACAAATAGCCACATCCAGCTCTCCATGGGGAAGCCTGCACATGCCCACATGCACACACCAATGCACAGCAATCCTTGCACACACTTGCACACGTACAAACCAGATTCTAAAGTAGGCAGGACTCATTCACTCCCAACTCTGCTTGCAGCCATGTGCATATTGCCATTTGTACCCTCCCCAGTTTGGGCAGGGCTGAGCCCCCACAGGGAGGAGGAACTTCCTTTGACTGAGCTGGGGGAAGCTAGGCCTTCAAGCGCTACCTGGAACTGGAGCAGCCAAGGGCAGGTCTACAGGTCACTCCAAAGACAAAGGTTCAGCCTAGTGACCAGCTTGAATGGGAGAAGGCAGGCAGGGCAGCCTGGCCATCACCCAACTGCACAACAGAGGATGCCCCTATCCCCGCAACCTGTTTTCAAAGAAGCAGAGTCCATGCCTATATAGTGCCTATTCAATGGCCTCAGCTGCCCTCAGAATAAACTTCAACCCAGGCTGAAAGTTCTCTATCCCATCTTCTACTTAGTCCTCTCCTGAGTCCTCTTCCTGTCAGGCCATGTGCTCCCTGCCCCCAGCATTGTAAATGTAAATTTCAGTAGCCAGCTTGGCCAAAATGTCTGGAGCTAGGATTCTGGTTGTCTGCCTGTAGCTTCAATTCCACATCAATATTCATTCTCCCAGCTATCTGCTCACACCAGCTCACTGCACACCTCACACACCCTGGGCATCGTTTACCTGCTGGCCACACCCACTCAGTGACAGCTTTACTCTTTTCCTCTCCATTGAGCAAATTTAGTCACACCTAGCTGCACACACTAGTTTGCAACAATCAGTTGCAGGAACGCAGCATCACACACCCAGTCCCACGCTCCGTTTCCATCAATCAGCCGCACATGCTCAGTTTCTCAGTCGCACATACTTGATGACACACTCAGGAATGTGCCCTTGCTAGTCCCCATGCAGCCTGCCACACACACACCCACAGCCCCAAATCTCTCCCAGAACTGGCAGCTGTTAGGAGAAGACGGGGTGATTTGCAGATGGCAGTCCTGGACTTGGAAGTGCAGATGTGGGGCCCCAGGAACACTCAAGGTGGGAATGCTCCTCCCTCCAGGGTGCTGGTCCCCAGGAACCCCCACCTTCCTTTGCTCCAGTCCCAGGGACCTGTTCTCTAGGAGATTTGGCCTGTGGACGCACCCAGGGGTCAGATTCTAGGCTCCTCAAGACCTGTCAGTGTCTGCCAGGGACCTCCACTCCACACATGTACAGTCCAGGGATGCAGCCATTTCCCACACACCCCTTCGCACACCTACAGCCTTACCACCACTACCCAGCACAACCAGTTCTACTCCCCTCCATTCCCACCCACTTCAAAGCCATATGTACTTCACTTTACAACAGCAGCCTCCTACTCGCTGACCCTTGTGACTCCAGTCCATTCAAATTCTCTGTCTCTTCTTCCACATGCTTTGTAGCCCCTGACCTTACCTACCCTGCCCCCTTATCTGGCTGCCCTCTCTGTATCCCTGGGCTTTCTGTGGTGCCCTCTCAGATGCATGTGTTTGGGGAGCATATGTATTGTCCCCACAAATCACTTTCTGGGCTCCAAGAGGGGCTAGTTGTTGCGGGTGGGAAGCCAAGCCCAGGGTTCAGATGACTGGAAAAGCCAGGGCAGGGTGAGTGGACTTCCCCGGACCTGGCGGCTCAGAGGGATGGAGAGGTGGGGGGGGGGTCCCCGCGGCGACGGGAAGGGGCGGAGGGTAGGCGTGCGGCCCCAGCCCGTCCCTTTCTGCGGGGACTCATGCATCAAACTTCAATTTTCCGGACGATTGAATTAGTGATTTTTTTTCTCCTGAACTAAAATACACTTAAGTCTTTGGGATTAATTACCACGTTCTGGTCCCTCAGACTGGAGTATTACTTATCGGAGCTGCGTCTGACACCGGCCCGACACCTCGTAAAATAAGGAACTGCGCCTCCCGGCCTCACCCCGCGCCGCTCGCCAGGCCACCAAGCCGGGAAAGGCGGAGCGAGGGGAAGCCGAACAAGTGGGATCGGCCGTCCGCGCGCCGGGGGATTCCCAGACTGGACAGCAGAAACTACCCGCGTCCCGGGACTTGGCAAGCCCCGCCGAGCCCCGGGACACAACGGGGAAGGGAGAGACGAAGCCGAGCCGCCTCTCCTGGCCAGCCGGGAACCGAAAGTGAGTCCGTAGAGAGCCCAGAGTCCTGGGGGAACAGATGGGCAAAGGGCTCTAGGAGGTGATGGAACTCAGGCCCGAAGGGCAGGCAGCCCAGAGGATACCAAGCCTTAATGAACTACGCCAGAAGAATGGGCGTAGGGCCCACAGCCCCTCACAAAACCTAGGCCAAGCTCACTCGTACACTCAGACCAGGAGTAGAAACAGACACGCAATACACAAGCCCCACTCCCTTGGAGCCTACACATGGGCGAACACACCACAAACAGCAGTATCCCGAGACAGGCCCGGCAGGCGTGGGCTAAGAGGCCTCGGGCCCGCACTTGGGATTTGAGGCCCTCTCACATCGCCGGTCCCAGCGGCAGCGTCCGAGGCACAGCCAAGACCATCCGAGGTCCCCGGGCCGCGCACAGGAGCAGACTTCGTCAGAACTGGGGGAGCCAAGGAGAGAGTGGGCTTAGAGCCCAGGCCTCCCTGGATCCCAGATCCTCGCCTCCGCCTACAGCCAAGCCCCTCAGCTTTTGCCCAGGGCTGCTGACTTCCTCGCCGCCTCCCTGCGCAATGGGACCTAGCGATAAGCCCCAAGCCCGGGTGCTAGTCCAGGCAGAGTCCAGTGCTAGTCCACGGCCTCAACAGAGCTGTGGGCTGGGCTCCGGAAGCCCACCCGGAACCTGATGGACGCAGCGAATTCCTCAGAGCAGAGGACACTGCGGAGTGGCTCGAATCCACTTCCCACATTGTGCGGGACCGAGCGTGCAGGGCGCTCTCGTGGCCTCCTTAGCTCGGGTTCAGCCGAGGCTCCCACGTACACTTCGTTCCCCCTTCCCCCCGCCACAACTCTGGTCCTTCCTTCCGCTGGCTTTCTTCTCTGGCCTATGGAAACAACGAATTACTTTTCGCCTTTCAAAGCCCGGGTCCCAAGCCACCTCCTCTGTGAAGCCCCCAAAACCCTGGTAGCTGCCTCTCAGTGTTTTACAACTGGCACGGCCCTGTCGCTCGGTCCGCTTCTACTAGCGCTGGGGGTGCTGCAAGTCTTGCCCACTAGACTAGGAGCTCCTTGAGGGCAGGAACCGAATCTGATTCGTTTCAATTTTCCCAGCCCCCTGCGCGGCCTGGCGCAGAAAAGACGAGCAATAAACATTTGCTGAATTGAATTGCGTTTTCTCCTTATTTTATTAATCCTTCCCCTTCCTTCTTTCATTCTTTCTTTTCCTCCTTCCTTCCTCCCTCGTTATTTTTTATTTCTTGGTTATATTCAATTGTCATGTTTTTCAGGCTCATTAAATCCATTTAGAGACAAAAGAATAAAAGGCAGAAGGGGAAGGGCGGGGGAGGAGAGAGGGGGAAGGGAGGGGAGGGGGAAGGCCGGAGAAGCAAACAAATAACCCGCTTTAACTAGACGGGCGGATAAATGGCCCCGTTTCTCCTCAGCCCGGATGCGCCTGCTTAGCTGCGCGCCCCGCGGGCGCCGCAGCTCGGGTGGGCTCAGCCCTGGGGCCGCCGCCCCCAGCCCAAAGGGACCCAGCGGGGCCAGGCCCAGGGCCGCGAAGCAGGGAGCGGCCGGAGGTGCCAGGGCCGCTTCATTGGGATTCATGAGCGTGTTGGGCGGGCGGCCTGGGGCTTCGGGCGCGGGGCGGGGGCCGAGTGGGGGGGTGCGCACGGCGGGCGCAGATGCCCGGGTGACCGCCCCGCCGCGGTCCCTGCGCCGCCTTTGTGCCGAGGAGGCGCGCGCGGGGACCTAATCCATCAAATTGTCTACAAATTGTGAAGAAAATTCAAAAACCATATGGTCGCCAGCGCCGGCGCGCTCTGGGCTGCGGAGGGCCGCGGCCGTGCCCGCACCGGGAGCCGCGGGGGGCTGGGCCCGGCTATTGTCGCCTGTCAGCGGCCGCCCGGGCCCATTCGTCCCGGCCTTCATGGTCCGCGCTCCGAATTACAGACCCATCCATCCTAAGAGAGGGCAATTTTTGTCGCCCGGGAGGAACCGGCCGCACGCCTGCCCCGCTGCCCTGCCGTCTCCTTCCTTCTCTGCTCCTTCTCTCTCTTCTCCTCTCTTCCCATTCTTTTTTTCTCCCGCTGTCTCTGTCTCCCTTTCTCCGTTTCTCTGTTTCTCTCTCTTTTCCTCTTTTTCCCGTCCTGTCTCTGTGGCTCTCCGCTTTCTCTCTCTGCTTTTGGAGTGTCTTTCTGCGCTCCTGTTTTGTTTTGTTTTTTTCCTGTTTCTCTCTGTCTCTTCGTTTCCTCCTGGACACGCACGTTCCTGGCTCGGGCCCGGGGGCCCCATCGCCGCCCGAGACCAGATGCGCATTTCTCACATCAATTTTGCGGAGAAAGAGAGCCCAGCGGCCCGGAGGCGGGACCCCACTCCGGTGACAGCGGCTACTCGCCAGCCCAGGGACAACAAAAGCCCGGAGAGAAACCCGCTCTGTCCGGGAAAGTGAAAGCGAGCGGCCTCAACCCCCCAACCCCCCGCCCCAGCCGGCCTTGGGGCGCCGCAGACCCGAGAGAGTCCTTGCAAGATCCATACCTCTGCCCCCAGCGGAGTGCCGGGGTGTGGGGGCAGAATTTGTTAATGTTGCCAGAAATTCACACCAGCTCCCAGACGCTTGGGCTTACATTTCCAGGTGCCCACATTGAAATTCAGCCTGGCCTTGATGCCTTTAGCCTCTGGCCCCATACTCCCCAGAGATGAGGCCCTCGGGGCTAGAATCCAAACTTGGGAACCCAAGGCTCCACCCTGCGTCTGACTGAGTGATACCTGCAGCGCTCACGGGGCTCAGTCCAGTTTTCAGGGAGTGAGGGAGAATGCCCTTGGGTCTGGGGTAGGATGCAGGAAATGCAGGGCAAGACACCCTCCCACCCTTTGTTCAACACAAATTAATGTTGTACTGTGGTGTGCCCCCACATACACAGGCATTTTCTCCCAGCATTTCACGGCTCGTTTTTTACCCCGACCTGGCGAAGCCCGCTTCTCTCCCGATTTAGCAGCTGCCTCAGGTTTCTGGGCAAGAAGCGCCTCCTCCTGCTGCTTCCCCCTCGCCGTTCACTCTTAAGCCTGTCCTGAAAATCCCCCCCAAATCTCCAAGGCTGGGGCGACCGGCAAGAAGCAGCGGCAAGAAGCCCAGCCTGCCGCTGCTTCTCGGAAACGGGCCCACCACTCAGACACGGTCGCTGCCGGTTCTAGTAAAATGGCAAAGACTTTATTTATTGGAGAAAGAGGCCTTGGGTACAGTCTGAGGAGGAGAGGGGAAGGGAGGAGCAGGGAAGGGGCACTCGCAGCCCACCCGTATCCAGCCACCCTCATCTGGCCAAGTCGGGTGGGAGTGGGGTGTTCGAGGTGGCAAGAGAGACCCAGGGCTGTGGAGGAGGTGAGATGAGGGCTTGGGTCGGCCTCCTCTCTGTCTCTGTCACATGCAAAAAAATTCTAAAAAGAGTACAAAATAATTATAGGGCTTTGGGTTCTGTTTTCGATGGTTGGTTGGTTGGATTTCCTCCTGCATTGTCCCTAAGAGCCGGACTCCAACAGTCAGTCCGAGGAAATGCGGGAGGGAGGGAGGAATTTTAAAAACAGCATTAGTGGGCATTAGGAGGCAGAAATGGCATCGAAAACAGACTTTTCTCTCAGAGGGTGGGGAGGAAAGATCGATTTTGAAACTTGCAAGTCAGGATCCGGCTGCCCACCTCTTCCCTTCCCACATGACGAAAAAAGGCAGGAAGAAATAGAAGTCAACTGCAGTAAGGCCGAGGGAGGCGAGGAAGGAGCGGGCCGGTGCATTCGCCACATGCAGAGAAAAATCAAAACAGCCGGAGCTGCCCCTCCTCTAGACTGCAGGGTTAGTGTTCCCCGCCCTGGTTTCTGCCTCGCCCTCAGCAAACCCGGCAGCCCGAGAGCTTTGAAAACATCGAAATCTCCGAGATTTAAAAAATAAAATAAAATAAAGGAAAAATCAGGCTGCGGTGGGAAGAACCCGCTATATAGGTTTAAATATTTATATAGAAGCCATACAGAATTGCACGGCGAGGGCTTCCGGGGCGGCGGAGGCCGCTGGCGGCGGCCGGCCCGGCCGGCCAGCCTGGGTTTATTGCTTCGAGAGGGAAGAGGAGGCTGCCAGGAGCCGAGTCCGGGGCCGGGGA
The DNA here is from genome assembly GCF_006542625.1 of Nomascus leucogenys. Taxonomy (NCBI): domain Eukaryota; kingdom Metazoa; phylum Chordata; class Mammalia; order Primates; family Hylobatidae; genus Nomascus; species Nomascus leucogenys. The sequence goes on along the minus strand of NC_044383.1, from coordinate 32,455,271 downwards.
CAGGGGAGGAGGCGGGAGTTGGCAGAGGAGGTCCCAGCTCCCCTTGGCGGTCCTGTCCGGGAGGTGTTGGGCTTTCGAGCGCTAGGAGCCCAGGGCGGCGGAAGACCCGGGGCGCCGCTCAATCGTCCACGTCGATCTCTTCGTCTTCCTCGTCCTCCGAGCAGTCCTGGCTGCTGGCCGGCTGGTCCGTGAGCGGAGAGGCAGGCGAGAGCTGCAGGGGGCCAGCGCCCGGGGCCTGCGGGGCGCCTGGCGGGAGGACCGGAGAGCCGGGCCTCGACTTGGCCCTGCCGCAGCCGCCGCCACCGCCGGCTGTGGCCTCCGAGTTCTGCTCGAGTTCGGCCAGCGCCACGATGTCCATCTGCCCGCTGGGGCCCAGTTTCTTGGCGGACTCTACGTCGGCCTTCATCTCCTCCAGGTCCCGCTTGAGCTTAGCGCGCCGATTCTGGAACCAGGTGATGACTTGCGCGTTGGTGAGGCCCAGCTGCTGCGCGATTTGGTCGCGATCGGCGGGGGACAGGTACTTCTGGTATAGAAAGCGCTTTTCCAATTCATAGATCTGGTGGTTGGTGAAGGCCGTGCGCGACTTTCGCCGCTTCTTTGGGGTCTGCCGCTGCCCAAAGATGGTCATCCCGTCGCGGCCTGGGAGGAAAGGACAGTGTAGGCTCGCGTTGGGAGAGAGGAAGCCCACCCTGGCTCTCGCCCCCATAACTCCGTAACCCACCCAGGCCTGTCCGGCCTGCAGTCTACCAATGTTCCCTTCTCAGATTTAATTCAGCCTCCAGGACCAGGGCAAGTCTTGGCTATGGCAAACCATCTCCTGTCTTTGGTCTCCCAGGAGTCCCTAGGAAAAATTATTTTGGTCTCTGCCCCCTACCTAAGAGTTGGTTTGAAAGACCCAAAGTCTCTAAGGGTATGAGAAAGCCAGGCAGGGACACCCTAATTGCGGTGTGAATGTTGGTTCTCCATCCCTTCCCAATCACTTCAACTCTACCCCACCCATAAGGTCCCAGCAAAAGACTCTCGATTCCCCACGCCGAGAAGCCGGGCTAAGAGCTCCCAGGACACTGGGAAGGCAAGGGAGCCCGGCAAAGCAAGCGACTGCGGAAAGAGCTTGGGTTCTCACCACCCTTCTCCGGCCACCGCCCAGCTCTGGCCTACCCAGAGGCCCCTAGGAAATAAGGATTGGGTCCCGTCCCACATATCTTCACTCCCATAAGCAGCTGCTCAGGCTGGAAGGCCCTGGCGGCCGGAGTGGGCAGAGGCGAGCAGAGGCATAGGGGACGAAGCGCGCAGGGCACAGGGCGCGAGGCGCTGGGTGCAGGGGAACCCAGCAGCTGCGCCTACCTTCGGCTGCCTGCAGAACGCTGACTTCCAGCCCCTTAAACGTCTTGCTGGCGAGCTCCTCCAGCGCGCACAGCGGCGAGGTCTGCGAGAGCAGCGCGCGGCCCGCCAGGGGCAAGCCGCCCGGCGCGTGCTTGTCCGCGGCGGCCAGCAGGTGCGCCGCCCCGCACAGCGAGTAACTTCTCCGCACAGACGGCTTGTTCAGGATGTCCTCGATGCTGAACGGCGTCAGTGGCTTGTTGGAGTTGGCAGGCGGAGGCAGGTGGTCCAGCGGACTGCGCCGCCGCTCCTCCCCCGGCGCCGCCTTGCCGTCCTCCTTGGAAGTCATCTCGGCCTCGTTCGGGGGCCCGGCCGGGGCGGCTCGGGCCGCGGGGACCCAGCCCGCGGGCGGCTAGGGCGCCGGACGGCGCGGGCAGGCAGCGGCGGGTGGAAAGGAGGCCGCACTGGGCAGGGCGCGGGCCGGGCGCGGGACAGATTAGCGCGGCGGCTGAGGCGGGCAGAACAGCGCCGGGCCCCGGGAGGAGGGCGCTGACGCGGGCGCCTTTGCTGCTGGGGCTTCCAGCAATCCGGGGCCGGAGCCGGGGCGCGCTGCGCGGGGCTCCAGTTTCGCCAACCCCGGTGCTATTTAAAGGTGTCAGGTGGCTCGGCAGTGGCTCCTGGCCCCGGGTCCTGGCGGCCGCAGTTGGAAGAGCCGAGGCGAGGGCGCCGATCCCGGACTGCGAGGGAGGCGGAGAGACGGGGCAATTGACTATTGCTAACAAGTTAGCCTTGATCGGGGTGTAATCAATTATCTGCAGCGGCACTTCTCTCTCTTTCTCTCTCCTTTCTGCCTTTCTCCTCTCTTCTTTCTCTCTGTTCTCTCCTCCTGTTCTCGCTCTCCCTCCCTCCTTCTCTCTTCTCTCTTCTCTGCTCCCCCCGTCTCTCTCCTTCTCTCCCTCTCCCTCGCCCTCTCTTTCACTCTCTGTCTGTCCAATGCAGGCGGCTCTAAGTTGGGAAGCTCATTAATTAGCGGGCCGGGGGTAGGAGGAGCCGGCTGGAATTAGCCTGCCTAATGCGCCTGTCAGTCCGGGCGCTGCGCCGGGCTCGGCCCGAGCTGTTTGTAAATTACATTAGCGGCTCCTTTATTGCACCCGAACCTCGGGCGACTGAAAAGCCACCGCCCCCACCCCAAACTGCGAGCCGCGCTCCTGGCGCACCCGCCTCCCGCCGGCCTAGCCGCAATGACAGCACCGGCCCAAAGGTCTCGGTCTCTCCGACCCGAGATGTGGAGCCCGAAAGGGTGGTGGGAACCCCAGCCCGGGAGGGACGCGGCCGCCGCGCGGGCCAGGTAAGACCAGCGGCCCGGGTGGGCCCCGCTGCCACCCAGCGTGGACTTTGCGGAGCTGAGATCAAGAGCCCAGCGCCTCTAACCCTCACCCTCTTGCCCCTCACCCCACTGCCTGGGCGACGCGCCTGGGGAGAGGGAATCTGAAGCCCTCCTGCGCTGGCCCGCAGGAGGTCAGAGTCGGCTGCGCAGCCTTGGGTGGGCGACGCGGGAAGGGGGTGGAGGAGCCCAGGGGTTGGGGGAGGGGGCTAGTCGGGGAGCTCAGCCTTCTCCACGCGGAGAGGCGGAGGAGGGAATTGTTGGCGGCTCTGGACGCCTCTCCCCGGCCTGATCCCGAAGCGGCCGCCCTACCTCCTCCGGTAATCTTGCACACTTTCCTCCGGCAGCCGCTCCCCAGGCTGGCTGGGGCCACCGTCGGCCTGATGATGGGCGTCTGAAGAGTAGCCAGGCCAGGTGCCGGGGCTAACGGGGCCGGCTCCGTGCCTCCCTGCTGCGCTCCGCCCGGGCCCCGGCCGGGGCCCCGCTGCCGGCCCCGCCTAGCCCAGCGCCCGGCTTGAGTGCATGGCCAGGCCGACTCCAGCTGTTCCGGATGCGAGGCGGGGGCCCGGCGGGAGCCAGGCCGCGGCTGGGGCTTTGCTCTCAGGAACTCGCAGGGAGGCCAGGCTTCCAGTTAGGCTGGGGCTAAAGACCTTAGGGCCCGGGGTCTGTGAATATCGGGAGAACCATGTTGTGTGCATTGTTACTTGAAGGTGTTTGTGTTTTTGAAGGTGTGTTTGTGTGTGGTTCTCCATGTGTATATTTGTATAAATGTGTGTGAACCAGGGGGTATATAGGTGTGTTTGAACTCAGCTATTTCTTTCATTTCCCTGAGGCATTCCAGCAGGGCCGTGCCCTCAGGCCTTCCTGTCTTGCTACCCCATTCTGTTTATGTGGGGCCACTGGCCTCTTTACTAATTTTCCATTTCTGCCCTTGGAGAAAGGAGGGGAGGACCTAGAGGGGGTTGGAGTCCAGGGAGGAAGAGCTGTTCCCCTCCCACACACACACAGCCCCGGCCCTGGCTTTGTTTGTAAACTCCTGGGTGGGCGGTGAGGTTGGGCATTGGGCGGCACCACTTGGACCAGAAAAGGGCCCAGAGAGGCCAAAGTGAGGATTTGTGGCCCAGGCCAAGGGTTGAAATGGGAAGACTAGGATTTCTTGCCCCTTCTCCCCTCATATCTAACCCCAGAGAGGGAGTGAGCTAAGCTGGGCTCCAGGGCGGGAAGCAGATTCTTTCTCTGGATGCCTCAGCGTAGGGGACCTCTGCACAGCAGAGATAACGTTTCATGATCTCGCCTTCAGTTGTTTGTTTGGAATTGTGGCTGGCAGCTCTCTGGAGTAAAAGGGACAGTGTAGGGAGAAAGGGTTCTTGTTTGGTGCCCCAGTGCTGTGAGTGTTGGGAAGAACCCCTACCCTCTAACTCATCTTTGTCCTGCATTTTGGGATGGGAGTAAGCGAGTCGGGGGAAGACAAGTGCTCAGAGGCGGGATTGGTGAGAATGGGAATCACAGTTCCCTCAGAGGTGCAGATCCACTCCAGGGCAGACCTGTCTCTACTCTTCTGCGCTGCCCTGGGAGCCACCAGGTGATGCTGGGCCTAGCAACAGAGGAGTCAGAGCCTAGAGACTGGCAGAGAGGGACCAGTGGGAGAGGGCGTCAGGGAGCTGAACCTGGGTGGCTTGGAAGCTCTGGGGCCAAGAGGGGTCTGTCTTCTCACTTCCTGCCCCCAGGATCCCATTTCAGCCTTTTCCTGCCATAACCCCAACCCCCTGACCCAGAGCCTCAGGCAAGTGAGGCTACCAGGGAGGCAAGGAGGCCCCTCTAGATCCAGGAACCAGGACCCTTGGATACCAATAGAGAGAAAGAGAGAGAGAGAGAGAGAGAGAGAGAGAGTTCCTCCCATACTTCCACACCCTTCCTGTCCTCTTCAGTATTTGCATCACATCTGGTACTAGCCCATAGGATAGGACTTTAAGGACAAGCCAAGCCCCTGCTGTTGCCCATCTCCCAGACCCTCAAGACCAGGGGAGTTCAGGGTTACTAGGAAGCTGACAGGAAGGGGAACATGAACTGGGGAGCAGAGGGGTCCCTCTGCTTGGCATGTTCTTAATGTCTTATCCTGCTGGCTAGTACTGAGATCTTTAGTCTTCAGCCACACCATGTCAAAAGGAACACGACATTTCACAATCATCTGCTGAGTTACCTCCACCACCGACACCAAACCTCTTCTTCCCTGGCTGACCTCTACCTGCTGTCCAATCCTATGACTTGGCTATTTTGGCCTAATTCGTTGGCCTCTTGGTCAAACACGCTTGGGCACACCATATAGCTGGGGTGTGCAGTGTGGTGTGAGGTTCAGGGATGTGGGCAACTCTGTGGTATCGCCCTGGATTTTGTTGTTTTGATTCACCTAGATCCCCTTATCCAGGCCACCTTTGGAAACCAGCCCACCTGCTACACCAAACTTTTCCCAACACTGTGGTCCAACCCCTACCTCCACTGCCAAAAAACTCCATTGTGTGGGGGTCTGGAATCTTCTGGACTCCTGGGAGCCCAACCCGCTTGCCTCTTGTACCCCTCTTGCAGAGCAATGAGGTATATTTTGGGTTTGTGTAGTGACCCCTACCTGCCTCCTCTGCCAGACCTGAGGGCAGGAGCCTTCCTCTGGGTATTACAGTCCATCTCGGACCTTCGAGGTCCTAGGAGACACCGGGCTCCCGCTGAATATTGGTTGAATGACTTTCTATAGAGCAAATGGGGTATACATGATTGTGCAATGTGGAGGGGGATGGTTTGGGCCCCTCAGAGGAGTTTAGAGATTAGGAGGATTCCAGAAACGAGTAACACAGGGTCAGTGGGGGTAGAGCCAGCCCTGACAGTCTGGGCTCCAATCTTTCTGCCCAATCCCCTCCTGAGCCCCCATGCTGGGGCAAGGCAGACACTCTGGGAGTCTCCCCACCCCCAGTCAGCTGGGCCAGCACCTTCTCACCTGGAGCTGAAAGCAGCTGATTCCCAAGGTCTGCTCCACAGAGGGAATACCTGTCTTCAGAGCATAATCTATATGCTACGCTGATCCTGAATTCCTGTTTGCTGCTTAAACAGCCAGGGTCCAGGTTTATTCTTTCTCAGTGGATAGGGAAGGGATGATTCTGCCAAAAATCTGCTTTCCCTCAGTTTAGGGAATATTCCAGACAAAGAAGAGGGAAACAGCATTTCATGAATTGCCACAATAAGGAGACCCTGCAGACCCAAACAAAACAGGTTAATCCTTAACACAGGAGAAGAATTCGCTTAAACCCCCAAAGACTCCATTGGATTCACTCTGGATTGTTTTGGTACCCCCACTCATTTCCAGATTATTTGTGTAAGCACCAGCATTGACTCTCAGGCCAGAGTTCCTTTAGAGCAAAGGGTCTGACACTGCCTGAAACAAGTTAACTTGGCCAGCAGTGCAGATCATTTACTGTTGTTGTTGTCCCATGAAGACCTGCTACTCTGACACTCTGTGTGGAATTCAGAGTGTTTCTTCTACTATGGAAGTGGACTATGATAAACGGCCTCCTGCCACCCAGGCTGAGCCAGGACTGCCCACTTGGTTTTCACATTTTGCCCTGGGCCACTGTCTGCAGTAACAGCAACGATAACCATGACAATAAATACCATAAGCCCTTACCTTGTGCCTGGCTCTAGGCTAAGAGTTTTATTCATTTCATTTATTACTCACAATCCTTCTAGGTAGCTACTGCTCTTACCCCGATTTTACATAATAGGAAAATGAGGCCCAGAGAAGTTAAGTAACCCATCCAAAGTCACACAGCCTGTTTTGGAGTGATCAGGATTGGAACACTGTCCTTTTGTTTTGTTTTGTTTCTTATTCAAGTCTGTCCCCTTAATTCCTGAACCAGGGGGTTCTTAACCAGAGGTCCCCCAAGGGCTCTTTGAATGGGCTTCAGGGGCTCTGTAAATCTCAGAAATTGTATATGTGTACCCAGGTGGGCACATTTTTCTGGGAGCAATATTATATAACACCTAGGATTCTCAAAGCGGGTGGGGATCCAGAAAAGGTAAAGGCTGGAATCAGGCCACTGTGGGGAAGGGAGGCAAGCCACTGGGGAAGGGGGAGGGAAGCAGCCTCCTCCCAGGCCTGGGGATCAGGGAGGCAGCTGCTTCAAAATTCAGGCTGGGCTCCAAGCCTGCTCCTGGACCTGCCATGCTTTCTCTGGTCACACCCAGCTCTTAGGACCTCAGCTGGCAGGAAGAGGTGGGGCACCATCTGAGGGCAGGACACTCCTTGGTCCCCTCCCTGATTCTCCCCTTCCCTACTTCTTTTGTGAGCTGAATGCCTTCAGAGCACCACGAGAAGGTGGCCGTACCACATGCACCAGCCTCCTCCAGGCACTGTAATCCTGCATGGAAGGAGCGGGGAGTGCTTGCCCTTTGGAAGTACTGGGGGGCATAGACAGACCACTGAGTGACAGAGACAGGCAGGGAGGAGAAGAGACAAGTTCTCAGAGATGCTCAAATCCTGGGTGCACATACTCTGCAGCTTCTAGAACAGCCTTCTCTTTTGGTTCCAAGCTTTTGCTTCCCTCATCCAAGGGTTGGGCTGATTTGTGTCCTTTCCTTTCCTGGCACCTCCTGCTCTGTCTCTAGTGCCCAACTCATTTCCTGGGGGAAAACTTCTCTGCCCTGTTCAGCTCCTCTGTGCTCCTTAGCACATTCCCCTGGATGTCACTGTCATATTGCCAAGAATGTGCTGCTTTGTCTGTCTGTCCTGTCTCTCTCTCTCCATCTGTTGTGAACTTGGGAAGGAAGGACCTGAATCACCTCTCCATGCCCCTATGCCAGCCCAGCATACACCAAGGGGTCCAAGCATCTGTTGAGTAAATAAACTAAATAAATAAACAAGGGACAAAAATGGAGCCAGACAGGGAACTTAGCCTGTGCCTCAGAGAGAGGACCAGGGGTAGGTGTATTGGTTTTGCCAGCTGCCTGCAGATGCGTGCGGCGCTCCTGCCGCTCACACCAATATACTCAGAGGGGCCCAGAAACCTCATTTTCTAATGCTTTTTGGCTATGGAGTGAGTTTCCTGGGTTGTGGACCCAGCTGTGGTAGTGTGGTCTGACTTAGTAATGAACTTCCCTCATTTGCTTTTTTTGTTTGTTTTTGAGATGAGGTCTCACTATGTCACCCAGGATGGAGTGCAGTAGCACAATCTGGGCTCACTGCAGCCTCGACCTGCTAGGCTCAAGTGATCCTCCCACCTCAGCCTCCCAAGTAGCTGGGACCAAAGGAGCATGCCGCCATGCCCGGCTAATTTTTGTATTTTTTGTAGGGATGGAGTTTCGCGATGTTGCCCAGGCTGGATTTTTTTTTTTTTTTTAAATAGGATTGAGGCCGGGCGCAGTGGCTGGGCCTGTAATCCCAGCACTTTGGGAGGCTGAGGTGGGCAGATCACTTGAGGTCAGCAGTTTGAGACCAGCCTGGTGAACATGGTGAAACCCTGTTTCTACTAAAAATACAAAAATTAGCCGGGTGTTATGGTATGCTCCTGAAGTCCCAGCTACTCGGAGGTTGAGGCAGGAGAACTGCTTGAACGTGGAAGTTGGAGGTTGCAGTGAGCCGAGATCGCACCACTGCACTTTAGCCTGGGTGACAGAGCAAGACTGTCAAAAAAAAAAAAAAAAAAAAAAAAAAAAAAAAGAAAAAAGAAAGAAAAGGAAAGAAAGAAAGAAAGAGAATAGGATTTACCCCCCATCATTCATTGGGCCCAGAAGCAGAGAGGAAGAATGGACAGAAGATGGGAGGTGATGGGCAGGCAGGAGTAGCAGGAAACAGACACCCACACGCCACCCCAGTAGCCCAGGGGTCTATGAAGAGGATAAAGGAACCTAAGTGAGCATGTGTGTGTGGGGGGGCGGGGGGGGGGTGTGGGGAAGAATCTGGTTCTGTTCCTGGTGGACGTGGCATTTGAGTTGAACTTTGTAAAACCAAGAGCATGTAAATAGGTGCAGAAGCAGGGACCATCCTGGAGGCAAACGGAACAGCCAAGCATAAGGCCAAAAATGCCACCCTAAGAGAGGTTCCAGAGTTCCCTATAGCTCCTCCCTCTGTTGTCCTGGTGGTGAGCTACTGGGTAAGGGTGAAACCCTTAGTCCCTTGTTTACCGGCAGCAGGTCTGCAGCCTAGAGCCAGGGGCTGCTGGACTCCTGGGATGGCTATTTATTTATTTATTTATGGGGTGGGGTGGGGTGAGGGGTAGGGATGGGATGAGAGAGGCTGCTTTCCTGGGCCTACAATTGGGGTTCCCTTCTCCTTGCCATCTCCAGAAACTCCAAGAGCTGACCCTCTGTCTTACTAACTCAAATGGCCCAGAAACATCAAAGTCTGACCAAAAACCGTTAATGCTAGTCAGCTCCCTCCCTTTCACAGAGGTCTCACTACTGTCGGGGGGCGCCGGGCGCAGGCCGGGCATGGGGCCTGGGCTAGGCCAGGTGGAAAGGTGGAAAGACCTAGTTGGGACAGACGAGGAGACCAAGGAGCCGCCCACCCGGCTAGATGGACACAGGAAAGGCCTGAGTCAGGCATCTCATAATAAATAAACTGCACGTGAATAATTCAGCAGTCGCGCGGGGGCTCGTTTCATTAGCGCCGCCGCCGCCGCCGCCGCCGCCGCGCGGCGCCCAAGTCCCCGCGGAGGGGAGTAGCTAACTAAGGCACTTGAAGAGGGAGTCGGGTAGAAGATCCCCCGCCCACCAGTATCCTGGATTTACCCAGGTCGAGTTCAGAGAGCCTCCCCGGTCCCAACCCCCTCGGGCCCCATGGGTCAGGGGGCCGCCTGCTGGGCGGTGCTACCTCAGCTAAGCCGCTCCGGTGTCCCAAGACTCCGGGCAAGGGAAGACAGGCGGCGAGACGGAGCCAGAATAAGGGATGCGGACGTCTGACCTGCGGAAAATCCAGCATCTGCAGTGCCCAGCCGCACAGGGAACGTGGGCGGCGTGGTTCCAAGCAAAGTGAAGACGCCAGGCTCGGATCTGTGCTCAGAGCCGGGATCCCTCCGGGCTGCTTCGTCCTGGCCGGGATTTTCCTTGCCCTGAAGTGAGGCGCCAGGGAAGCTGCAAGGCCCTCCGCCCTCTCTGAACTCCCACGTACTTGGGCCTCTCCGAGCCTTTCTTGGGCCTGTGGATGCAATTCCTGCAGCACCAGACTCCCCTGTCTCCCCGCCGCCCCCTAGGTACACTCCGTAACTTCCGAAGCCTTATTTCGTTTGAGCGAAACCGGGCCCCTTTGGCTCTTGCCACTTCCCACAAATTCCTGGGTTCCCTATCCTGAGGGATCGCATTCATCCCATCTCACACCCACCAAAGTTCAATCCCTCCAGTTCCTCCCCAGCCCCTTCACTTCCATTAATTAGGTCGACTCCCTTCCTTCGCCGCCCCCTCCTGTCCCCACGTAGCCTCCCTATACCTATGCGGCGAGCCTCGGGCCAAGACCTCCGCCCTGGCTCCGCTAGTCCTGCGGGGGCCGGCATGCACCAGGCCTCAAAAGGGATCTTCACGGGAATTCCGCATAGCCAGATTCCAAGTCTCCAGAGAGGCCACCAGCCCTCCCCCATCTTCTTCTTCCTCCGCCTTCTCCTTTCCTCTTCCCTCCGCCTCTACGTATTTCTTTCCATTCGTTTCTTTTCGTTTGGTGAGGTGCCACCCGCCACAGCTCTGTCCCCTAGGGAGAGGCCTGGACTAACTTCGCCGTCCTCGTGGCCTTAGCCCGGACTGTAAGTCTCGAACGGCTTCCAAGAGGCAGCTTGGGTGTCTTCGCGGAGACAGGTAAGGTGGGCTGGCGATTCCCTAGCCTCAGATGGCTCTGCCACCAGCCAGCTGTGTGATCCTGGGTAAGCCTTTCAACCTCTCTGAGTCTTGACGTTGGTAAAAGGCAGGAGATTTGGAGGTGTTGGGAGACTAAATCTTTTCATTCGTTTGAGAAAGGGAGTCGCCTGTGTTGGGACCTAAGGAGGAAGTGAGGTTCTCGAGAATTCTAGATCTGAAATGGCCGTTTGTTTTAACGAGTATTTTGGGAGCAGCTGATAACTCCTTTTTCTTTTTCTTTTTTTTTTTTTTTTACAGCCGATGGGGTGCCGGGCGTTAGAAACCTTCCCTCCAATCCTCACCATGTCTCCATTTTGCCAAAGAAGAAACTGAGGTTAAGGTCGCGATGCTCTGGCCAGCATCACAGGTGGGATTCGAACGCAGATGGGGTTTGGAGCGGGTCTTGTGTTTAAGCCACACAGTCTGACGTCAGACGGGCGAATCCAGCCCTCGCAGGGCCTGGAGTGACCTAAGCCGAGAGGAGCTGGGCTGAATCTCCAGGAGTTGCTTTCTTTCTGCCCTAGGAAAGCTTTGAATTTCTTATTTTCAGGTAAACGATTTTGGCAGTGCCCGGAGAAGGATGGAAGTAAGACCCAAAGAGGAACTTCCCGCATGTTATGGGAGAGCCCCTGGGGCGAGGAGGCGAGGGCAGCCTTCCCCAGGCCAAGGGAGCAGCCATCGCTCTTGGATCTGTTTTTCCTCAAGCGTCTGTCCTGTGGGGCCTAGTCCCCAGCTGCAGTCCTGGACCTAATGGGAGAAGGGGCTGGGGGAAGAGGGCGCACCCCCAGCTCGGGACCCACGGCAGCCCTAGCCAGTCCCCCACTCTCTCCCTCTCTAGGGGCCTCTCTCTGAAATTTGGTCCTCCTCCTGCAGGACAGCAGAGTGTAAGCCAGGGCCTGGGACCCTCTGGTTGGGCAAGGAGGGACTGGAGTCCGGCTCCCGGCGACCCCGTCCCCAGTCCCAGCAGCGGGGTCGCCCGTGGCGGCGCAGACAGGCCACGGGTCCCTCTCCACAAGTCCCATTACGTTGTATTTATGTTTCATTTTATTGTTTTTTTTTTCTCCTCCCTTATTATTGTCTCACTCTGGGGGAGGCAAAGGATATAATATATTCATCTTTATTATACCAAATCTGTGTGAAGCATTTAATAAAACGCTGTTTCCACACAGCCAGGGATATTAGTGTGAGCTATTCTTAAGTTAATGCTCCTGGACTGAGGGCGCCGCTGCCACAGCGCCTGCTGCCGGCGGGTCGCGGGAAGGGCAAGCCCTGGCCGCTGCGCTCCCCGCGCCGGTCCAACGCCCTGGGTGCCCTTCTCGCCTGCGCGTCGAAGCCACCACGCCCATCCTAGCGCGCCTCTCTGTGACCTCTCGGCCGCCAGCCTGGGAGGAGGGGTTTGGAAGAGCCGAATCCAAACACCCTTCCTCTCCCCTGCCACACCTTGCATTTTGAACCCGCTGTGGGCCTTGGCTTGCATCTGTGAAAATGGGAAGAATTCCGTCACTGCCTCCCTCTCAGGGCTGTTGAGAGGCCGAAGACGCCTTGAAGGTGGACAGGATTTTTTAAACAGGAAAGAAAAAATCGAGAATTTGTAAGGTCAGGATCAATGAGGGCCAGAGAGAAACAGAGAAGCTGCAGGAGTGGTTTCAGGCAACACAGAGCATGCTGGACCCCAGGAGAGTAGACAGGGTGCAACTCCAGTTTGGGCAGAACCCAGGAGGTTTCGGCATGCCTGGGCCTCACCCAGCCCATGAAGACAGCTGAACCTAGTCAGGATCTCGGCCTGTCACAGTTGGCCCTCTCATAATCCTCCCTCTAGGTAGGAAAATAGTCTTTTTAAGTCCAGTTTTACAGCTAGCAAACTGAGGCTCACAAAGATCACGTGGCTTGAGGTGACCAAACTAGGAAGCAGTGTAGCTGGTCACACTGTCTTCCAGACTCCATGCCCCTCCCCGCCCCCATTCTCCAGGGTTTTTCTGTAAGCCTTACATTCTGCCTTCTACACGTGCGCACGCGCGCACACGCACACGCACACGCACACACACACACACACACACACACAAACACACATCCCTACCTGGAGATGCCCATGGGAAGGAGAAACAGCCTCATTACTTTCTATATCCAGGCCCACTGCTCAATGCCTTTCAGAGCCCACCACCTGGCTTCTTACAGGGCCCAGATCTGGGCACACCATTCTTACATAGGCTGCTTGTACCTGTGCTGTAGGGGAGAGAGGGTTGGCAGTAACCAGGCAGGGCCAGGCAGAAGGAGTTGTGCAGGATAGGCTTGAAGTGGGCAGGTGAGCCTCCCTGGCTAGAATCCATACTCTCCTAGAAATCTCAGTCTTCCTCTGCCCCCATCACCCCATCCCTGGGAGTGGGGGCTGCACAAGGTCAACACACATCCTGTAGGCTGCTGGTGAGAGCTCCTTTGGAGACTTAAGTTACTTGAGAAATCTGACAGTTCCCCCCTGGGGCTGGCTGGGGAGCAGGCACAGACTGTGTGGCAGGGCTAGGACTAGGGTGAGGCATGTGAGGTGCCATATTTAAGGAAGGCATCTGCTCTCAGCGCTGTGTGTGATCCCTTAGGTTTTGTGCCTTGGGCATCTCACTTGCCTCACCCTAGTCCCAGCTCTACTGTGTGGTCTGGGAGTTAGAATCAAGTCCAATGAATTGCTGAGAAGGGACAGAGAGGCTGATTTCAGCTCATCCTTGAGAATGGCTTTCTGAAGGATCAAAGTGGAGACAACGGAATGAGCTTCCCCCAACACATGGAGTATGCAAGCAGGGCTTAGTGCCTGCTAAGAAGGAAAATAATCACGGTCTTATTGTCATCACCAACATTGTTATCATTTGACCATCACTTTGTGTCAAGTAAAAGCTTTCATCACATTGTTTCATTTAAGGTATATAAATGCGTTTTAGCTGAAGATGGGATATCAGAGTCTCTGACTTTGGGGTCCTTTCCAGCCTCAAGAGTCCACTGTTGCATAAGACAAAGAGCACTTCTGTTGATTTTTGTTGGTTCGATGCATTGTCATTATTTGTGGACTTATAGTCTTATACTAATGGATAAGCTCTTTGAGGGCAGGGACTGTGTTTAATCACATTTTTAAAAATGATTCCCTCTCCTGTTCTATGCTGACCACAGGCCTGGGGCACATAGAAGCTATTCAATAAATGTGTATCAAACAAACACATGAGTAAACCAATGTCTAAAAGCTGTCTGCCTACCTGGCCATCTGCTTTCCGGGCTGTGACCGACAGAGCCACTAGGGTGGTCACTGGGGGAGCAAGAACCACCTCTGCAGTCATTATCCCCCTTATTCTACCGCTGAGCTGAGTTCAAGTGGGCATGTCTAGAGCCTCCCCTGACATCACATGCCTAGCCCTTTGAGAGTTTGTGGATAAGACAAGGGCCAGCCCAGGTTCTGCCTTTGCAGAAGGATCTCAAGACTCATACTGGACAAACCTCTTAAGAAACCATTCAGATGGTGAGGGGAGCCTCTGCAGATCATAGCAGAGAAGGGCCTATAGCCAGAGAAGCCTGGCTGGCAAAGCTGAGACTAGAGCTAGTCCTTGAAGCATGAGAAGAATTGCGTGGTTGGAGGGAAGAAATAGACCATTCTAGCCGGGTGTGGTGGCTCACATCTGTAATCCCAGCACTTTGGGAGGCCAAGGTTTACTTAAGGCCAGGAGTTTGAGACTGGTCTCGCCAACATGGTGAAAATACATGTTGGCTCTACTAAAAATAAAAAAATTATCTGGGTGTGGTGGCACATGCCTGTAATCCCAGCTACTTGGGAGGCTGAGGCAAGAGAATCACTTGAACCAGGGAGACAGATGTTGCAGTGAGCCGAGATCGCACCACTGCACTCCAGCCTAGGCAACAGAGTGAGACTCCATCTCAAAAAAAAAAAAAAAAAGAAGAAGAAAAGAAATAGACCATCCTAGGTTGGATGGGGAGCAAGAGCAATGGGACAGAGGCAGGAATGGCCACAATCGTTTTGGGGAGCAGGCAGGCTAGCCTGGCTAGAGTACCAGAAGAAGACAAGTGGGAAATGGCATTTGTGGAATGCCTTGAATCTCCAGGCCCAGAGCCAGAGAACAGAAAATGGGGTTCAGAAATCAGAATCCACATCCTAGAACCTAGAAACCAAAGCCTAGAACTCAGAAAGCAAGGGCAAAGTTCAGGACCCAGTCTTGTCTAGGGCAATCCAATTAGCTGCTGTAACAGGATGCCTTGGGGACTCCAAACTCAAGGGGCATGATCTTATTGGGAAACAAAGTGGACTCTCCTAATTGGCTTAGTCCAGGAAACCAAAGGCCTGACCCAAGCACAGGAGCAACTTGGGTCTGCCTGAGGCTTGCCCCCCAGGACTGGCATGAGCAGCTGTCTTGGGTCCTCCCAAATCACAGCCTGAAGCCTGGCATTATCTGCAGCCCAGCAGGCACCCTGAGCTGGAGCAGGTGTTGCCTACCAATACACACCTTCACACCCCTCAATCCTCCCTTTTATTCTCTAATACAGATGGGATCTGAGATTTTAGGCTAGACTCAGCTGGGGCAGGCCTCTGGAGGGTGGAGCCATGGTGCCTGCAGCAGTGCCAAACGAGCCACCGTGTAGGCGTTACTGCGCCGGCCTGTCGCGGGGCGCAAGCCTGCCAAGGAGCCAGAGCGCTGTGCCGCGTGGAGGGTGTCAGGGGTGGTATTGTCGGCGCACAAATGCTCAACTTTATGTACTTTTAACTAGAGGTGTAACAGATGGCCCCGTTTCTGTCCAAGCCAGGGAGACTGGTGCCCATTCCGGCTGCAGCCAATCAATCCCGCCACTCTGGGGGGAGCTACAAGCTGGGCTGGGAGGCCTGGAGCCAGCAATTGCGCAAGGCTGTCTGCTCAGGCTGGCCCAGTGCAGCCTCTGCCAGCCGCTCAGCCATCGGCCTGGGGAAGTAGGAGGGCAGGCAAGTGGCAGCCATGCCTGGAGCCTGGTCAGAGGCCTGCCTGGGAGGGAGAGCCTGAAACCACTCATCAGACCCCACATGACCAATGAGGACATCAAGGTGCCAACTCACTCCACTGTGTCCTCATTCTCCTGTGGTCCTTGCTCAGGACCTAACTCCCAGATCTCTAGCTTCAAGAAGCTTTGGATCTATAGCCCTGTAGTGTCCTGTGTTATGGACAGCAGACATTGCTCAGGACTGGGGGTGGGTAGTGGTGCCATTGGGAAATAGTCACAGGACTGTGAAAGGCTTCAAGAAATGCCCAAGACAGCCAAAGAAGAAGAGAAAACAGCAGGAGCCAGGGATCCCAGAGCTGAGAGAAACTGTGGATTAATCTATTATTACATACGTACAGTCAACAAACACTTAGTGAAAGCCTACTGTGAGCTAAGACCTTTATTAAGCACTGAGGACACAATGATGAATAAGACACAATTCCTGTCCTTGAGACCTTTTTGGGGGAAGACAGACAAGTACATGGGTAATTGCAGCAATGAACTGGGGCCCATAAAATCTCCAAAAAGACCGTGGAAGCACAGAAGAAGAGCATTTAACTGCCTGAGAGATCCAAGGAAGATTCCAGTAGGGGGCTGGTTCTGAGCTGGGTTTTAAAAGACAGGTAGGAGTTTTCATGGGAGGTGAGGGTGAAGGGTATCGGAAAGGGAAGGGATGGCATGAGCAAAGACATGGTAAGAAAACATGGTGAAGGGAAGTGTCTGAAAAGATGTGAGTGGAACGGGGTCTGGGATTTGGGAGCAGGAGGGGAGGGGATGAGGCTGGGCAGGGGAGGGGGCAGGCCTAACCCTGTTTCAGCAGGCTGACAACCTGACCCAGCAGGTGTCTTCCCCCAGTTGGCCCTTCTGTCACCTTCTGCCCCTTATCCTGGTGCCACAGGGAAGGCAAGGCCTAGCAGGGTGTAGGCAAGTGGTCCAGAGTGCTCCAGTCCTGGCCTGCCTTCTGTCCTGCGTTGAGGGACAGGGCTGTCAACGAACTCTCCCCTAACCATCTACCCAATGGACTTCTGAGTCTCCTAAAAACAGCCTTTCCATAGGCTCCCCGCAAAGGCTTTGGAACCTCATTCATTCATTCATTCTTTTATTTACCAAGCATTGGGCATCAGCTGTGTTCAACGCCCAGGCAGGATACTGAGGTAGACAGACTGTTGTGCTGGACTTCAAGAAGCTCAAGTCCAGACATGAGAGGAAGACAAGGGTCTGGGCAGGGGTCCTTCTGTTTGCAAGAAACAGAGGTTCACTTGAGTAATCACAAGAAAGAGGAAGGCCTTTTGTATTGAAGCACACGGGCTTGTCACTGGAACTGGGTCCAGAAAGCACGCAGGGACCAAAGAAGCTCTGGGGACCAACTTCTCTCTCCTGGTCAGGTGGAAGGGAACCCCACAGGGTCTCTTTCTTCTTTCTCTCTTTCTTCATTATTAGTAATGAAATAAATAATTATTATTATAATAAGTGGAGGAAGAATAATTAACAAATTCTGAGCCAGATCTATTGATTTCCACGCTTATCTCCGTTAATCCTCTTTAGAACACTGTGCAGTTAGTTAATATCGTTACCCCCATTTTACATATGAGAATGCTGAGGCTCAAGGAGGTTAGGTAAGCTGCTCCAGGTTCAAGCCAGGAAGTGGCAGAGTAAGGATTCTCACTCAGGTCAGCCTCCCAAGCTCCAGCTCATAACTGCTTCTGACCCCCGTGCAGCACCGAGAGCTTCCTGGGTTTTCTCATAATTTCTCATAACCGTGACTTGCATTTGACCAGCCGGCCTCTCTGAGTCTCTCTCTACATCACCTCTGCTAACTGCTCTAGTCTCTCAGTATTTCATAGTTCAAATTCCCAGGAGAGGAAATCGGATTGGCCCAGCTCATCTTTTAACGCCAGGACACATTGTAAACAGCTGCCCAGCCAAAGAGCTGGCTGGGAATGGAGCCGTGTGCAGTCACCAATCAACATCTCTGAGAGAGCAAAGCACAGAAATAATACAGTAAGGAGGAAATGCGAATGGTTACAGGAAGAAATGTGAGGTGCAAAAAGAGGATGAGAGGAGGCTTCATGGAGGATAGTTTGTGGCTTGGGTCTCGAAATAAGAATAGGATTTGAGGGGGAGAGTTGGAGCCAAGGAGTTCCTGAAGGAGGAAACAGCATGAACACAGGCACAGGAGTAGGATTGCATGAGTCATGTTCAAGGGCCAACGAGGAGTTCTGTATAAACTAGGAGAGAGAGGTAGAACAGAGCTGGAAAGGTGGGACTAGAATGCCAGCACAGGGAGTCTGAACTGAATTCAGTGGGGGTCATGGAAGGTCTCTGAGCTGGAGAGGGATGTGATCAGGCACGTGCTTTAGTTCGGATAACCATATGCCCAAGATAGTTCCAGTTTATGCCTCCTGTTCCTCTGACATTGTTTTTTTGTTTTAAATTATTATTATTTTACAGATCCTCCTTTCACTCATAAAAGCCTCCTGGTTTGAATACTAAAGTATACGGTCACCCTAGCTTTAGGGGCTATGGGCTGTTGCTATGGTAGGAATAGCATGACTGGGACAAGATTGGAGGCAGGAGGGTCATGGATGAGGGTATTGCCATAGTTCAGGTAAGGAAGGGCAGAACCAGAACGGGCAGAGAGGACAGAACACAAAGGGGTGTGGGCAAGAGCCGAGGCTAGTGGAAAGTTGGCCAGACCTGGTGGGTGAATGGACTTGGGAAATAAGGAAGGAGAAGGGTGAAGTCCAATGACTCCTAGGTGTTAAACTTGATTGTTCTTTGTGTGTTTGTTTGTTTAAATACAGACAGGGTCTCACTATGTTGCCCAGGCTGATCTCAAACTCCTGGGCTCAAGCAATCCTTCTGCCTCAGCCTCCCAAAGTGTTGGGATGACAGGCATGAGCCACCATGGCTGGCCAGGCTTGATTGTTTGAAAGAAGGTGGAAGTCTGGAGGCAGGGCTTGTTGGGGTTAGGGGATAGAGATCGTGATTATGTTTACGATGAGTCTGAGGTGCTCCAGGGATGTTCACTCACACACACCCAACAGGAAGTTGGACATTCCAGAGTGGAAGTCAGAAGCTGTCAGTTAGAGATTCTTCCAAGCAGATAGCTCGTTGAAACCAGGGAAGTGATGAGCTTGCTAGAGAGAGGGAATGGTAGTTCAAGACTGGAAACAGAATCCTGGGAGATCCCTATATTTAGGAAGTTGGAGGAAGGAAAGCAGTCAGAGGAGACTAAAAAGGAGTGGTTGGGAAGTTGAGAGGAAATCAAGGGGAGTGAGTGGCTTGGAGATCATGGAAGTTTTGGGTTTTTTGTGTTTGTGTTTTTGTTTTTGAGACACAGTTTTGCTCTGTTGCCCAGGCTGGAGTGCAGTGGTGCGATCTTGGCTCACTGCAACCTCCGCCTCTCAGGTTCAAGCAATTCTTCTCCCTCAGCCTCCCGAGTAGCTGGGATTACAGGTGCACACCACCATATCTGGCTAATTTTTGTATTATTAGTAGAGATGGGGTTTCACCATGTTGGCCAGGCTGGTCTCAAACTCCTGATTTCAAGTGATCCGCCCACCTCAATCTCTCAAATAGAAGTTTTTTTAGGAGGGAATTAGTATCAAATTGTGCAGCTCAATCAGTGAGGAAGACAGAGTAAAAGGCCAGTGGGTGGTTATTTGGAGGTCGCGGACGACTGTAAGAGACTACAGTGTGGTGGGGATATTGAATGAAGAGTTGAATGGCAAAGAACTAGAGGTGATTACGGTGATTACTCATTCTAAAAGTCCAGGAGAGGCCGGGTGTGGTGGCTCATGCCTGTAGTCCCAGCACTTTGGGAGGCCAAGGCGGAAGGATCACTTGAGCTCAGGAGTTGGAGACCAGCCTGGGCAACATGGTGAAACCCCATCTCTACCAAAAATACAAAAAATTAGCCAGGCATGGTGGCGTGTGCCTGTATTCCCAGCTACTTGGGAGGCTGAGGCACAAGAATCACTTGAGCCTGGGAGGTGGAGGCTGCAGTGAGCCAAGATGGCACCACTACACTCCAGCCTGGGCGACAGAGTAAGACCCTGTCTGAAAAAGTTAAAACTGAAATTAAAAAATAAATAAATAAAAGCAAAAAGTCCAGGAGAAAGGAGGGAGGGAGAACCAAGAGTGACAAGGTATAGGAGAAGATGCTTGATGGAGAAAGTTCCGGAAAGGCACCCGAGATGTTGAGTCTTTGGTAAGAAGAAGGAACTCTTCCTCCTCAGAGACAGCGGGGAAGAAAGGATAAGCGATGATCCAGGGAGATTCTGAGGTGGACTGGCAGGTTTGAGGACAAGTAGAGCGGGGCACATTGTTTGAAGAATGGGCTCCATATTTTTGGTCAAGTTAGAGGGACGGTCCTCTAAGAGAGGAGAGCAGGGAGTTGAAAGCTCACGGAGGAAGCCTGTAGTGGTTGTGGAATTGTAACAGGGAGTCACTTACAGATGCAGAGAAAGTGTTTTCCACATGGTGATAAGGAATTAGTTGAGGCAGCATGAATGAGCCAGTTTTTTCACCTGCTCTAGAGTGCCCAGGAATGGGAGCCAGAAAAGTAAATGGCGGTGTTGCTTAGGGCTGGAGCGGGGTGGGCAGGATGGAAGCAAGCACAGGGTTGAAGTGGCTGATACAGAACCAGGGTAAGAAGGGAGAAAGTAAAGCCAGAATGGGGGTGAGGGACTGGGAGAAAGCAGAGGGTTTCAGGGACTAGAGAGCAAGTCAACAGGAATGAATGAGGTGAGAAGATAGGGGACTGGGCTCAAAGAAGAGAAGTTCAGATCCTGAAATTCTGGAGTTTCCAAGGAGTGAAGGGGGTGAGGGTCATGCCAATTAGTGGCTGGACAGGAAGTGAAAGATCCCATCCAGAATGGCTCAAGACCTTCAGGTCTTCAGTAACCCCATGCTGGGGGGCAAAGGAGGCTGGCTGGGGTGGCCGGGAGTGAAGCCACTCTCAGCATCCTCAGTGACATTCGGGTTTGATTTCTTTCTTATTCATACAAGTGGTACATGTCCCTTTATTAAATACAAAGATCATTCAAATGATTAAAATAATGGCCCATAATCCCACTCCTCAGAAATTACCAATGGTAATATGTTGTTGAATACTCTCCCAGATCTTGATATAGGTATCCTTTCTAATCAAGGAACTGGCAGATTTGGTGTTGTGTGAGGGCCCTTTGTCTGTCTTTCTTTCTTTTTCTTTCTTTCTTTCATTTATTTATTTATTTATTTTGAGACAGTGTCACTCTATCGCCCAGGCTGGAGTGCAGTGGCACAATCTCAGCTCACTGCAACCTCTGCCTCCTGGGTTCAAGTGGTTCTCGTGCCTCAGCCTCTTGAGTAGCTGGGATTACAGGTGCCTGCCACTGTGCCCGGCTAATTTTTGTATTTTTAGTAGAGACGGAGTTTCACCATGTTGGCCAGGCTGGTCCCAAATTCGTGACCTCAAGTGATCTGCCCACCTTGGCCTCCCAAAGTGCTGGGGTCACAGGCATAAGCCACCGTGCCTGGGAGGGGCCTTTTTCTTGGAGATGGAGGCTTCTAGCTGTGTCCTCACATGGAGGAAGGGCTATACACGCTTTTTTAAAAACCAAAATGTGGATTACATTATATAGACATAATGGTTTTAAAAATAAACCATTTTGGAATTTTGGTAATTTTGGAAATTTTGGAATAATTTTAGATACACAGAAAACTTGCAGAGCTAGTACAGGGTTTCTATACACCCCTTATACAATTTCCCCTAATGTTAACATCTTACATTACCAAGGTATATTTATCAGAGTTAAGAAATCAGCATTGGTATGTTATTATTGACTGAACTTCAGATTTTATTTGGCTTTCAGTAGTTTTCTCACTAATGTCCTTTTCTTATTCCAGGATCCAATCCAGGCTACCACATTGAGTTTAGTATACATACTGTTTTGCAACCTGCTTGTTTTACTCAACGTTACATTGTGAATGTCTTTCAATGATGCTAAACATTCTTCCACACCATCATTTTAATGGCTACATGGTATTCTGTTGATGGTTGTACCGTTGCCAATCCCTACTGTGGGATGTTTAGGTTGTTTCCAATTTTTCACTCTTATAAACAAGGCAGGAATGAGCCCCTTGAAGTTAAATTGTCTGGACTATTTCTGTTTATTTCCTTACAATACATTCTTAGACATTGCTGGGGCTAAGGGGGTATACTTGTGGAGGCTGGGGATACTTCTTACCCAACTTCCCTCCTGAAAGGTTGTATTAATTTACCCTCATATTGGCATCAATCATGCTTTTTGTTTGTTTTGTTTATGACAAGGAGGGATACGGGTGCAGACCAACCCTTAAGAGTGGCTGTCTCTCAATGCCAGGCTTCTCAATACCACATGCTATCTCTCTATCCTCAACTCTTCTCTAGGCCACAGAGTCTGTGTTGGCTGGGACTGCAGTTAGCAGCTGGGGTAGGGGTTGGGTGTGGCCAGGCTATGGCCCCTGGGCTCTGGGGACATCTCCTGAGCTGGGAGCTGGGGAGGGGGCCTGGGCGGCTGCCTGGGCTTTGGTCTTTTTCCTGGAGCTGAGCTGGCAGGAGGGAAGGGTTGGGTTGGGAGAGGCTGTAAGGAGAGGGGGAGCTCTCCTCTCCCCTCATGAAAGCTGAGAGGCAGGAGGGCAGCTCCCTGAGCCAGCCGGGGGACAGCAGACGGATTGGGAGAAACGTAACCTCCCCGAGATGCATGCTCCAGTTCAAGCAGGAGGCATTAAGGATGAAATATCTCCCGAGCAACAATTCATCTCTAACTGGGAGGAGAGGGACTCGCTGACATTTAGCTGTGATCAGGGGCTGCACATGCCTGTCTCCAGAAGCCTAACAGGAGCGTGACCGTCTGCGTGTACAAGAAACTGTGTGTGCGCATGTGTGTGTAACAGAGTGTGAGGAACTGTGTGTGGCTGTAATGAAGCAATGAGTATACGGGTGATGTGGTGTGTAAGGAACCACACGTGTGATGGGATATGAAGGCTTATGTGTGACTTTCGTGAGGCTGTGTATGCATGTGACAGTACGTGTGTGAGGATCTTCGTGTGATTGTGAGCATCCTCAAGTGTGTGTGAAAGCCATGTCTGTAATAGGGTGTTGGAGCCTGTGTGTGATGTCGAGCAGTGTGGATGATTGTGCGAGTGTATGATAGGGTGTTCTGCAATACTCTGTATGAAAGCAAGATTGACCCTGAAATTGGGCTTGAGGCCTTATGAGATTGGGCATGCAGGATAGTAGATGTGAAACTGACCCCCAGACTAAGCTAGCCACTGCCACCTCAAGACAACGCCAGCCCAGGAGATGGCTTTGAGAGAGTTAAAAAGAGGCACCCCTTCTGTCACAAAGACACAGACACCGGTCATGCTCTCCTGGAGCCCTCTTGTGTGGTGCAGCCTGCGTAACTCTAAGTGAAAACCCCCTGCTCTTAGAGTCCAGTGGAATTTTCTCCACCACGACCCTTATTATGATTTGACTGTCTTTAACAATTTTGTGTAAATATTCATTTAATATATATATATCTCCTGCTAGGTTGTAAGCTCCATGGAGGCTGGGACCACTGGTCTAGGTCTGTCTCATTCATCGTCGTCACACCGGCTCCTAGCCCAGTGCCTGGGGCAGAGTGGTTGCTCCATGAATATTTGTTGGATGACTGAGTGGATAAGACAGGGCACACACGTACAAGTGTGAGTGCACAGGCATATAGAAGTGTGGACCCGAGCCAGGGCAACCGTGTGTATTTGCTGGGTGTGTATGCCTGTGTCATTGTCATTCCCAGAAGACCTCCCCCTCCGGTTACCCCCTTTTTTTTTTTTTTTTTTTTTTTGAGACAGAGTCTCACTCTGTTGCCCAGGCTGGGATGCAGTGGCGCAATCATGGCTCACTGTCCCCTGGGTTCAAGTGATCCTCCCTCCTCCCACCTCAGCCCCAGAATAGCTGGGAACACAGGCGCATGCCACCATGCCAGGCTAATTTTTTCTTTCTTTCTTTTTTTTTTTTTTTTTTGCTGGTGTCTTGCTCTGTAGCCCAGGCTGGAGTACAGTGGAGCTAGCTCAGCTCACTGCAACCTCCGCCACCTGGGTTCAAGTGATTCTCCAGTCCCAGCCTCCCGAGTAGCTGAGATTACAGGCACACGCCACCATGCCCGGCTAATTTGTGTATTTTTAGTAGAGACAGGGTTTCCTTCCTGAGTAGCTGAGATTACAGGCACACGCTACCATGACCAGCTAATTTGTGTATTTTTAGTAGAGACAGGGTTTCGCCATGTTGGCCAGGCTGGTCTTGAACTCCTGACCTCAGGTGATCCACCTGCCTCAGCCTCTCAAAGTGCTGGGATTACAGGTGTGAGCCGCCATACCTGGCCTTCTTTTTTCTTTTTCGTAGAGACGGGGTCTCACTACGTTGCCCACACCGGTCTCTAACTCCTGGACACAAGTGATCCTCCCACCTTGGGCTCCCAAAGTGCTGGGATTACAGACATGAATCACTGTGCCCAGCTCTTCTCCTATTTGCTAACCCCTCAGCCCCAGATAGGCTACAGACAGACATGGCCTGGAGACAGGAGGACATTTGAGAAGGGGACCAGCTCCCTCTTTGCACTGTGTTTGGGCGAGAGTGGCAGGAGCGGTGAGATTGGGCTTACTGGCTGGAGAAACAGCAAGGGGTCAAATCCTTCCCCACTCCACCCTAGATGTTCTCCTGACTCATTGCCCAGGCCTGTTTGAGGTCCTGAGAAGAGTTCTGGGAATTGGGCCTGTCTTCATCTGCTCCTGCTGCTTTAACAAAATATCTTAAACTGGGTAACTTAGAAACAAGGGAATTTTTGTTTTGTTTTGTTTTTGTTTTTTTGTTTGTTTGTTCATTTTTTTTTTTTTTTGAGACACGGTCTTGTTCTGTCACCCAGGCTAGAGTGCAGTGGTGCAATCTCAGCTCACCTGCAACCTCTGCCTCCCAGGCTCAAGCCATCCTCCCACCTCAGCCTCCCAAGTAGCTGGGACTACAGGTGTATGCCAGCATGCCTGGCTCATTTTTGTTGTTGTTGTTTTTTTAAGAGACGGGGTTTCTCTGAGATACAGGCTGCCCAGGCTGATCTCAAACTCCTGGGCTTAAGCGATCTGTACAACCTCTGACTTCTAAAGTGCTGGGATTATAGGCACAAGTCACCGGGTCCAGCCTGGAAATTTATTTCTTACAGTTCTGGAGTCAGGGAAGTCTAAGATCAAGGCGCCAATGGATTCAGTGTCTGGTAAGGTCTTGCTTCAAAGGTGATGTCTTCTTTTTTGTTTTTGTTTTTGTTTTGAGATGGAGTCTCACTCTGTAACCCAGGCTGGAGTGCAGTAGCAAGATCTCGGCTCACTGCAACCTCCACCTTCCAGGTTCAAGCGATTCACGTGCCTCAGCCTCCCGAGCAGCTGAGACTACAGGCACGCACCACCACACCCAGCTGATTTTTGTATTTTTAGTAGAGACAGGGTTTCACCATTTTGGCCAGGCTGGTCTCGAACTCCTGACCTCAAGTGATCTGCCCACCTCTGCCTCCCACAGTGCTGGGATTACAGGCATGAGCCACCACGCCCAGCCTGATGTCTTCTTGCTGCATCCTCACGTGGCGGGGAGGGGCTAGGGAGCTCCCTTCAGCCTCTTTTCTAAGGACAGTAATCCCACTCAGGAAGGCAGAGCCCTCGAGTCTTAATCACCTCCCAAAGGCCACACCTCTTATTACCGCCACAGTGGAGATTAGGGTTTCACATGAATTTCGGAGGGACACACTTGGATAGTAGCTGGGCCACAGGCACCTGCGATTAGACAGGCCTTGGCAGCATTTCTCAGGAGAGACCCCTGTGCATGTTCTTCAGGCCTCTGTCTCAGGGCCAGCCCTTTTTTTTGCTCCACACTGGGGTTCATGCCACCAATCCAGCTTGTGTCTTTTTTTTTTTTTTTTTTGAGACGGGGTCTGACTCTGTCGCCCAGGCTGGAGTGCAGTGGCACGATCTCAGCTCACTGCAGCCTCTGCCTCTCGGGTTCAAGCAATTCTCCAGCCTTACCCTCCCGAGTAGCTGGCCTGCACCACCATGCTAGGCTAATTTTTGCTTTTTTTTTTTTTTTTGAGACTGAGTCTCACTCTATTGCCCAGGCTGGAGTGCAATGGCAAGATCTCAGCTCACTGCAACCTCTGCCTCCCGGGTTCAAGCGATTCTCCTGCCTCAGCCTCCTGAGCAGCTGGGATTACAGGCGTGCACCACCTCCCCCCACCCCAGCTAATTTTTGTATTTTTAGTAGAGACGGGGTTTCACTATGTTGGCCAGGCTGGTCTTGAACTCCTGGCCTCAAGTGATCCACCCGCCTCGGCCCCCCAAAGTGTTGGGATTATAGGCATGAGCCACCACGCCTGGCCCCTGCTTGTATATTTATGTGACTTACTCTGGTAGACATAGGAGTTTTTGCCACTAATGCCACACCAGCCCTACCCCTAGGCATGGCCTAGTCCCTAAGAAGGAGTGCCCCATGGACCTGCATTTTGAGACAGGTATGCACGGGGGGACATAGAGATGAAAAGGGTCGGTTTAGGGTGGGGGAACATTTGGCAGGGGGGCTTGTAGAAGCAGAGAGAAATGAGCTAAGAAGCATGAAGGGGACAGGAAAGTGAGAGTGTTGGGGGCTGAACAGGTTTGGGGCAGAGCAGGAGGCAAATGGCTCAGCACGGAGGCCTGACGATGCCCCCAGTGGGCGGATGGGAGGAGGCTAGAGCGCACCAGAGCCCCAGGTGGCCATCAGCACAGCTAGACTCACTCCTAACTCCTAAAATCTGGGGTGGTTCCTGAGGCTCACTCATGATGGTGCTCTAGGAACAGAGGTGGGAACCTGCTCAGCTGGGGAAATGAGCTCAGAGGGTTTCTTGGAGTGATGCTCTGTCCCAGTGTGGCCAGAGAGACCACAGGGCAGTTGACAGAAGAGACTCAAGATGGTGGTTGTCCCTGTGTGAACTGTTTCCACCCTAAATGAGAGAGGGGGACGATGTGCTCTGCCAGGCCTCCTGCTCAGACTGTGCTAATGGGACTCTGGTTATTGGGGCAAAATCTGAGGGCTGCACTCGCCCGGCCGCTGCACTGAGCCAGTGGCTGCACTCACCCGGTAGCTGCACTGGCCTCCGCTTTCCCAGCAAAGGCTTGGGCAGACACAGTGTCCTGGGGGTGCCTGTCAGACCCTGGAGGCCCCTTCCCTACCCACAGGGTCTCTAAACTTTCACCCTCCCTTCCTGCCGCTACCCCGAGCCTTTCAGAGTCTGAAAAGGCAGACAGCTTGCTGTTTGCTCTGGAATCTGACCTCCTGAGCCGGCAGTACCCTGCCTCTGGCCTCTGCCCTCTCTCCTAGGGCCCTCAGTGCTGCTTCCCTGGGGGTTCCCAGCCTGTGCAGAGACCGGCCCCTCCGAGGCAGAAGATATTTGCTCTGCTCCTAGCTTTGGGAAACCACACATTTCATCTCCCAGAAGGGGGATCAGGACAGGGCCCTAGGCTCCTAGGGGATGGGGGAGGGGGCGGGCCTGCTCTCTTCTGTCACCATCCCCCCCAATTTTCAAAGCAGTTTGGCTCCATATATGACTGGAACCAATTGCAGGCAATGTCCCTGTCAGGGCATAGCTGTGCTCATCCATTACCTGCTGGAATCTCGCCCACTGCCCTCTCAGGGGGACCGGCTCAGGAATTCAGTTGACCCTTGACAAGTTGGAAAGGCCAAGGGTATCTTTTCCTTCCTCTCTTCTCAGTAACGACTTGATCAGACTGCAGGCTCCTTAAGGATAAGAGTCGAGTCTTATTCATCTTTGGGTCGCCAAGCTCCAGTGCTCAGCCCATGGTAGTCACTAAATTAAAAATGGAACAAATGAATGAAAGGAAGAGGGAGAAAGGAAGGACTGTATCCCTTTTCTCTGGTGATGGAAGTGGGGAGAGGTTGTGCTTATTAACAGGTATGTCTATGGCCATTATGTCTTCTGGTGGTGGCAGGGGAAGCTGCTAGTTTCCCTCCCACCTGGCCACCTCCCAGGGTCACTCCATCATCCGTTTGCCCAGCGTTGGAGGTGAGGTAGGGGGTAACTACTGAGCATTTGGGCTGTCCTCAAAGTGTAAGCAGCCTTGTGCACATGCCAGGGAGCCTCCAACCTCATTTTTTCTGTAGATAGTCTCTGCCTTGGGCAGAGCCTTGTGCCAGGCATTGAGAAGGAATCTAGTCTCAAAACATCAAACAAGAATCCAGTTCCCTTCTTCCTACTTCACCCCTCCACACCATAGCACTCTGGTAAAATTTATTCAGATCTGGGGATTGGAGAGCAATTCCTTTTGGATTACATGATCAGATCAAGAGATGCGCTTTGGGATCTGAACTCAACCCAGATGCATATACTGGATCCTTTCTCTCCCCATGTAGGGACTCAAACCATGTGTAACTGGAGGAATTGACGACTTGCAGAAAACATAGGTGCCTATGCATCCCTGAGAGGACAAGAGAGTGACTGGAGGGGCTTTGGCCAGAGTCCAGGGGTGGGGAGAGGTGGCAGCTCCTGTTGCCTCTAACATGGTCACTACCATCGGCAACCCTGGAGGAGGTCCCTCTCCCCAAATGCTTCAGAGCCCCAGATCTCACTGTCCGTGGAAGAGATGTGGGATATCCAGGTCTCTCTCTATAGCACACCTTCCACAAGAGTAACGTGTCTCCATTCTTTCTGGGGATAACCTTTCTCAGAAATACATGAGCCAGAACAAGACCACTGTGATCTCCACTGGACAAGCCAGCAGGGGAGCAGAACTTATCTCCTGCCCCAACCTCTTCTCCTTCCTGTGGCACTTTCCAGGCATCAGGATTTTTTTTTTCCTTTTCTCTCTCTCTCTCTCTCTTTTTTTTTTTTTTTTTTTTTTTTTTTGAGATGGAGTCTCGTTCTGTTGCCAAGGCTGGAGTACAGTAGCATGATCTCGGCTCACCACAACTTCCTCCTCTCAGGTTCAAGCGATTCTCCTGCCTCAGCCTCCCAAGTATCTGGGACTACAGGCATGTGCCACCGTGCCTGGCTAATTTTTGTATTTTTTGTAGAGATGGGGTTTCACTATGTTGGCCAGGCTTGTCTCGAACTCCCGAGCTCGTGATCCTCCTGCCTCGGCCTCCCAAAGTGCTGGGATTACAGGCACGAGCCACCGCACCTGGCCTTGTTTCTTTCTTTTTTTTTTTTACTCACCACTATACTAACAAGGACAGGTTTTCTATATTGGTAAGTCCTGCCAGGAGATACCCTTTCCTTGCTTCCTTTGGGCTTCAGGGACCAACCTGCCTTCAGGGATCAACTAGACAAACCCAGCCTGTTCGTGCTCAGCAAAAACCCAAGAAGAGATGTTGGCAGGATATTAGTCCCTCTGATAGGGCAAGGCACTGCTGAGCTCCCCGGGCCCAGCCAGGCAGGCATATATAACTGATGGCAGAATGCCTACAGCTAAGTGGCCACAAGTTAGTTATCAACTAAGAGCCCCAAAGCCAGAGCATCCAAGCAGGCAGAAAGACAGTGCAGATTTCAATGCACTGTGGTCAGGACAGGCAAGGAGTCCAGAATCTAAAAGGTCAAACAGAGTAATGCAAACTTGAGCCTGGGGCAAGAATGATTGAGTGAGGGGGCTGCCAGGGGACAAGGGGTTCAAGAGCTTATTTTGACCAGATGGAAATTTTGGGTACACTCGGAGACTTCTAGACATGAAAAGGGGATCTGGGGGTGTCCTTAGAATACTGAGGTGGTAGAGATGCTGCAGGGCCTAATTTCATTATTATGATGATGGTGGAAGTTGCTGTTGTAGTGAGATTGATAGTGACAGAGATTGTAGTAATTATGGTAATAGCAGGAATGGGGTGATGAGTGGTCATAGTGTTGCCATGGTTAATGGTCGTTGCCAAGGGGATAAAGGGAGTAAGGATGATAACTATTGTCATGGGGAAGGACATGGTGATATTGAAGCTAGAGTAACAGAAACAATCATTTTAGGGGTGATGGCAGTATCAGTGAATGATGGTGACAATAATTATGGTCACAAGTGAAGAGGTGATTGTGATGGTGGTGGAGATGTTGACTTGTTATCCAGATGAGGGAGTGATAAGGTGATAAATATTACATTGGTAAATATGGACTCTTCATGTGGTATCACTGTTCTTTCTTTAAGCCACATAATATATGAGATAAGCCTGATCCTTTCGAGGAGCTCAGGAGGCATATGTCATGGCCCTGGGTCTCCCTGAACATAACACCTCTGTGATCAGACCTGTACTGTTTTTCCTGGTGCACTCCATTCTGATTAAAGCCAAAGTGGAGATTGGAGGGTAACCCACACCCTAGCTTTTCCTTTTCTTTCTCCATCTTCCTAGGGGCCTACTTGCTTCCTAAGACAGTCCTTCTCCAGGGTCCAATATAGTAAACTAAGGCATAGTTGTTCCTCGTGGGCTGAAGCCAGAGCGCTCTGGGTATGCCAAGCATCTGGCTGGAAAAGGAATAATGCTGCCAAAAGGCCTTTGCAGCAGTAGGAACAGTGGTTACTGTAACTATTATTCTTAACTCACGGCTGGTCCTCAATCTCTAATTGGTTTCAACCTCTGGCAATTCCCTTAATCTGCGCTGGCTACTAGCCAAATGCGGCTATTGCGCATTTGAAATGCAGCTAGTCCAATTCAGATGTGAGTGTAAGATATACATTGGATTTTGAAGACTTAGCATGAAAAAAAGAATGTAAACTCTTTATCTCTCTTCTTTCTTTCTTTCTTTCTTTCTTTCTTTCTTTCTTTCTTTCTTTCTTTCTTTCTGTTTTTTTGTTTGTTTTTTGTTTTTTTTTTTAGACACGGTCTCCCTCTATCGCCCAGGCTGGGGCACAGTGGTGCAATTGTAACTCATTGCAGCCTCAAACTCCTGGGCTCAAGTGATCCTCCCACCACAGCCTCCTGAGTAGCTGGGATTATAGGCACATACTACCACACCCAGCTAATTTTTTAAATTTTTGTAGAAATGGGGTCTTGCTATGTTGCCCAGGCTGGTTTCAAAATCCTGGGCTCAAGTGGTCCTCCCACCCTGGCCTCTCAAAGTGCTGAGATCACAGGTGTAAGCCATTGAGCCTGGACCTCTTTATCTCTTTAATATAAATTTTTATATTGTTCACATGCTGAAGTAATATTTTGAAAATATGGAGTTAAATGTAATATAAATTAATTTCACCTGTTTCTTTTTATGCTTTTTAAAAATGTGTCTACTAGAAGACTTTTTTTTTTTTTGAGACAAGTTCTTGCTCTGTCGCCCAGGCTGGAATGCAGTGGTGCTATCTACTAGATGATTTTAAATAACATATGTGGTTCACATTATATCAGATGGTGCTGCCTTAGCTCATTTGCTTTTCGTTTGCTCAGAGAAGCAAAAGGAAAGAAATAAAGCAAATTCCAAAATTATAGTAGGTTAAGCACCTAAAAAGTTTGTTTCTCTTTACCATAAAATCTAAGCAGAAGCACTGCAGGGCAGATGTGGCAGCTCCACTCCAACGTCAGGGCTCCAGGGTCTCTCTTTACTGTGCTTCCACCATTCTCAACACATGGCTTCCATCTTGAGGTCTAAGATGACTGCTCTAGTTTCTATAACCATTTACACTGAGTGAAAAAGGGAGAAAAGGGTGTCAACTCCTTCATATGGGCAAAGTCCAGAAGCACACATTACTTCTGCTTGCATCTCATTGGCTGGAAACTGGTTACCCAAACACACCTAGCTGCAAGGGAGTCTGGGAAATGTAGTCCTAAACCAGGTGGCCATGCTCCAGCTAACACTTGGGGATTTTATTATTAAAAGAAGAAAGGGAGAATGGCTACTGGGGGACAGGAGGGCTATTACCCAAGGCTCATACCTACTACAGGTCTGAGGAGTGGCTGCCATCACTGGCAGCAGGAGGATGGAGCAGATAATCTCCAAGAAAAAGCCTGTTCCTTTTAAAGATATTTATTTATTTATTTATTTATTTATTTATTTATTTATTTATTTTCGAGACAGTCTTGCTCTGTCACCCAGATTGGAGTGCAGTGGTGCAAGCTCAGCTCACTGCAACCTCTGCCTCCTTGGTTCAAACGATTCTCCTTGCCTTGGCCTCCTGAGTAACTGGGATTACAGGCACCCACCTCCATGCCTGGCTAATTTTTGTTTTTTTAGTAGAGACGGCCTGGGCTGGCACCATGGCTCACGCCTGTAAACCCAGCAATTTGGGAGGCCAAGGCGGGTGGATCACCTGAGGTCAGGGGTTGAAGACCAGCCTGGGCAACATGGAGAAACTATCTCTACTAAACATACAAAAATTAGTCAGATGTGGTGGTGGCTTGAGCCCGTAGTCCCAGCTAGTGGGAGGCTAAAGCAGGAGAATCTCTTGAATCTGGGAGGCAGACATGTCAGTGAGCCGAAATCACACTGCTGCAGTCCAGCCTGGGCAACAGAGCGAGACTCTCTCTCAAAAAAAGTAAATAAATAGGCCAGGTGAGGTGTCTCATGCCTGTAATCCCAGCACTTTGGGAGGCCTAGGCAAGTGGATCACTTGAGGTCAGGAGTTGGAGACCAGCCTGGCCAACATAGTGAAACCCCGTCTCTGCTAAAAATACAAAAATTTGCTGGGCGTGGTGGTGCACATTTGTAATCACAGCTACTCAGGAGGCTGAGGCAGGAGAATCACTTGAACCGGGGAGGAGGAGTTTGCAGTGAGCCAAGATTGTGCCACTGCACTCCAGCCTGGGTGACAGAGCAAGACTCCATCTCAAAATAAATAAATAAATAAATAAATAGGCCGGGCACAGTGGCTCACACCTGTAATCCCAGCACTTTGGGAGGCCAAGGAGGGCAGATCACCTGAGGTCAGGAGTTCGAGACCAGCCTGGCCAACATGGTGAAACCCCATCTCTACTAAAAATACAAAAATTAGCCAAGCATGGAGCTGCGCGCCTGTAATCCCAGCTGCTTGTAAGGCTGAGGCAGGAGAATCACTTGAACTCGGGAGGCGGAGGTTGCAGTGACCCAAGATCGTGCCATTGCACTCCAGCGTAGGCAACAGAGTGAAACTTCATCTCAAAAAAATAAAATAAAATAAAATAAAATAAAAATAAGTGAATAAAGATAGCCCAAGTCCCAGCATATTTTCAGATGTTCCTTGATCAGCATGATTTTAAGAGAGGGAAGGAAGGAGACAGTTTGACAAGAAAGAGAAAGAGGGAGAATGAGGACGGGTCCATGGCTGGGGACTATTGTTTGAGGTGTAAGCTCTCTTGCTGGGACAAAGCCTGTGATTCCAATATTTTGGACATTTATACTCAAGGTCTTCATAGGTCATGTGATATAGAAACAATGGCTCCAACCATTTGTTAAGTAGGTTCTGTTTATTAAACTCCTGATTGCCTACTTTCTTCCTTCCACTTTTGACCTTCTCCACCTCTCTATCAGGTGCCCAGGACAAGCACAAAAGTGAACCCAGGAGACCTACAAGACCTGTACTTAAGAGAGTAGTGTGACTTGGGAGTCAGAAAACAGCCAAAGACAATTATCCAGACAGCCATAGTGGGCAAAGGCTGGGACAGACACACTGGGCATAGCTCTGACTTTCTCTTTGACCCAGATCTTCTCAACAAAAAATTACTCAAGTAAAGTTGGTCTCCATGAAGACAGGACCTGCTCTATCGTGTCCACCAATGTATTCCTGTTGCCTGGCACAGAACAAGCGTTTGGTAAGAGTTTGCTGAACAGACGAATGAAGAGGATTGGGCTTTCTCTGAAGTCAGGTTCGAGGTTGAGCTGTGAGGAGAGATTATGTGGGTTTTGAAGTTGGGGCTCCACCACGCCCTCCCACCTACCCCTCCTTTTCCGTGGCCCGCATCTGAACCTGCAATCCCATCCTCCCAGGCTCTTTCTCTCCATGACTGCTGGTCTCTCAAGCTCGGGGTAGGCTGCTCTAGGGAAACTGGATGTAGTGGGCAGAAAGGTGGGGCAAGTGTGGGCATTTCCTCGGAGGCCGGCCCTCCCTCAGAACCCACTGCCCTGGCAGACTCATCTTTGCTCTTGGACTGAGACAAGCCTTACCTGACTGCCGCCTCCTCCACGCTGCTCCTTCTCTCAGCAAGGGTCAGATAAGGAGACCGCAATCCGCCCTAGGAGAAAGCCTGGCCGATAGAGGGGCCCAAACCCCGGACGTCCCCTCTCCTCCCATATATCTTGGTGTCAAACACATTTTATTTCCTCACGTCTGGGGACCCTGGAGCTTCCCCTCCAGGATTACTTCCTCCTCCGGTTTGTTTTCCAGCTGGAGATTCTAGGAGCCCCACGGCAGGGGGGTGGCTCCTCCGCTGTGGCCCATAGGCTTCAAAGGGCCCAGAGTGGAATGCCGCGGCCAGAGGCTGCTGGCCTGGGAGGAGGGGTGGAGGCATCGCAAGCCCAAGGTACGGGGAGCTGTCGCTGGGTCCCCCACTCATTTTCAAGCTGCCCCCCATTGGCTGAAGGGCTGTATCTATGAGCAGAAGGTGACTTCAAAGGTCAGCAATGGGGGACTCCCTACCACCCCCTCCCCCCGGGGCTCGGAGGGGGCCAGGAAGTGCCCCCCCCCCACCATGATGGATTAGGTGCCTAAGAGCCATGGCGAGCTTATGGACGGGAGACCTTCTCTTTTTTCATGGAGTTCAGATTTCACGATTTTGGGGGGGGTGAAATAATTAGTAATTTGTGATTAAGCCTTTTCATGGATATTTTGTTTCTTTGTTCTGTGATGTCGCCTGGAGCCATTTAAAAAATGACTTAATGACAAAGAAAAAATAATTGCTCTTTGTAACTAATGACTGTGTCAGAACTTGGAAATCACCAAAGCCTCGGAAAGTAGAAACCGAGTAGGGGGTGGGGGTTCCACTCTCCAAGGAATCAGATCAGCAGTGGTAAAGTGGCCCGGGATCTGCTTGCACCTGGATGGCCCCTTCCCTTCCCTGGAGCCAGCAGCCAGCACCTGCAGGCTCAGCCTGGGGCCTTCAGGCCTAGGGTCCCTTAGGTACCTTTGCCTCTGGGCTGAGAGGAATGGTCAGAATGCCCTAGGCCAGCCTAGACTGCCCCAGCTCACCCTCACCTTGGAGTTGCTCCTTCCTTCATAAAATCCCCCCCGTAAGGAGACTTCTCCTGCTCTGGTGGAGGAGCAAGGGGTAGTTCTGTCCTCACTTCTCCACTCCTGCAGCTTCCTATAGAGCTTCAGAGTTGCCCTGGGATTCTGGATTCCTCTGGGTCTTTACTTTTTTTTTTTTTTTAGTATTTAATTGTCAAAGATTGAGCATATTCACAGGGTACAACGTGAGGATTTGATACACTCACCTGAATCTTTATGGCTCTTGTGTCCCTACTCCCTACCTAGACTGAGCTCTCCCTGGGGGACAGAAAAAATGCCCTCTCCCTCCTGATGCTCCAGCGGCTCCTACCCTCAGGTACGCTAACCTACCTTGGGCTGGGGCCCTGCAGAGCTCTGGGCCACTTGAGGCAGGGATCTGGCAGGGCCCAAGCCCCAAGGACTCAGGGCAGCCCACCGCCTCCTGCCACCCCCAGCGGCCTCCCGCAGCCTCTGGGGAATGGGCAGGGAGATGGGGAATTGCTCACACAGCAGATTCCACTCCTGTTCCCTTCCCCAGCCCTCGCTCCGATCTCTCCCAGGGGGAAATGCTGGGGGGAGAAAACCGTTAACTTGTACCTTCTATTTGGTTTTCCTCTGGTTATTGTTTAAAATGCAGAGATTATGAGGTCAAACTCTCCCAGCCAATATTTTTCTAATGAAAAATGTAGTAAGGCACGACAGAGTAATCTAATCTATAAGTTAAGCGTTCCACACAGCAGCGATTTTCACCGACAGAACTTCAATAAATCTTGTTTTGAGAAAAATGATATGAGGCTGATGTTCTATTTTTGTCAATTTGAATGGACTCCCCTGCCCCCCCAGTCCCTAGAAACACTGCACTGCACCCAGCCAATCTCCTTCTTCCCTCCCCGAGAGCAGGCTGGATGAAAGTGGGGTACAAGAATGATATGGTGGGAAGCCTGAGTTCTGACCCAGCTTGGCTCAGAGGTTCCGGGGCCAGAGGCCTCTGCTTCAGCCCACCTGGTCTCTGGGGCTCTCCTCCTGGTGAGGGGCTTGGCAAAGGGGTCGGGGGTCTTGAAGGAAAAGGCAGCCAGTGGTCTAGGAGAATGGTGTCGACTTTCCTAGCTGTGGGGTCAGGACTGCCCAGGCAAGCCTGTTTCCCCCAGCTGTCCCAAGGCTGAGCAAAGAACAAACAGCAGGCCTCGAACCTTCCCTTGACCCCCAACAAGTCATTGATAGATTTGGCAAGAAAGGCCTCACCTCAGGAAGAACTGGTTAAATCCATCTTCAAAGCTGCTGTTCCCCTTTGCCTGACTCGAACGTGGGAGACAGGCCAGAATGTAGTAGTAAACTCACTCCTAACAAAGGGTGTGTGTGTATGTGTGTGTGTGTGCACGCATGTGTGTACACGTGTGTGCATGTGTGTGTGCATGTATGTGTACCCATGTACACCCGTGTGCAAGGTTCTGGGAAGGAAGCAAGGCTCTCTCGATGAATGTGCAGACCTAAGGCTGTCATGGAGGGTGGCTGCCAAGACTAAAATCAAGAACGATTTTTAGCTCAGGGAATATGTAGGATGCCAGGAGAAAGAATATGGAGAAGCTGTTTCAAGAAACTGGAGAAGCTGTAAGGGCAGCCAGAAAGGATTATGTCACCTCATCAGAGAGAAATCAATTAGGAGAGGCTTCACAACAAGAGCTCCTCCTCCGTCCTCCCAGCCACGATCCACCAAGGGGAACGGATTAAGACAAACAGAGATGTCTAGAGACAGGTTTTTCTGGGTGGAGATTTCAGCAGCATTTAGATTTGGAAGAGCCAGAGGCTGTCTCACTCTGAAATCTGCATGTATGGAAATCACAGACAGAGGGAACTTGACCTCTCAGTGTCCAGGAGCGCTGAGTATAGAGGCAGGAGGGCTGGGGTTGGGGGTCTGAGGATCAGGGGATCCACGTTTTGACATTACTAATAGTCTGACTTCAGACCTCAGTTTCTCATCTATAAAATAAGGAAAATAAGACCAGTCCTACTTACCTGAGAGCAAGGTTAGCAGATCAAGTAAGAAGATACATGTGAACACGCGGTTTAAAATACTGCACAAGGCTGGGCACGGTAGCTCACACTTGTAATCCCAGCACTTTGGGAGGCTGAGGCGGGCAGATCACCCGAGGTCAGGAGTTCGAGATCAGCCTGGCCAACATGGCAAAACCCCTTCTCTACTGAAAATACAAAAATTAGCTGGGCATGGTGGCAGGCGCCTATAATCCCAGCTACTTGGGAGGCTGAGGCAGGAGAATCACTTGAACCCGGGAGGCGGAGGTTGCAATGAGCTGAAATCATGCCACTGCACTCCAGCCTGGGTGACAGAGTGAGACCCTGTCTCAAAAACTAATAATAATAAAATAAAGTACTGCACAAGATGAGCTATGGATAAAATTATTACTGAATTGGGCGAAGGAAGGAGCTCTGGGAACAACTCTCAAAGCCCAATTATTTCTCTGGGTCAGGTTAAACTGGACGACAAGGATGGGCGACTGTCACTGGCCTGCCTCTGGAGTCTGAGCTTAGAGATTCCTCATGGAATAAGAAAGGAATTTGCATGTTTCTCTCAGCTGCTGGGTGTGCGAAGGATCCACAATGTGGAGATGACTCCAGGAAAGGCTTTGCGCTGGTGGAGATGCACAGTGAGGACAGGGGCCTGGGGGCTGGGAAGGGGGCTTGGGAGGGGAGGAGCTTTTGAGGGGGAAGGGAAGGGCCCCTTGTCTCTGCTTAACCAAGTCAAGGCACCAAAGCTGTGCCCCCTTTCTTTCCGGGTCTTACCAATTCTCCCTCCCCATCCCACCCTGTGTCATTGCAGGGGCCATTCTAAGGCTCCCAGCAGCTCCCCAGAAGGGGAGGGGTGAGAGTTTTTCTTTAACCTCAAACATCAAACATTAGCCCCAAGTCCCCTTTTGTCTTCTGACCCCTACTCGCCATTTCCTTCCATTTAACTGTTCCCACCAACGATTCCCAGGAAAGTCAGCTCAAGCCCAGGGCTGCCAGAGCCAAGGGGAAGTGGGGAGGTAGTGGGGAATGGCTGAGGCTGCTCAAAGTGGCCTGGAGCTGCTGGGCAGCCTCAGAAACCCTGGAGACCCAATTCCCAAGGAAAATGGGAGGTGAAAGGAGACAGGGTAATATTTCTTGCATGACTGGGGTGGGAAGATGAACCCAAAGCAAAGACTCTCTCCAATTTCTCTGTGCCTGGGTATGGAGAGTGGGTGCAGCAGGCTCCAGTCAGATCTAAAAGGTCTGCTCCCACCATGAGTTTGAGAGTCCCTGTGGCCTGGCTCTGGTCCTCCTCTTGCCCCCAGAGAGGTCCCAAGCCCCTGGAACAGTATGCAGTTACAGCTCCATAGACCAGGTACTAGGAGCCCTTGAAAGCTGGGGCATTGTCGGGGGAGAGGGAATTGCAGTTGGAAGAGAGGGGAGCTTGTGCACCTTAATGCCCACTAAAAATGCAAACTTTTAATCACACAGGAACATTTTTAGAGAAAATTAAAAATATGATACAAAGCCCTAGGTATAGAATGATCCCATTTATGGAGCAAAAATAATTCTATAGTTTGCTTTTTTTTTTTTTTTTGAGATAGAGTTTCACTCTTGTTGCCCAGGCTGGAGTCCAATGGCGTGATCTCGGCTCACCACAACCTCTGCCTCCCCGGTTCAAGCAACTCTCCCACCTTAGCCTCCCGAGTAGCTGGAATCACAGGCATGCGCCACCACACCTGGCTAATTTTGTGTGTATATATATACGTATATATATATATATGTGTGTGTATATATATATATATGTGTGTGTGTATATATATATATATATATATTTTTTTTTTTTTTTTTACTAGAGACAGTGTTTCTCCATGTTGGTCAGGCTGCTCTCAAACTCTTGACCTCAGGTGATTCACCCACCTCAGCCCCCCAAAGCACTGGGATTACAGGCATGAGCCACCATGCCCAGCCTTTTTTATTTTGATTATTTTTATTTTTTTAAATTTTTTTTGAGACAGAGTCTTCGCTTTGTCGCCCAGGCTGGAGTGCAGTGGCACGATCTCGGCTCACTACAAGCTCCGTCTCCTGGGTTCACGCCATTCTCCTGCCTCAGCCTCCCAAGTAGCTGGGACTACAGGCGCCTGCCATCACGCCCAGCTAATTTTTTGTATTTTTAGTAGAGATGGGGTTTCACCATGTTAGCCAGGATGGTCTCGATCTCCTGACCTCGTGATGCGCCCACCTCGGCCTCCCAAATTGCTGGGATTACAAGCGTGAGCCACCATGCCTGGCTTTTTTTTTTTTTTTTTAACTACTGGAATAAAACCAGCAAAATATAGACAGTGATTATTTCTGGGTGGTAAGACTTCATATGATATTATTTTCTGTATCCTTCTCTATAGCTTCCAAATTTTCTACCATCAGCATTTACATTTATAATTAAGGAATTATTTAAAAGGTTAAGAAGATAATTCTGGGGTTAAGCTGACACCCTAAAAGTAGACCCAGAATTTTGGCAGATCCCAGACCCTCTGCCTAGTCCTAGGTCTGCTTCGGGGATCCCTGGCTGGCCCCTTCTATGGCAGCCTGTAAGGCCGAGGCCCGCCAGCTGGGAGTCAGCTGTGCCTGGAGACAATCCGTGTCCAATGGGAGGTGGGGGGCTCATTTCCGAGCTGGATGAGGGCCAGGTCTAGGGCCAGGCAGCAACCTGGGGCACCGGCATTCACAGCTCCTCCGCAACCTCTGTGCCTAAAAAGAGGACAGAGGCCTCAGAGTCAGCTTCTGCCCAGAGGATCCCCAGCTACTACCCGGGTCACTGGTTCTGGCCCACAGATACAGGAGAGAGGGTGAAGATGGCCATATCCCCAGTTCTGAGGCTCAGTGAGGATTTATGGAGCTGTGATTAGGCCTAGATTTGCCCCATTCCCTCTCTCACCCCAGGCCTCCCAAGACCATGGACTCAGGGAAAGAATGGCTAATCAGAGCTGGGAGGGGGTCCTACAGGGTTGGGCCAAGGGTTTTAGACCAAGGAGTCTCAGTTAATCCCAACTGGGGTTTAGTAAAAATATGGCTAAGAAATTCTAGCCCACCTTCAAGTATTCAGCTGTGTTCAAGGAAAAAACACACACACACACACACACACATAAAAAAGGCTTTTTAGACTATTTATTTATGAGCATGTGTCAAAATTTTATTTCAATCTTGCTACAAGTGAAGAGACCTATAAAAGGCAGGCTGCTTCAAGATGACTTCTTGGTAGATACATTTAGAGGCAAGAAGAGTGGTTAGCAGCATTGTTAAGATGGACATACGAAAATAATGTCTGAATAAAATATATAAAAGTCTTCCAATCAGCAGGGTGGATAGGAAACTGGTTCCTGAGAAGAAATCTAAATCCTATTAAAAGTTTATCAGAAAATTGCTTAAGCATTTTAACAAGGAGGCTGATTTCCTCCCAGAAGGAAATAATGAATTACACTTGGCAAAAAGACTGTGTCCCAGACAAGCTTGGGGGCCTTTCGTCTTCAGTTGGAAATTCAGGCTTGGCTGCTGCTCCAGGGCCGCAGGGTCAAGCACGAAGCAATTGATATGTAAATTCCAGGTTCCTGTGTGCCCAAACTTGTGCCGGGCACCAAGACGAGAATAAGACAGCAGGGCAGAAGTTGTGGAGAAGCTGAATTGCCTCTCTGCAAGGAAAAATTTCCTGACACAAGTATCTGTCCAGGCAAGTACCCCAGAAGTTCTGAGTTCCCTCATTTTGGAGGTAAGCAAGGCCGCAGAGGAAGCAGGAGGCCTCATGGTACAGATATTTTAGAACTACTTACCCAAGTGGGGGACCTGGACCTCTGGCAGAATGCCAGATGATTTTCAATGGTGCATTGACAAGACATTAAATCACTCTGAATTTCATAGTGAGAAAGCTATTTCCTTGTCAATTTTCTTTCTTTATTTCCCTCTTTTTTTTCCACTGGAACTTGTGTTCACAGAACTGGATTAATCACATTCCTTGCTTCATGATACACTCTCACCGTTGGTCGTTGCATGGTTTTCTTTTCTTTTTCTTTTTATTATTGTTATTTTTTGAGACAGTCTCACTCTGTTGCCCAGGCTGGGGTGCAGTGGCACAATCTGGGCTCACTGAAACCTCTACTTCCTGGGTTCAGGCGATTCTTATGCCTCAGCCTCCCAAGTAGCTGAGATTACAGATGTGCACTACCTTGCCCAACTAATTTTGTATTTTTAGTAGAGATGAGGTTTCATCACGTTGGCCACACTGGTCTCAAACTCCTGGCCTCAAGCAATCCACCTGCCTTGGCCTCCCAAAGTGCTGGGATTACAGGTGCAAGCCACAGCGCCCAGCCTAGATTTTCTTTTAATTAGTTTAAAATACTATGGGCCGGACGCGGTGGCTTACGCCTGTAATCCCAGCACTTTGGGAGGCCGAGGTGGGCGGATCACGAGGTCAGGAGATCGAGACCATCCTGGCTAACACGGTGAAACCCCGTCTCTACTAAAAGTATAAAAAATTAGCCGGGCGAGGTGGCGGGCGCCTGTAGTCCCACCTACTCCGGAGGCTGAGGCAAGAGAATGGCGTGAACCCCGGGGGGCAGAGCCTGCGGTGAGCCAAGATTGCGCCACTGCACTCCAACCTGGGCGACAGCGAGACTCCGTCTCAAAAAAAAAAAATACTATCATAAGCATCCATGACTTTATCACCCAAAACAAAATCTCAGACCTTGACAATAACTGACAACTAACCAAATGGTACCACATCCCATTCTCTGCCTCTGACCTCAGCCAACTCACAACCCTGAATCCCATAGTCATCATTCCCTTGCTTTCCTTTTAATAGTTTTATAGCACTTTTATTTATTCCTTAAAAGTTTGTTTTAAATTTTAACTGTTCTTTATTAAAAAATAGTATCAGGCTATATATAACTTTTTTTGACTTGGCATTTCACATAATATTGCTAAGAGTCATCCATATTATTGCATGCCACTTAAGTTCCTTTGTTTTGACTACAGTATAATATTCCATTGTGTGAGATTAGCTCAGGCTATTATAAAGATATCACTTTCCTTACACTCATGAGCATAGCAGCATTATTCACACTAACCAAAAGCTGGAAGCAATCCAAGTGCCCAGCAAGAGATGAATAAACAAAATAGCCAGGTGAGGTGGCTCATGCCTGTAATCCCAACACTTTGGGAGGCCAAGGCAGGAGGATCCCTCAAGCCCAGGAGTTCAAGACCAGCCTGAGCAACATAGTGAAACCTTGTCTGCATAAAAAATAAAAAATTAGCCAGACAGGGTGGTGTGCTCCTGCAGTGCCAGCTACTCAGGGGGCTGAGGTAAGAGGATTGCTTGAGCATTGGCAGTCAAAGCTGCAGTGAGCCGTGATCATGCCACTGCATTCCAGCCTGTGCAACAGGATGAGACTCTGTCTTGAAAAACAACTTAAAAAAAAATGTAGTATATACACATACAATGGAATATTATTCAGCCTTAAACTCTGACACATGCTACAACATGGATGAATCTTGAGAACATTATGCTAAGTGAAATAAGCCAGTCACAAAAGGATAAATACTGTATGGTTCCACTTACATCAGGTGCCTCGAATAGTTAAATGCACAGGGATGAGAGTAGGATGGTGGTTGCCAGGAGCTGGGGTGGGGAGAGGAATGGGGATTATCATTTGATAGGTAAAGAGTTTCACTTTGGGAAGAGTTCTGGAGTTGGATGATGGTGATGGCTACATAACAATGTGAATGTAATTAATGCCACTGAACTGTACACTTAAAAGTGGTTAAAAACAGGCTGGGCGCAGTGGCTCACGCCTGTAATCCCAGCACTTTGGGAGGCCAAGGCAGGTGGATTGCCTGAGCTCAGGAGCTCGCAACCAGGCTGGGCAACACGGTAAAACTCCGTCTCTACTAAAATACAAAAAATGAACCGGGTGTGGCAGCGTTCGCCTGTAGTACCAGCTACTCCGGAGGCTGAGGCAGGAGAATTGCTTGAACCTGGGAGGCAGAGGTTGCAGTGAGCCGAGATCATGCCACTGCATTTCAGCCTGGGTGACAGAGCGAGACTCCTATCAAAAAAAAAAAAAAAAAATGGTTAAAAGTAGTAAAATTTTATGTTATGTACATTTTACAATAATAAAAACATATCTTTCCCATCAATGGGCTTTTGGGTTGTTTGATTCTTCCAGTTTCCTTGAAGAGAATGTCTCAGTTTGGTGGTAGTGTGTCTTTAACACCTCTCTAATGTGTGTTTCTCTTCTTTCCCTTTTTAACAGAAAGGAAGATTCAACTGCAAGAGCTTTCAGCAGGCAATGGTGTCCAACTAGAATCGAAACACATGGTTATTGTTTTACTTATTTTTATAATTACTTTTGATTTTGGCAAGTAATGGGTGGTTTTGCAGTTACTGTAGTGCTACAAGGCTTTTTTAA
Source organism: Nomascus leucogenys (assembly GCF_006542625.1). Taxonomy (NCBI): domain Eukaryota; kingdom Metazoa; phylum Chordata; class Mammalia; order Primates; family Hylobatidae; genus Nomascus; species Nomascus leucogenys. The sequence goes on along the minus strand of NC_044383.1, from coordinate 32,412,071 downwards.
AAAAACAATAAACATACTTGAGTAAGAAATAGTAAGTTGATTTAAAGAAAAATATCAAGTAAATAACATTTTAGGTAGAATATGGATTTGGCATGAATTGTGACACTGGTACTTGAATGTGGAAAGTTTGGGAAACATGAATTTAGAGGTTGCTCAGACTGTTGTTGAACCAGTGATCTCTGAGAACCTTCCAAGGTTAACAATCTCTGATATTCTGGATGTACAGACAGTATAGGTCATAGGAGCTCAGCAAGTGCTAGAATGGACAGGGAAGGCTTTGTGGGACATGATCTTGGTCTTAAAGAATGAGTAGGATTTAAGTGAAGATAAAGAGGAAATCAGAGTTCTTCCAGGCAAAGAAAATGACATGAAGGTCAAACTAACCAAGGTATGCTTAAGGGCTAATGAGTTTGCTTGGTGGAAGCAAAGGATAGTGATAGAAAATAAAGGAAATCACCAGGCATGGTAGCTAACGCCCATAAGGCCAAGACAGGAGGATCACTTGAGCCTAGGAGTTTGAGACCAGCCTCGGTAACATAGTCAGACCCCATTTCTAAAAAATAAAATAAAAGAAAGAAAATAAGTTTGGAAAATCTAAAAAATCTGAGGACTTTAGACTTAGTTGTGAGGGTATAGGGAGTCACGGAAAGTTCTTGAGCAGGTAAGTGACAAGATGAAGGGACTCAGATCTTGAGCAGGTACCACTTGGTTTTTGGTGAAAATTTCCTCCTTGTCCAGCCTGAGGCTGCTGACTAGTTCATTTATCTCTCAAATATTTATCAAAGGCCTTCCATGTACCAGGCACTGCCCTGCGAATTCAGTGATGCACAAAAACATACTCCTCATCCTACAATTCTCTAGTGTGTGAGCCAGGCATTAAATGAAGTAACCATGTAAACATAAACTTCCAAGTGTCAATAAGTCCAACTAAAGAGGTGCTCCTGATGCCAGGAGTGCATATAGCAGTGGGGAGGCTTACCTGCCTTAGGAGTCAGGGCAAGGCTGTTCTAAGGAAGCCACAGCTGAGCTGATATTGAAAGGATAAGAGGCATTACATGGGTGAAGAGAAGAGGGAAAAGCATTTCAGACAGGGAAAGCAGCATGCCCCAAAGCCCTGTGGCCTGCAGAGGAAGGCTGGGGGTATCAGGAGCCCCAGGAGGGCAGGAGGGGATCAGGGAAAAGGTCATTATGGCTGGGTATCAGGGAACATGGTATGAAGAGAGGCTGGAGCCCCACAGGCTCTAGGAAGGTTTGGGAGTTTATCCTAGAAGAGAGGAGTGCCATTGACAGAGCTGTGACATGGTCAGATCAGTGTTTATTTACATTTTGAGACAGGATCTTGCTCTGTTGCCCAGGCTGGAGTGCAGTGACCAGATCATAGCTTACTGTAACCTCGACTCCTGGGCTTGAGTGATCTTCCTATCTCAGCCTCCTGAGTAGCCGGGACTACAGGCATGTGCCACCATGCCTGGCTAGTTTTTTACTTTTTGTAGAGACAAGGTCTCACTATGTTGCTCAGGCTAGTCTCAAATTCCTGGGCTCAATAATCCTCCTGCCTCAGCCTCCCAAAAAGTGTTGGGATTACAGGTGTGAGCCACTGTGCCTGACCCAGATTATTGTTAAAAATAATAATAATAATAATCAGGGCCGGGCACGGTGGTTCACGCCTGTAATCCCAGCACTTTGGGAGGCCAAGGCGGGCAGATCATGAGGTTAAGAGATCAAAACCATCCTGGCCAACATGGTGAAACCCTGTCTCTACTAAAAATACAAAAATTATCTGGGCATGGTGGTGCATGCCTGTAATCCCAGCTACTCGGGAGGCTGAGGCAGGAGAATCGCTGGAACCCGGGAGGTGGAGGTTGTAGTGAGCTGAGATCGTGCCACTGCACTCCAGCTTGGTGACAGAGCAAGACTCCGTCAAAAAAAAAAAACAAACAAACAAAAAAAAAAAAAAAAACCAAACCTTCTGGTACATGTGAGAAAGACAGGGTAACATGAATAGCTCTCTCTCAGGCTGCCCCAGAACACTCCAGACGCTGGGGATTGGGAGGCTGATCTGAAGAGAGTGTGCAGGAGGCTGAGGTGGGCCTGGGGTGGCAGCAAAGAAAAGCAAAGGGGACAGGGTGACTGTGAGGATCGGACAGAGTATAAACTGGGTAGGGGCCAGAAGGGACCCGTATGACCAGGGGAGGGGCACATGAAGAGGACCCATGAGTAGGGTACTGCAAGCAGTGCGGGGAGAGGCTGGAGCCTGGAAGAGAAGGCAGGGCTGGAGTCACTCCCAGAGGCACAAAGCTGCGGCAGTAACTAAGTTTGCCCAGGAGAGGGCTCCACCTTGGGAAAATGGCTACGTCTCAATGACTCAAATGATCTCTGAGGTCCCCTGGAGAAAAGATGTCCAAGGACGGGGCCTTGGGGAACTCCTGGCATTCTTGGAGGAAAAGGAGCCAGGGACAGTGGTTGAGGGCAGGCTGGAAGTGGATGGACCGAGCAAAGACACCAGGTTAGGAGCAGGAAGGGGACCAGGAAGAGCACAGAGCTGCAGTGGCAGGGTTCGTGAGTGGGAACAGAGAAGGGTCAGCCGCCTGGGTGATTGGCAAGCCTGGAGGCTCCGCAAGTCCAACCCCCCAGTCTGCAGGGGGCAGACACCATGCTTTGTTTTCACCTTCTCCTCGGTATGATGGGCGAGTGGTAGTAGAGGTTGGTGGAGGCCAGTGGGAGAACACTGACCAGGATGGCGGAACGGAGCTGACCTGAAAGTGAGGACGCCTCACTTGACCCCCACATCATCCCCCTTTTCTTTCTAAGCATCCCTGGGCTTTAGAAAAATGGGGAGACGGAGAAGAAAACCTCTCTAGAAGGAGCCAGACTTTAGGGCTGGGAGGGAGAAGAGGAAACCTGAACAGGAACCCCATCATGCTTTTCTTTTTTTTTTCCTTTTTTTTTTTTTCTTTTTCTTTTTTGAGACAGAGTCTCGCTCTGTCGCCCAGGCTGGAGTGCAATGGCGCGATCTCGGCTCACTGCAAGCTCCGCCTCCCAGGTTCACGCCATTCTCCTGCGTCAGCCTCCCGAGTAGCTGGGACTACAGGCGCCCGCTGCCACGCCCGGCTAATTTTTTGTATTTTTAGTAGAGACGGGGTTTCACCGTGTTAGCCAGGATGGTCTCAATCTCCTGACCTCGTGATCCGCCCACCTCGGCCTCCCAAAGTGCTGGGACTACAGGCGTGAGCCACCGCGCCCGGCCACCCATCGTGCTTTTCAACATTTGTAAGCGTGCGGGGAATAAGGTAAGCTTCGGACTCCGAGGCTCATGTGCACAGGCGCACATGCATGCAGGTACCCACATAGACCTGTGCTGACTTGAACACCTGCACTCACTGATTCACATGCGCATCCTCTCGAACACACGCTCACACAGCCCTCATTCACATGCCTCCTCCCTTGCCATGCACGCACACTCATACTGGCATCCCTCCTAAACACATGTTCCCTCTTACCCTGCCACTCCCCAACCACGCACACACCCAGGAGAATCCTAGGAAGCTGTTCACAATAGTCCTGGATCTCCAGGAATGTGTGTGAGTACCCACGATGTGTGTGTATCTACGTAAGATGCAATTCAGAGGGGTGATGTGTGGGTGGGTGGGGATGGGGGATACCCCAAGATGTGATTTGTGTCTGTGAGGGGATGAATGTAGTAAAGTGTGCATTCATTCATTCCATCATTCACTCAACCAGGTTATGGAGGCACCGCCATGTCCCAAGCACTGCACTTGGTTAAACAGTGAACCACACAGACACTATCACTGCTCCCAATCTAATGAGTTCCAGAGAAGACAGGCCCTGAGGACATAGCTGGGAAATGCCGTGAAGGGGGAATGCCGTGTACTATGGGAGCTGGGAACAGGCAAAGTGACCCACGGAATTTCCCAAGAACAAGGTGCGTACCTTAGTGCAGTGAGTATAGACACTGGTCTGGGGGGCGCCTCTGGGATGTGAGCTGCATGTCAGCAGGTTGGAAGGTATTTTGGTGGACATGAGGATTGGGAGGTATGGGGTATGATATGTGCGTGTGTGTACAGCTGTGTGTGTATGGGAAGGAGTGAGGTGTGTATCATTATCAGAATTATTGGAGCAAACAGGCTCTTTATTATGTGTATAATTTCCCTGCGTCCCATCAGTTCCCTCTATGCAGGGGGAGTTGGAGTGGAACTAAACCAAATAGGGGATTTAGCAACTTCGAGGGGCTGTGGCAGAGCTTAAAGTGCCGCTGATAGATGGTGGTGGCAGGCAAGGGAGAGAAGAGGTGTCACCAGCAGTAGAGAGGGAACAGAAGAGGGAATTTTGACTGGGCTGGGGGCAGGGACCACTGCCTGGTGCCCACTTTCAGAGAGGAGGTCTGGGGACAAGTGCAGGAACTGGCCGTTTTCTGCAATAACCTGAGAGAAGAAAAGGGATGGGGAGAGGGAATGCCCAATACAGCTCAGTCCTGCCTGGGGCAGGGGGTTTGGGCCTGAGGGCCTGGCTGCACAGCCTCTCTTCTTTTAGGGGTCTCATATATGGACCCTTATATATGAGGTTCATATATTTCATGCATCTCATATGTGGAAAATGGCCCTGAAGTTTAGTGGAAATAAATCATCTCAATGTTGAGTTCAAATCTCGGCTCTGCAGTAGGACCTTGGGCAAGTTACTTCTCAGAGTAGTGCAATAATTGGAGTAATAATATTTACTTTGCAGGGTTGTGGTGATCAGTAGTAACATATAAAAACTTTGGCACCTTGGAAGCACTCGATGAATGATAATGTTTTATTAAAGATATTGGATCTACTTTGGGAGGCTGAGACAGGCGGATTGCCAGAGTCCAAGAGCTCAAGACCAGCCTGGGCAACATGGTAAAACCCTGTCTCTACAAAAAATAATTATTATTATTATTATAGGCCGGGCATGGTGGCTCACACCTGTAATCCCAACACTTTGGGAGGCCGAGGCTGGTGGATCATTTAAGGTCAGGAGTTCGAGACCAGCCTGACCAACATGGTGAAACTCCGACTCTACTAAAAATTACAAAATCAGCTGGGCATGGTGGTGGTTGCCTGTAATCCCAGCTACTTGAGAGGCTGAGGCAAGGGAATCACTTGAAGCCCGGAGGCAGAGGTTACAGTGAGCCAAGATTGCACCATTGCACTCCTGCCTGAGCAACAAGAGTGAAACTCCATCTCAATAATAATAATAATAATAATAATAATAACACATAAATTAGCCAGGCATGGTTGTGTGCGCCTGTAGTCTGTTACTCAGGAGGCTGAGGTGGGAGGGTCACTTCAGCCCTGGAGGTCGAGGCTGCAGTGAGCTGAGATTGCACCACTGCACTCCAGCCTGGGAAACAGAGACTGTCTCAAAAAAAGAAAAAAAAGGCTGGGCGCAGTGACTAATGCTTGTAATCCCAGCACTTTGGGAGGCCAAGGGGGGCGGATCACCTGACATCAGGAGTTTGAGACCAGCCTGGCCAACGTGGTGAAACCCTGTCTCTACTAAAAATACAAAAGTAGCTGGGTGTGGTGGCGCATGCCTGTAATCCCAGCTACTCGGGATGCTGAGGCAGGAGAATTGCTTGAACCCGGAAAGCGGAGGTTGCAGTGAGCCGAGGCCGCGCCATTGCACTCCAGCCCAGGTGACAAGAGTGAAACTCTGTCTCAAAAAAAAAGACATTGAATCTGTTCGTAGATCTACATCATCTACCTGCCAATCAATCTACACCTCTCCCACCCTGTAAGATTAAAACCCAGCCTGTTCCTACCCAGGCTTGTGGGGACAGCTCCTTCTCCCTGCTCTGGGGCTGGAGAAATGTTTCTGAATAACAGTGTCTGTTTCTGTGGCTGCCCCTCCAAGCATGTTTCTGTCACCAGTTTCTTTTTTCTTCTCTCTTTTACTTTATTTTTTCCCGCTTAGCCAAGTAGAAAATAAGTGTAAAGAAGCAGGAGAAAGAAAACCTTTAATCCCACCACTCAGAGGCAATTATAAAAATTGCTAACATTTCTTGAGTGCCACTTTGTATCAAGCTTTGCATCCAAATGCTTCGGATGCTTTATTTCATTTCATCCTCACAATAACCCAGGGAAACTGGTACCATGATTATCCCCACTTAATAGAAGCTGAAGCATGGAAGGTACCTTGCCCAAGATCATACAGCTAGTAAGTGATATAAGAAGGATGTGACTTGGGCAAACTCCACTTTCCTTCCAGTCTTTTAGCTATTCTGTTTTCTGAGGACTTTCCTGCTGGCTTCCTATAGCCTCTTGCTGTCTTAGTTGAGCCAGATCTCTAGCCTTTACTTTACAAATATTTATTGCTCACCTCCTCTGTCTTGGGCATCGTGCTGGGCCCTGCTGGGAGGCAGGAGGCAGCTACAGAGAAGCTTTCCAGGGCCCAGCTGCTAGCAGTCCTTTAGAGCAAGGACCAGAGAACAAAATTATTGCCCAGGGATAAAGCAATGCAGAATCAGCAGCAAGAGATGCTGCCAGCAGGGGCTTGGGAAGGAGCTTCCCTGAGGATTCTACTCTCAGCTGAGCCCTCACCTAATGCCTACTTCTCCCACCAACTCCCATCACTGCATTCTATCTCTTCCTCAGGCATGGCCCTGACACCCAAAGGACCTGAGACCCTAGATCCCACAGTCCCGGGGCTGCAGCAGGCCTGCAGGCTCATTCTCAGGATCGTTGCAGCAGCCAAAATGCCTTTCTGCCCTCCATCCAGCCAATCCACCAGTGACCACTTGAATCACCTAAAGCTGACTCCATTTTGTCCCTGTTGTGCTCAAAAGCCATGGCACTCAGTTAAGTATGAAATCCTCAGCTGGCTGGCATTCAGAGAGGGTCTCACTGATCTAAACTCAAACTGCCTTTGCAGCCTTCTTTCTGCTGCCCACCCTGCTCACAATTACACCCCAACTGGAAAACTCCTTCTCAACAGCTCTTCCTTATTAACACCCCACCTTTCCTTCAAGTCCTATAGGAAATGGCTCTTCCTACAAAACCTTTCCTGAACATCCTCCCCAAGCACAATGACCACCAGGCATATCTCCTCCTTTGAGGTCCATAGTCCTTTATACTCCTTCCCAGGCACTGATCTTAGGCTGCCTGATAGCATGATGTTTTTTATCTGTCAGGTTGTAGCATAATTATTTTTTAATTGAGGTAAAACTTATGTACAGTAAAGTACAATAATCTTAAGCGAATTTTTTTTGTTTAAGATGGAGTCTTGCTCTGTGGTCCAGGTTGGAGTGCAGTGGCATGATCTCAGCTCACTACAACCTCCGCCCCCTGAGTTCAAGCAATTCTCCTGCCTCAGCCTCCTGAGTAGCTGGGACTACAGGTGCATGCCTCCATGCCCGGCTAATTTTTGTATTTTTGGTAGAGATGGGATTTCACCATGTTACCCAAGCTAGTCTCAAACTCCTGACCTCAGGTGATCTGCCTGCCTCAGCCTCCCAAAGTGCTGGGATTACAGGCGTGAGCCACCGTGCCCAGCCCTTAAGTGAATTTTAAATGAATTTTTACATACACACTGTAACCTCTAACCAGGTGAAGATACAGCACATTTCTAGTGTCCCAGAATGATCCTTTTGCCTCTTTCCCCAGGATCTCCTATTCTTTTTTTGAAATAACTTTTATTTTAAAATATGTATTTCTTTATTTACTTGAGACACCGTTTCATTCTGTCATTCAGGCTGGAGTGCAGTGGCGCAATCACAGCTCACCATAGCCTCGACCTCCCTGGTCAGCTCATCCTCCCACCTCAACCTCCCCAGTAGTTAGGACTATAGGCACATGCCACATATAGCCACAGAGTTTCACCATGTTGCCCGGCCTGGTCTTGAATTCCTAGGCTCAAGCAATCCACTCACCTTGGTCTCCCAAAGTGCTGAGATTACAGGCATGAGCAATGGCTAAAATAAGTTTTTATGCTTTAATAAATCCTTCATTGGAAAATCCAGTACCTCCTATTCTTTTTTTTTTTTTTTTTTTTTTTGAGACAGAGTCTCACTCTATTGCCCAGGCTGGAGTGCAGTGGTGTGACCTTGGCTCACTGCAAGCTCTGCCTCTTGGGTTCACGCCATTCTCCTGCCTCAGCCTCCCGAGTAGCCAGGACTACAGGCGCCGCCACCACTCCAGGCTAATTTTTGTTTGTATTTTTAGTGGAGACGGGGTTTCACTGTGTTAGCCAGGATGGTCTCGATCTCCTGACCTCGTGATATGCCTGCCTCATCCTCCCAAAGTGCTAGGATTACAGGCGTGAGCCACCGCGCCTGGCCTCCAGTACCTCCTATTCTAATTTATATCATCATAGATTAATTTTCCTTGTTATTGGGCCAGGCACAGTGGCTCATGCCTGTAATTCCAGCACTTTGGGGTGCTGAGCCAGGCGGATCGCTTGAGCTCAGAAGTTGGAGACCAGCCTGGGTAACATGGCGAAACCCCGTATCTACAAAGTATACAAAAATTAGCCAGGCGTGATGGTGCAGGCCTGTAATCCCAACTACTTGGGAGGCTGGGGCATGAGAATTACTTGAACCCAGGAGGCAGAGGTTGCAGTGAGCCAAGATCACGCCACTGCACTCCAGTCTGGGCAATAGAGTGAGACTCTGTCTCTAAAAATATATTTTTTTCCTTGTTATTGAAGCTTTTTTTTTTTTTTTTTTTTTTTGAGACAGGGTCTCATTCTGTTGCCCAGGCTGGAGTGCAATGGTATAATCGCAGCTCATTGCAGCCTTGACCTCCTGGGCTCGAGTGATCCTCCCACCTCTGCCTCCCCAAGTAGCTGGGACTACAGGTGTGTACCACCATGCCCAGCTAATTTTTCTGTGTTTTATTTTTTTTGTAGAGATGAGGTTTCACCATGTTGTCCAGGCTGGTCTCAAACTCCAGGGCTCAAGCAATCTGCCTGCCTCAGCCTCCCAAAGTACTGGGATTACAGGTGTGAGCTACCATATAGGGCCTTGTTATTGAAACTTAGATAAATGAAGCATACAATATACACTCTTTTGTGTCCAACTTATTTCATGTAACATTGTATCTCTGAAATTTACCTACACTGTTGCATTTTCCAGTAGTCCGTTGTCTTTCCTTGCTTTGTAGAATTCCACTGTGGAAATATACCAAAATGTACTTACCCATTCTATTATTGATAGACATTTGGGTTGTCCCAGTTTGGGATTAGTACAAAATCAGCTGCTGTGACCATCCTTGTATTTGACTTTTGCTGAACATAAGTATTCATTCTCTGAGCATATATATGCAGGAGTAGATTTGCTGAGTTGTAGAAAACGCATATGTTAGCTTTAGTGGTTACTTCCAAAGAGTTGTCCAGAGATGCTACCAACTTACACTTCCAGCAATGTATGTGAGTTCTAGTTGCTGCAATATTTTCAGTCTTTTTATTATTTATTTATTTATTGAGATAGAGTCTCACTGTGTCACCCAGGCTGGAGTGCAGTGGCACAATCTTGGCTTACTGAAACTTCTGCCTCCCGGGTTCAAGTGATTCTCGTGCCTCAGCCTCCCAAGTAGCTGGGATCACAGGCATATGCTACCACACCCAGCTAACTTTTGTATTTTTAGTAGAGACGGGGTTTCGCCATGTTGGCCAGGCTGCTCTCGAACTCCTGACCTCAGGTTATCCTACTTTGGCCTCCCAAAGTGCTGGGATTACAGGCGTGAGCCACCATGCCCAGCCAGTCTTTTTATTATTTATTTTTATTTATTTATTTATTTATTTATTTATTTTGAGAGAGAGTCTTGTTCTGTCGCCCAGCCTGCTGGAGTGCAGTGGCACAATCTTGACTCACTACAACCTCCGCCTTCTGAGTTCAAGCAATTCTCCTGCCTCAGCCTCCCAAGTAGCTGGGATTACAGACATGCACCACCATACCCACTTAATTTTTGTATTTTTTAGCAGAGATGGGCTTTGGCCATGTTGGCCAGGCTGGTCTTGAATATTTGGTCTCAAGCGATCCACCCTCCTTGGCCTCCCAAAGTGCTGGGATTACAGGCATGAGCCACCATGCCCCACCTAGCCCTTTCTTTCTTTTTTTTTTTTTTTTTTTTTGAGATGAAGTTTCACTCTTATTGTCCAGGCTGGAGTGCAATGGTGTGATCTCAGCTCACCACAACCTCTGCCTCCCGGGTTCAAGCTATTCTCCTGCCTTAGCCTTCGGAGTAACAGGGATTACAGGCATGCACCACCACGCCCAGCTAATTTTGTATTTTTAGTAGAGATGGGGTTTCTCCATGTTGGTCAGGCTGGTCTCAAACTCCCGACCTCAGGTGATCTGCCTGCCTCGGCCTCCCAAAGTGCTGGGATTACAGGCGTGAGCCACTACGCCCGGCCCCCACCTAGCCTTTTTAATTTTAACCATTTCAGCAGATGTGATCATGATTTATTTATATTTTAAAATAATATTAATATTAATAATATTTACCACCTATTGGCACTAGAAATTTAGCATCCATTGCCTTTAATATTAACAACTCTAGAAAGTAGATATTTTTATCTCCATTTTACAAGCGAGGCTCTGAGTGACTAATAGTTGAACAAGGTGACATGGATGTAAGTCATAGAACCAGAACACCAGTGCAGAATCCTCTGACAACAAAAGCCTGTTTGCCCCTTGCCTGCCACACAGTAGGGAGCAAGAGCCTTGTCTTTCTCCTCTGATATGCTCCATAGTGCTTAAGTAAGAGCTTAAGAAGGCTTATTAAATTAAATGAATTGGTGTCCATGAAGAGGCTGTGCTCTTGCATCAGGGCAGGCCCATCCAGGTGCTCTAAATTCCAGCGACTAAGACTGTACTTTTAGGGATCATTTCTTTAGTTCATTACTAGATAAGTTTCTCTGAATATGTAGAGTGCAGAATTATAATAAATAGATTTTAAAATAAATAAGTAAATAAATTCCAGTGACTGACTGGATTTAGTTGCAATCAGGAGATCTTGTTTTTGGAAAGAAGGAAGGAAAGAAGGAAGGAAGAGAGGGAAGAAGGAAAGAAAGGAGGAAAGGAAGGAAGGAAGGAAGGAAGGAAGGAAGGAAGGAAGGAAGGAAAAAAACACCACTGTTTGTCTGTTTGTTTGTTTGTTTGTTTGTTTGTTTTGAGATGGAGTCTTGCTCTGTCACCCAGGCTGGAGTGCAGCAGCACGATCTCAACTCACTGCAACCTCCACCTCCCAGGTTCAAGCCATTCTCTTGCCTCAGCCTCCTGAGTAGCTGGGATTACAGCCACCCACCACCATGCCCAGCTAATTTTTGTATTTTGAGTAGAGTTAGGGTTTCACCATGTTGGCCAGGCTGGCCTTGAACTCTTGAGCTCAGGTGATCTGCCCACGTCGGCCTCCCAAAGTGCTGGGATTACAGGCGTGAGCCACTGCACCCAGCCAAAACACTGCTATTAATCAATTGGGCCTCAGTTTCCTCATGTGTAAAATGGAGATAATAATATTGCCCTGGCTAATGAGAGAATGAGAGGCAGTGCTTTACCGTTTGTAAATTTTAATTTGTATATTGATAGAATTATTTAGCCATAGCCACCGTCTGTGGAACTTTCTAAAATATATGGATTCCAGGGACCCAGCCCTAAAGATCCAGATTGGCATGATCTAGGGTGGGGCCTGAGTATGTACATTTTTAAAAAGCTTCTCTGGGTGATTTCAGTGCTCAGCTAAGGGTGAGAACAGCTGGGGTAAAAATATGTATGATCATCATTATTATTACAATATGATCATCACTGTAGTTATCTTTTGGAGGATGAAAGTGGGGGAACACCCTTCAGGGAAGTCTATAAACACCTAGATCCATTGTAAGTCCTTAAATAAGGACCACTGCCACTGTCTTCACTCCCTGGTCATCTCTGGCCTGGGGTTTCAGAGGCAGGTTCATAAGCGTGTGTGTATGTGTTTTCATGAATATGTGCTTGGAAAAGGCAATGAGAAGAAAGCAAACTATGAGGGGTTTCTGTCTTGAGAGGAAGCTACTGGAACCAGGAAGAGCAAGCAGTCTGATTCCTAGGGGCTCAGGCCTTTGCACTTAACCATAAGAAACAAGCGAAAGCGGCCCCGCTGAGCTCCATGAGGAGCATGGCTAATCCTGTCACTCTGATTTGCATGTGCGGATGGTCTCCTTGTGGGGATGGTCAGTTCCTGCAGACCTGTAACTGCTGAGCTCATGAAGAGCCCCCTGGGATCTGGCTTGAGAGTCCAGCAGCCAACTCTCTTCCTCCTGTTAGTACTTTACCCCATAACCTGGGTATCCCAGGGTACTGTCCATCTCTGAGAGGTTAGAGCAGGGCAAAGACCAACCCACCGATTCCCCTCTGTCCAGAGACTTCAGTTCCTGGGCCACTTTCTATCCAAGGCCACAAGGCCAAGTTCTAGGTCTCTTCCACTCTTTATACTCAGTAGTGGGGACCTTATGGGACTAAGCTAGTGTCCCTGCATGTCCTGAAATGGAGGTGGGAGTGAGTAGAGGGCCAGGGCTCAGAAAAGGATGTGGGAAGAGAAAAAGGAAATAAAATAGAGGGCAGGATTAATGAAGTGGCTTCAAAAGCTAATAGTGCATTTCCCAGCATCTCCTCCTCTGACTCTCCCATCCCAAGGGAACCTGCCCACACCCCCAAAGCAGCCTGCCCAGCTCTCAGTCCACCTGCTAGGGATCCCAGCACTGGAAAGAGGCAGGAAGTTTCTCAAGGTGAGGGAGAGAACTCCCCTTCCTTTATACTCCAATCTCTGGAGATGAAACCCCAGGTCTCAGCCCCCCCTGTGAAGCACAGGCCCACCCCCACCCCTACCCAGCTTCAAAATAGCCAGTGGGAGGTGCATTATCTGGGGATGCTTTGGGGACAGCTCCCGCCATCCACAGCCCTGGCCATCTTAGTTTCTTTCAGCTCATCCCATCAAATGCCCTCCTTTCTCCCAGGCCTCCTCCCTAGAAGCTGACCTGGAGCTAGATTCCCAAATAAACAGTAACTAATTGGATTAGGAGCCGATAATACTGTTGACCTTTCTTAATGTCTACTGGCTGTCTTTCCACCACACTGAGGCTTAATTGTATGGGATTGGGAGGAGGGTGGGGGACTTCCAGGAGTGAAGTGACCCCTGTTAACCTTAGATAAAATGGGCTCAGCGTCTTCCCAACTGCCTGTCATCCCCCATGGAGCAGGAACACACACATGCTCCCTCTCTCATCAAATAATTACACAGATGATACACACATGCATAGGCATGCATACAGAGATGCAAACACACCCAGAGGCACATATGCATCCACACGTGGTGCACACATAACTTTGAACCTGGGTCATACATGTACACAAGTCACACTTGAATGATACACATACAAAATTACATATATGAAAGACAAGTATATGCATATACACAGATACACATTTGCAAAATGCAAACACACAGATACATATCGATAAATATATATTATTGCACACATGATGCAAATACATAATAGATGTACTCGCATATGTAGACAAGATACATATGCAAGTAAAGATACACTGACATGCACACGTATGCATGATGCTTAAATGAGCATGCAAAGTCCATGATACAAGTGCATACACACATATGCATGCTACGAATACCTTTGCACACCGATAGATGTCAGACCCCCACCCCCCCCACCACCACACACACACACACATACACACACACACACACACACACACAGGCATTTTGCCCCATTCCACAGCCCATCTCTTTCCCAGTCTCTGCTGCTACCACTTTCTATTTGTTCCTGGGTTGTCTGGCTGTGTTTCTGGGATCCTGAGTATTATGGGTCTCTTGGAGTTCTGGCCCAGCCCCTCTGAGTGTCTCCTCCTCTCAGAATCTCTGGGGCCCTGTCCCCGTGTGGATCTCTCTCATCCTGGGATACTGGAGTGGAAAAGGACCTGGCTGCCACGGTGGTAGGGAGGGCATGAAAAGGGAAGAGATTAGAAGGGGAGGATGGGAGACAAGGGCCAGAGAGGGTGGAAAGGAGAGTCGGGGGAGAGGACCGGGAAAGAGGGGAGCAGGGAGCGAGGGGCGGGGGAGGGGCGCCTGCCTGCGCACAGCAGATGTTGCCGCTCCTCGGATGGCGCTGTTAATGTAAGTGGAGTTTCTGCAATGGTAATTAGGAGGGCCCTCATTACCCTGGCGGAGCCGGCTGAGAGCCGATAAAGCCGAGGGGGAGAAGGGCCGACATCAGGGTAATGGGGGAGCAGGGCCATTGAGGAGCTGGAGCCGAGCCGGGACCGCTCCGCGCGCAGCTGGAGCCCGGCGAGAGGGCCGCGGAAGGGGGGTGAGGACCGGGCCCGGAGCCCGGGGAGGAGCCGGGAGGCGAGCGGCAAGGGGCACGGCGCGGCTGGGTCTGCCCCGGGGTTTCGCACCGCGACGCGGGTCGAAGTACCGCGAGTTGGCCCTGACTGTCTGCAGGATGAGGGTGTCGAGGAGGGTTCCAGGCCAGCGTGCTTGCCTCGCCTCCAGCGCGGGGTAAGGAGATCCACGGAGGCTTCTGCGCCTAAACTCAGGTGGCCAGACAGAGATGGGGCGGGAGGTGGGTAAACGGAAAGGACACCCTTCCCCTCTATGGGCCCCGCCCGCTGTGCAAGGGTGGGGAACTAGCACCCTCGTCCAGCGTCTAGCGTGACAAAGACATATACTCTAGAATAGCCAACACAAGAGTTGAAGGCTCCAGAATGTCAGATCACACACTGGAGAAGACCAGCCTTCAGGGTTGGAGGTAGAAGCCTCTTGACTCTTGGGATTGAAAGGAGACCAGTCACCCCTCCTGGGAGGACTCTCCCACCCATCCTCCCCTAACCTCCCAGCCCTAGAGGAGCTACAAGCAAAGAGAATTGGAGAAGCTCATCCAAGCAGTCCTAAGTACCTTGCTTCCATGCAGGGCTTTGCAGGAAGAGGAAGGGAGGCAGGGAAGGGTACGGTGACAGCTGTAGACATCACCTGCAGCTCTGCTCCCCAGCCAGGAACCCAGGAGGCCCTCCCAGACCCCCAGAATGGGGTTCTGGGGTGGGCAAATCATTTGCCATCTATCCTCCTCACACCTGAGTATTCTAGGATGGGCCTCCAGCGCTTTCCAGGCTAACTCAGCGAACCCAGTCTTCTTAGTCAACTGAGAGACATGTCTACAGAACAGACCATGTGGCCAACCCCTCCTCCTCCCCCTGCCCCAGGCAAGAGGACTCTGAGAAGACATCCAGGAGGCAAGGAGTCTGTAGCCAGGACAGAGAGAGAGGAACTGTGGGGGTCTGTACAGGCCACTCCCTTGGCCATCTGAGGTATTTGGCTTCTATCAAAAGGGCTTTCTGAAGCCCAACCCAACTTGGAGAGTACTTCTAGTATTTCTTTCATAATCCTGTGGACAGACAGAAAGTCCCCAGGAGCTGACATGACTGCTGGATGTGCAAGAGGACCCATCCTCCATTTTCATCCCCTCTTCACATCCCTCCACCCACAGCTGCCTTCAGAAGCCCAAGGTCTTTGGCCCTGCCACTCTGGTTTGCCAACTCCTCAAGGACCACATAGGCCCAACTGTTATGGAAAGGGTGGACCAGAGAGAGGGGCTTCTTTTCCTTCAGGCTTTGGGGAAGGCAAAGGCAAGTCTTGCCACTGCCCACTCCAGAGACAGCCACATCTTCCAGGTGACTAAAGGCATGTGATGGTTCTGAGGAGACCAGGACTGTGGGGAGCTCCTGGGCTCAGTGGGGGGAACTCCTGGGCTCCGGGAGAGCCCCAGATGCCGCTCCCCTCTTCAGCTGCATGGCAGAGCAGGGGTTAACGGGGAGAGGCTGCAAGGCTGGAGCTGCGAGGCTGGAGCAGGCGGTGGCTCCCGCCTCCTCACCACCCCCCCTCAAGAGTTGCTGAGTCTTCCTTTTTGTTCGGGCTGACAGCGAGCACCTGGTGTGCTCCTGCAACAATATTGTTCCTGCCTCCCTCCCCCCAGGCCCCAGGCTCCCTTCCCTCTCCCCCTCCCCACCCGCCGGCAACCTTCCCCTCTGCCTCCTCTTTCCCTTGCCCCCTCCTGCCTGTGGCCTCCTAGGCACCCCCCTACCACAACCACCACAAGCACCGACCCTGCAGTGTCAATAAACACAACATATGCTGCCATTAATGTGGAAATCGTGCCCTCTACCCCATTCATCTCCTCAGCCTGCCCGCCCGCTAGGGGTGGGGGTGGGGGGTGGGGGAAAGAAAGGTCAAGTGGGAAGCATTAACTACCCTCTTTTTCCGATCTGCTCAGTCCCCACCCCCACCCCCAGACTGGAGAGAGGAAGAGGAATTGGAGGAGAAGGGATGGGATAAGCGTGGGGGTTTTCTGAGACCCACATTCTTTCCGACATGCCCACAGAGCCTCCCTACAGGAAAACAGGTGAGTGTCCTCATCCAGCCCACAGCCTTCAACTTTGGGGTGGGGGCCAGAGTGAGGCCCTTGGCCCGCCCATGGACAGCCATGTTGCCAGCACAGTTCTCCTGGGGCCAAATGTGGTCACGCAAGTGGGTCTCTTTCTCTTGCACATCCAGCAGTCATGTCAGCTCCTGGGGACTTTCTGTCTGTCCACAGGATTATGAAAGAAATACTACAAGTACTCTCCAAGTTGGGCTGGGCTTCAGAAAGCCCTTTTGATAGAAGCCAAATACCTCAGATGGCCAAGGGAGTGGCCTGGCCTCAGTCTCCTCAACTAAATCACCAGTTCCAAGACAGCAGGGAATAATAAAGATAAAAATAATATAATAACGACAGCTAACATGTATTGAGGGCTTATTTATGTACTAGGAATTGTGCTAAGCACTTTACAGGCTTTATCTAATTTGGTCCCCGTAAGACCCCTATGGGGAAGTTACAACGGATATCCCCATTTTACAGCTGAGGAAACAGGCTTCACAGGGTAGCTAGCATGTATTGAGTGCTCACTGCATGTCAAGCGCTGTGCTGAATTCACTTAGTACAATTTTTTCTTTTTTGTTTTTTTTTTTGAGACGGAGTTTTGCTCTTGTTGCCCAGGCTGGAGTGCAATGGTGCGATCTCGGCTCACCGCAACCTCCGTCTCCGGGGTTCAAGCGATTCTCCTGCCTCAGCCTCCCTTTTAGCTGGGATTACAGGCATGTGTCACCACGCCTGGCTAATTTTGTATTTTTAGTAGAGATGGGGTTTCTCCATGTTGGTCAGGCTGGTCTCGAACTCCCGACCTCAGGTGATCCGCCTGCCTTGGCCTCCCAAAGTGCTGGGATTACAGGCATGAGCCACCACGCCCAGCGAGTATGAGGTTAATGACCCTGCGAAGCTGGCATCACTATTAGTGTCATCTTACAGAACAGGAATCTGAGGCCCAGAAAGGTTCAGTAACTTGCCCAAGGTCACACAGCCAATAAGCAGAACTTGGCCAGGAACCCAAGTCTGTCTGACAGCAAAGCTTGTTCTCTCAACCCCTATCCTTTCCTGCCTCCTTTTTCTATCTATCACCATCTCCAGTAACCCCACAGCATGGCCCCCTCAAATCCGCCCTGTGTGGGGTTGAACAGATACAGGGCAATGCAGAAGGAAAAGCTGACGAGCGGCCTGAGCATGAGACCGAGCGGAGACTTATTCTCTGCTCAACTCCTCCCTGGTTTCACTGTCACTCCTCTGCCACTGAGCTGCGCCCACCCAGCCTGTGTGCCCACTGGACTCCTGCCTCCTGCCCAGCCCCATTTTAAGAATTCATCGTGGACAGGCAAAGTGCCCCTTCAGGCTCCCTTAGCACAAAGACATTGTGCTTTGCTCTGCAGCTCCTCACTTCTGAGACTCCAGTTGCTTTATTGATATTAACTTAACACTCCCCCCGCCACTTCCCCACCCGCCCTGGCCCAGGCTGACGGGCAGAAATCTGCTGCCTGGGCACCACCCTGACCTCTCTTTTCCTCTTTCATTATCCACTCCAGGCACCAGGGAGCCAGCACCAAAATTAAAACAATAACTAAGCCCGAAGTGGACCCAGCAGCCCCCACTCCCACCCCAAGGGAGGGGAAAAAAGCCACAAAAACACCTGGAGAGGAGAGTAATCACTGGAAGGGGAGGGGGTGACCCACTCCCATGCCAGCACCCTTCACCTGCCTTAACCCTTTGTTCCCTGGACAGTAACCAAGGTTTCCCCATTTCATCCCTCCCACCCAGTCCCATAAAGAAGCGGCAGCTTTTGGCAGCTGCTCAGCCATTTGGTGCAATGGGATTTGAATAAACAAACTGGGGACAGTGAGGTCCACAGAAGTCCATAGTCAAGGGCTAGGACCCCTAGAGGCTCCCACTCCTGCCACAGCATGAAGTTCTTACTTCGGCAAATTGTTGGAGCATTGGTTGATCATTTACTTGGTGATCTGTGCTAAACACTTTATAAAGGACACCACCTTATTTGATCCTTTTAACAACCGCACAAGGTAGGTATTATTATTGCTTCCAATTTTCAGATGAGGAAATGGGCCACACAAGTCACACAACATATCCAAGTTCATACCAGCTAAGAAGTGACAGAATCAGGCTGGGCGTAGTGGCTCATGCCTGTAATCCCAGCACTTTGGGAGGCCGAGGTGGGCAGATCACCTGAGGTCAGAAGTTCAAGACCAGCCTGGCCAATATGATGAAAGCCCCGTCTCTACTAAAAATACAAAAAAAAATAGCCAGGTGTGGTGGCGTATGCCTGTAGTCCCAGCCACTTGGGAAGCTGAAGCAGGAGAATCACTTGAACCCAGGAAGCAGAGGTTGCAGTGAGCAGAGATCACACCATTGCACTCCAGCCTGGGCAACACAGCGTGACTCTGTCTCAAAAAAAAGAAAAAAAAGAAGTAACAGAATCGGGCTTCAAACTCAGGACTCTGTTTGCAGAACCTACAACTTAACCATTTTGCTGAGCTGTCTGTATGGATCTCTCTGGGTTGTTACTGGAGTCTAGTTAAACAGGTAGGCTTAGTTCTGGGATCCTTTGGCCCTCAATCTCCCAGGCTACAGAATGGGCCTGCTGTGGCCTCTCATCTCATATCAGAGCCAGCGAGCCAGCTGGAAAGAAAGGACACGGGTCAAGGCAAGCCCAGTCTAGCTCTGCGGAGGCCAGCAGAGGGGGCTACTGTCCTGAGGTCAAGTGGTGGGAGAGGGAAGCTTAGAGAGGCCCATCTCAGGAGAGCAAAGGTGCCGATTATCCTGTAGTGGTGAGCACCTACCCGTGCAGCCCCCCTGGACATCTATGGGCTAGCAGTTCCAGCAGGGGCTGTCCCTCCAGGGAGAGGGGGCAGAGCTAGCAGCACTGAACTGTCCTAAGTGTGCTGGGCTCTGCAGAGGGCCTTTCTGTCCTACGCCCCCTCAGCCCTACCTAGAAAGAACCTGTCTCACTGCTCCATTGGTCCCACATCAGGATTCCCACACCACCAAGCTGGCCCCTTCCCTGCCTCTACCCCACACCACCCTCCAACCTCTCAGGGTCTTCTAACCACCCCCTTATCTTGTCCAAGGTGTGAATAAGTCCTTGTTTACCTTAATTCTGCTAACACCAAGAGGGAGACTTTTCCAAAGGCTCTGTACTACAAAACTGAAGGAAAGACTAGGAGAGCCAACACTTATGTTACCATGGCCAGGCCCTGTTCTAAGGACTTTTCCTAAGATTTGCACAACAATCCTAAGAGATAGGTACCCCTATCCTACAGATGGAGGAAAGGAAGGCCTGAGAATTCATAGACTTTAGCTGGTGAATGGCACAGCTGGGATTTTGATCCAGGTGGTATATGCTTATGCAACACTACTTTCTCCAAAGCAAATAAATAAATAAATAAATAAATAAACTTTAAAGTCTTTATTTAAGTTCTTTATTCCGCATTAGACTGTAGGCTCTCTAAGGGCTTTCTTGCCCATCATGGCATTCCCACAGGGTGAGGCAAAGTGGGACAACCATAAATGTGCACCAAAGGGATTCCAAGACAACTAAAGGCCTCCAAGGACTGCCTGACACACCCCAGTGGGCACAGAGGACATGATCCTTCCCCTTGCCTCAGCCATGGCTAGCATGGGTGCTAGACTCAGCCACACTGACTGCTGGCCACAAGCAGGCTCAGCTGGATCCAGAGCCAGGTCCGATGAGGTCCTCTAGCCTTTCCAGAACTCTTCCATCTTCTCATTGGTCTCCCTTGACCCTATAGGTTCTGACCCAGTCCTGGCCCCCTCGGCTCATCCTTATAGCCCCTCAAGTGCCTGCACCACCTGTCTCCAAAGACTAGTCACACTTCATGAGGGCCCTCATGGTCATGCCCTTCAGAGGCCACTACTCCCCAAGCCTGGCGCTCTCCTGCTATCATGGAGCATATTTGTGGTTAGGGCTGGCCCTGCCTTTCAGAAGCTCAGCCCCCTCACCCCACAGCCTGGTTTTAAGTTGTCCTAAGGACAAGTGCCCTGGCCCCAGGAGCCACTCGGCTTCACACCTGCCCCCTGCCCACAGCTGAGCAAAGACTTTCCTTTGCCACTCTCTCAATACAAGCCCTCTATTGCTCCCGTTCCTGACATGAGTTTCCTCCAAATCCCCACACTGCCTCCTGTGACCCACTTAAGAGTCCTAACTCTCTGGACTTAAAATAGAAAACACTAAACACAAGCTTTTACACTTCCCGCTACCAGCGGAATAAAGGTTGCATCTTTAACAAAAACAACATAACCACCTACTAATAATAACAGTTGCCCACCACTTCAAAGTGGGTGGCCATTCACTTGCTCAGCTCTCCCCAACCCACTTCCTACCTGTCCCCAGGCTGTGGGTCTCTCGGGATGTGTGACATGTATGGCTGTGTGCTGTGTGTTTTTGCCTCCTCGGGAAAAACTCCAAAGTGACTGCTTGCCCTGGGCTCATCTATAATCTGGGGCATTGATCGGGGCCCATTGATAGCTGATTGTTTTCACACGTGACTCGGTCACATTCCTCTAATCTCCATCCTTCTGCTCGGTTTGCATGACAAGAAGTGGCCTCAGTGGAGAGAGGTCGCTCACCTCTGACCAGGATATAATTGGAAAAAGAAGGTCATTGCCGCCTTTGCTTCTAGGGCAGATCAGCTTCCTTCCATTTGTGTCACGAGCTCTTGCCAGCACACACTCTCGCCAGCACACACTCTCAATGACATGGAGACAATGGTTGTGCCCCACAATGGAGCCCACAGAGATGTGCTCAATACAACACAAACACACCCCAGGATCCACACTCACTGTCATCAGGACGGGCATGTACGACAACACACACACAATAGGTGCTCTCAGTAAACGCTGATGATAACACCAATGATACACAGGATGATGCGTACCCAGTGACACCCGCACACAGAGGATACACAAAAAGATGCACAAAGCAATGCTTACCCAGTGGCACAGGTACCCAGCAACATACACACGCAGTGACACACAGATACATCCATGAGGGCAAATAGCCCAGGCCGAGCTACTACGTCCAACATGAAAAAATATGTGACATTTTTCAGTGTACCCACTTGGCAGGTAGCCCATTATATCTTGTACTATTATTGATCCGCTTGGAGCCAAAGCTGACAGTGCCCCACTCCTGGTCTCCCCATGTTCCCATTCCCAGTACCCCCGCTCCAGGCAGTTTCTTCAGGTAATGCTCATGAGGGACTCTGTATCAGCGTTATCTGGGGAGCTCTGACACTGGGCATGCTTCCAGGAAGCCCTGCCTCTACATACAAGCTCCTTACAATGCGTGCGTGCGGGTAAACACGCTTATGTTAAAAATCTCCCTCAAGTAATTCTGCTATCCTGCCAGGTCGAGAACACTGAGCTGTCACCACCAGGCTCCCCTCTCCAGGGTGGCAGAACTTGTCATTGAGGGTATTGGGCTGTATTTTATTTTCTCACTTAGTTTGGGAAGGGATGAGGCCCCAGAGCTGAGAAAAGGACAGTCAATGGCCAGGAACCGAATGAGTTAAAACCGGGCCCTATAGCCTTGATCCCTGGTGACTCTGGCTGGCCTCCTTAGCGCCCGCGCAGCACGCACAGAGGGACCCTTCGCGCAGGATGTCCGGGAGACTCGCCCACGCTCCCTAGCCGGGCCGCGAAGGCCCAGATCTCCCAGCACCTCCATGCCGCGTCGGCCGCGGCCTTGGGGGTCTTCCGGGGACATGGCCAGCCCTGGGCAGGGTGACCCAGCCTTTGGGCGCTTCCCAGGGGCTCTAGGGTCCCAGGGCGCCAGGGCCAACACCAGGAAAGCCAGAAGGTTCCTTCCTTTGGGGCAGGAGCTGGGGGGAGTCGCCGTACGCCCACCCTGCCACGCGGGAGGCCTCCGGGAGAGGGCAGAGGGCGCTGGGCAAGGACCAATCATTGGCGGCGACCGGTCACTCGCGCCCCAGCGAGGAGACCCTGAGATCCGCGGGGAGAGCACAGGGTCGCGCCGCCCCCTGGCGGCTCAATGACAGAGTTGAGGCCCGGCGGCTGGCGGCTGCGGGGTCTGGCAGCTCCAGGAAAGGATCCCTCTTGTGAAGAGACGCCCCTACGAGGACCGTCCTGTCCTGTCCCTGCTCTCCCCCTCCCGCTGGCCTTCTCTCCCCTTCTTTATTTTCTCTCTTCCTCCTCCCCCCACCTCTTCCACTCTTCCTGCCCTTCCCCACTCCCCGTCCTCACTCCCTCTCCCACCCCCGTTCCTTTCTCTCGTCCTTCGCCCACCCCCTCCCGCCCCCGCGGGGCAGCGCCTCGGTGCGCCCGCTTGGCAGTTAGCCCATTAGATCTCGTACTATTGATCCGCTTCTGAGCAAAAGCTGACAGCACCCCCCTCCCGGGCTCCCCACGTTCCCATCCCCGCGCCCCCCTCCAGGCAGTCCTGGCCTGCGCCTCCTCCCGCCCCCCACGCGGGCCGCGCCGAAGTCTCGCCCTCACGAAGGACAAGAACAAATGTAATTAAAGCGACCGGCGAGGGGGGTGCGCCCCCACCAACGCAGGCACGAGCGAGGGTCCCAGCGGCCAGCGCCGGGCCTGCCACCTCCCTCCCCCTCGTCCCTGCCTCCTGGAGCGGGAGCATTTGGGTTGAGCTGCGCCTGTCCTATAAATCCACATATAATTCTCGCCTTTCCTGTTCAGCTAAGGAAAATAAACGTGTAAGGCTGTTTCTGGGAGCCCAGCTCAGGGACCGCTCTAAATTCTCCTCTTATTGAGTCGGGGCTGGAAATCATTCAGCTCGGCGGCGCGCCCCAGAACCACCCCCTACCCCCGCTCCGGCCCGCTCCCGAGCCCGCCGCGCACACGCACGCGCGCACACGGAAGGCAGGCGCCGGGTATATAAATATCTCCAGCTCTCCCCATAGCCGGGCAGATTTATTCCGCTGCCAAGCCTGCAGAAAATTGACTTGTTCATGGAGGCGGCTATTGACACATCACCGGGGGGAGGGTTAGGGGAGAAAGCAGTGGAGCCGGCGCCCCTCCATTATACGTTAATGTAATCAGCAGTGTGCGAAATGACGGCGCGGAAAATAGCATCACTGACATTTATATTAGAGGATATTGATGGCAGGAGCTGTGACCGCATCACTCTGCCTCCCGTTTCCACGGATTGACACAGGAGCCTCTTGTTGGCTCCATCCACGCTCGCCTCCCCTCCCCCTCCCCCTCCCGCCCTCTCTCTGTCTCCACCCACCCTGTGTCTCTCCAACTCTCCCCCTCTCCTCGCCTCACCCCCACCCTCCCTATTCACTCTTTGATCACTCATTTTCTAAATAATTCTTGAGCACCTACTGGGTGCCAGGCGCAAGGGTCTCTCCCTGTGCCTCCTCTCCCTAGGTTTCTCCCTCCCCCTCTCCCCCACCGTGCCCTTGCCCTCTTTCTCCCTCCTCCCCAGCTCTGCCTCTCCCCTCCCCCTGCCTTGGCTCGGTGGCTGGACCGCTGCTGTCACAGCAGATAGATAATTGAAAAATGGGCCTCACCTTTGCAGCCAGCAGGAGTGGTTCAGGCAGTTACCGCCGGGGTTACCTACTCCATCTCAGGCCCAGGCTCCAAAAGAGATTCTGAGGAAATTGGATTTTACATGGATGTTTTATTCGAGCAGAGGCTTTAGTGTATATAAATACAGGCGAGGAGGCCTTGGCGGCAAGGATGAGTGAGGACAGACAATCCCGCCTGGGGCCTCCAGGCTCAGGGGAGGCAGGCGGGCCATGTGCTCAGCTCCCGGTCCCAGACCTGGATATCAGCACATTCCCCCTCATGATCTGGAACTGAAAGAGGTTAATGCTTCTGAACAGCTCCTCAAAAGCTGCCTTGGGAATAAAAAAGTGTATGGTTGTTGAGAACTTGACAGGACAGTATACTGAGAAAAGAAGGAAATATACTGGAGAAGTTTGAGGACTGATTCTTTTTGTTTGTTTGTTTTCTTTTCTTTTTCTTTTTTTTTTATTTTGAGACAGAGTTTCGCTCTTGTTGTTCAGGCTGGAGTGCAATGGCATGGTGTCAGCTCATTGCAACCTCCGCCTCCCGGGTTCAAGTGATTCTCCTGCCTCAGCCTCCCGAGTAGCTGGGATTACAGGCACGTGCCACCACACTTGGCTAATTTTGTATTTTTAGTAGAGACGGGGTTCTCCATGTTGGTCAGGCTGGTCTGGAACTCCCAACCTCAGGTGATCCGCCTGCCTCAGCCTCCCAAAGTGCTGGGATTACAAGTATGAGTCACAGTGCCCGGCCGAGGACTGATTCTTTCAATAAATATTTATTGAACCTTTAACTTTTGAAGTGTTGAGTTTGAAGCACAGGAGTGAGTAAGTTATGGCTGCTGCCTTCAAGAACAGTCTAATAGTTTGGAGAATGACACTGGGGGGGGGTTCCTTTTTTTTTTTTTTTTTTCAGAGATGAGGGTCTCACTATGTTGCCCAGGCTGGAGTTGAACTCCTGGTCCCAAGCGATCTTCTTGTCTCAGCCTCCCATCTAGGGTTTCTCGTTATGGATAAGGAAAGGGAGAGTGAGAAAACAGATGCTGAGATTGCTTTTCTAGGGCATGATCAGCTGGGGAGCTTGAATGAAGAGGCAGAAGGGAAAGTGGTCAGACTGGGGAGATAAAGGACCTAACTCTCCAGTCTGCTCTCTGAGCCGGGTTAGCAAAGCATCTAGGGAACTTGGACAATGGTGGACAATGAATCTATAGGCAAGATCACATCCAAGGTGTTTGCAAGGAATCCTGGTGAGATTCTCTGGAGGGCCAAGATGAAGGATCATTGAAGACCAAGGTGAGGCCCTCCAGAGATACCAGGTAGAAGGTGGGAAGAGGGCCTTTGCAGGAGGCCTAAATTGAAGGCACTTGGGTAAATGAGGGGCATCAGAAGACCAGGGAGATGGGATGTGGGTTTGGAGTGGGAGGAGGCAATGCCTGGGGACCTAGGATAAAGATTCTTTTGGCCAGGCATGGTGGCTCACGCCTGTAATTCCAGAACTTTAGGAGGCCGGGGAGAGTGGATCACCTGACATCAGGGGTTCGAGACCAGCCTGGCTTACATGGTGAAACCCCGTTTCTACTAAAAATACAAAAAATTAGCCAGGCATGGTGGCACACACCTGTAATCCCAGCTACTCAGGAGGCTGAGGCAGGAGAATCACTTGAACCTGGGAGGCAGAGGTTGCAGTGAGCTGAGATCGTGCCATTGCAGTCCAGCTTGGGCAACAAGAACGAAACTTCGTCTCAAAAGAAAAAAAAGAAAAGATTCTTCCAGGGCCTGAATGTCCCCTACCGCATAGGAGGGTCTACATTTCATTCGTGGGCAGGATCTTTTCTGTGCCCTGTTTGATCTCTGATTAGAGTCTATGTGGCTGACAGGTGCAGTGCAAATCATTTCTGTTCCTTGGAAGGAGAGTCATGAGCCATCCCATGATTAAAGGACTGGAATGAAGGTGAGTGGGCCCAGGCTCAGACTGCTCACTGAAGGGGTAGGGGCTTCTTCTGAGCTCAGAGCAGAGACAACAGCTGCCTTATCCCAGCCATATCGCTGAAAGCTGGACTGTTCCTCCCCCAGAGCAACATTACAAAACCCCCCTTGTCCTCTGCCACATTGTTATACTGTTACATCATCAGCCTTTGGGGGCAGGACAGGTGCTGGATAGATGATGGCCATCCCTCCAGCTGCCCCACACACATCCCAGGCACTCCCAGATGGCACACTGGGAACTCCAGTCCAGCTGTAGGATGGGAGTATTCTGCGGTAACTGGACCCCTTCTCAGAACTCTCCCTGCCTGACTGCCATCAGCATCTTCCTACAGATTTCATTCATCCTGACAGCCCAGTGGAAAGGGAGTCCCTTTCCAGCCATCAGGGAACCAGAAAACTCCCACTTACCTTAGTTACCTGTGCTACCTCCTTCCATTTGCCCTCAGTGAACCACAGGAACTCATGTCCTCACTATCTGTCTCCCAAATCAATTCCTGTATTTGTCTTCCTTTCCTTGTGACTCATTTGAAACATGGATGCAGAGATTCTGGTCTTGCTCCTAGCTTAGGACACTGCTGTGGTGTTTGTTTCCCTCCAAAATTCATATTGAAACTGAATCTCCAACGCAATAGTATTAAGAGGTGGGGCCTTTAGGAGATGCTTAGGTCGTGCCCTCACAAGTAATATTAGTGCCCTTATAAAAGGGCTTGAGGGAGTTGTTTGCCACTTTTCCCCCTTCTGCCGTGTGAGAATGCAGCAAGAGGTGCCAACTACGAAGCAGAGAGATATCCTTTACCAGACACCAAATCTCCTGACCCCTTGATCTTGGACTTTCTGCCTCCAGAACTGTGAAAAACAAATTCCTATGTCATTATTATTATTATTACAGAGTCTCACTCTGTAACCCAGGCTGGAGTGCGGTGGCATAGTCTCAACTCACTGCAACCTCCACCTCCTGGCCTCAAGCGATCCTTCCACCTCAGCCTCCTGAGTAGCTGGGACTACAGGCACCTGCTACCACATCCGGCTAATTTTTTTGTATTTTTTTGTAGAGATGGGGCTTCACCATGTTGCTCAGTCTGGCCTCAAATTCCTGGGCTCAAGCAATCCTCCCACCTTGGCCTCCCAAAGTACTGGGATTACAAGCGTGAGTCACCATGCCTGGCCTGAATTTCTATTATTTATAAATCACCCAGTGTCAGGTATTTTGTTATGGCTGCAGAAATAGATTAAGACAGACCCCTTGGCCGGGCACAGTGGCTCACGCCTGTAATCCCAGCACTTTGGGAGGCTGAGATGGGAGCATCACGAGGTCAGGAGATCGAGACCATACTGGCTAACACGGTGAAACCCCATCTCTACTAAAAATATAAAAAATTAGCCAGGCGTGGTGGCGGGTGCCTGTAGTCCCAGCTACTTGGGAGGCTGAGGCAGAAGAATGGCGTGAACCCGGGAGGCGGAGCTTGCAGTGAGCCAAGATCATGTCACTGCACTCCAGCCTGGGCAACAGAGAGAGACTCTGACTAAAAAAAAAAAAAAAAAAGACAGACCCCTTGAACAGGATGGTGATGAGAACATGAGTGCATGCGTATGTATGTGTGTGCATGCACATGTGCTCCCTTGAGCATTGCACACCCAGGGAATAAGGGACACCATTCAAGGAACCGCACTCGGTCTCACCTTGCCATCCAATTTAGGAAATTGACATTCGTTAGAAAAATAAAGGAGCAGCCAGGGAAGTGGCTTCCCACAGTGGGGAGGATGCTCCTCAAGGCTTTACGAAGATGGGCTTCTGGGAAGTCATTCCTCCAGGATCATCTGCCCGACAAGCCATCAGAGAGGACTCAGGGAAATGGGGGGTTGAAGGTACTGGCAAACGGAGCCACATAGAATTCAACCATTTCTTGAGATTTGGAGTCTGTCCTTTCTCTCTCCCCATGTAAAGGCCAGGTAGATGTAGGGTGCAAAGGAGAATGAACCTTTGAAAGGTGGCTACTCTGCTTCTGGGGGACCAAGGAAGCCAGCAGGAACTGGGAAGTTAAGGTCTAGGTGGAGAAGCCAAGCTTGGCAGACGAGCGTTTCCAACTTTAGCAACAAAGCCAATCTTAGCTGTGTGACTGAGGTGAAAGTCACTTCACCACACTGGGCTGAAGGTTCCTCATCTGTAAAATGAGAAAAAATAAGATTTCTTTCCATTCTAGTTTCTGTGATTCTAAACCAATGGGTGAGTGTGATTGGAGAGCCCAGGTTTAGGATGAAAGAAGGAATTTCAGGGCTGAAGATCCAGATTCTCCCAAGAGGGATGAAGAGAGGTAATTGCAGGGCCAGTGGGGCCTGACATTCCTCAGAGGACTGTTGGTGGCTGGGAACCTGCCAGGGCCAGGACAAAACAGAGCATAAAATCAGCCCGGCCCTGGGACAGACAGAAGGCAGGGATGGATCTAGAAAGCATGCTACCTAAATTGTTTCAAACTCAGACTCTTTGCTCAGAATCTAGCTCACACAGCCCAGAGATCATGGGTAGAAACTCCAAGTGGCCAGGCAGGTGTCCATCAACCTAAGCAACAGAAAATCTGTGCACTCTCACGTTCTGTGCTTTAGAAGGGAATGAGTGGGAGGTGAGGGTCTTTGCTTTGTTTCCCCAGAGTTTCCTAATACAGTTTCCTGCTTGAAAAATATTAGCGTCACCTTGGCTGGCTGGAGAAGGGATCAGGGCGCCCCTAGTGGTGGAGACTGGTGGTTGGCAGAAGCAGCACCTCCTCAAGACTTCACTAGAGGAGCACGGGATAAAGTGTGAAGCAGCTGGAGGGAGGCCGAGGGGCACAGAGCCTAATGGAGGCAGTCCCTCCGCCCTGTTTTGCCTCAGGGCAAGATGAAACAGGGCAGGTGGCCAGGGAGAGTTGGAGCAGAAAGCTGCCTTGGAGGATAAATGCCTAGAGGGAAAAGACTAGAAGCCCAGAGCACAGGCAGCCAGCAGGCAGCAGGCAGGGGAGGAGAGGTGAGAAGGGAGGGAAGATATCCCTTTCCACGGATGTGCCTTGGCCCCTGCCCAGGCAAAGAGGGGCAGATTTTCCATCTTGTCCCAAGCCCCTGCATCTGCCACCTTGTTTACCTCCTGCCTATTTATAGTTGCAAATTCCAAGCCTGGCATGGGACTCTGCGATTTATATGACTATAAACCTTCAAAGGGCACTGAGGGCTGGCAGGGAATGGATAAAGACAGGGGCAGGCCTCCCAAGGTCAAAATACTCAGTCTCCCACCCCCTCTGTCCTGACATCCTACCTACTGACAACAGGTTGTAAGGCCAGGCTCAGGCAAATTAGAAAATGGGTAGGAAGCCACAGTCGCCGCTGACTCTTCCTACCCTAAGCTTGTCCAGTTTAGGATTTAGAGCAAGACAGAGCGTGTCCTGGGTCCTGGAACATGGTGGGGGGAAAAGAAGAAAAAAAAAATAGAGCAAGACAGAGAGAACCTGTTTTAGTCTGCCTGGCACCTTTTGGGAGGGGGTAGGGAAGCTCAGTGTGGGAGAGTGGATCTCATCAAGGGCAATTGAATTCGGAGAGAGTGGGTGAGTCCAGGCTTTTGAGGGAGACGGGAAATTGGGATCAGTAGCCCAACTCCCACCTACCCCATCCACTTAACAGCAGAAGGGAAGAAGAATTCGACCTCGAGCACTCCTGGCCTCTGGCTTCCTTCTGGGGATGCCTTTGGAGGCCTGAATGGCTCACCTCTTATTCAGAACAGGGTGCACTGGTTTACCCAATGCCTGGGTGCCCAGTCACCATGGAATTCTGCTAGCACTGCTCATAGGCCAGATCCTTCCCTTCAGAGGCACCCCCCTCCTCAGCCTCTGGCTAATCCTCTGCTTCAATTCATCTCCCTCTCTATTTTCTCTTGACCTCCAGCCCGCCATGTGCACTCACCTTACCACACCCCACAAAGTGCCCCTTGCTTTGCACCTGTGCCCTCAGCTGACTATTACAGCCTCCTGCTCTGCTCTTCCCCCCAAGCCCACCACACTGGTCCCCACTCCACGATGTGTCATATGTAGCTCAGCTCTGTGTGTGTGTGTGTGTGTGTGTGGGCGCACACATGCATGCATGTTTCTGGGTGCATGTGTAAGAATGTGCCAAACAGTTTTGAACATGAAGGAGTGGGGAACCCAAAATGGCTTTCTCCTTGACTTTTTCATTGTTTTCCCATCAACCTCCAGTCTTCTGGACTAAGTCTAAGGACTTAGGGAGGGAAATGTCGCTCTTAGATTCCATGTGACCCACTGGCCATTTCTGACCCTCTTTTACAGCCCCTCCCTGCCACCTCCACCATCTGGGGTCTCAAACCCCTCACCACTAGACTAAGCCTGGGGAGAGGCAGACAGAGCTGAGGGTCAGGGATTGCTCAGTTGGGATCAGTCTTCTGGCAGGGGAGGGCACTCAGTCAACAGAGACTCCCACCTGGCTTTGGGCTTGGTCTCGGCCCTGGGTAAAGTCATATAGGGAAAGGAGGAGGCCACAAGGAATGAGCCAATTCTTGGTCTACTCCTCTCTCCTACCTTCCCATCCCAGCCTATCCTTGGGGGCAGGGATGCAAATGAGTAAGCCAAGTCAAAGTCCCTTCCTTCTCTAAGAAGAGACACAGAGAATAGAGAAGATGTCACAGAGCCCCCTTTGCCACCTACTAGTCTTCTCTCTCTTTTTTTTTTTTAATACAGGTTCTTACTCTGTCACCCAGGCTAGAGTCTACAGTGCAGCAGCATGATCATAGCTCACTGCAGCCTCTGCCTCCTGTGCTCAAGCAATCCTTCTGCCTGAGCCTCTTGACTAGCTAGAATTACAGGCATGCACCACCACATTTGGCTAATTTTTTCTTTTCTTTCTTTTTTTTTTTTTTTTGTAGAAACAGGATCTCACTATGTTGATCTGGCTGGTCTTGAACTCGTGGCCTCAAGCAATCTGCCCACCTCAGCCTCCCAAAGTACTGGGCTTACAGGCATAAGCCACTACACTGGTCTCATAGTGTATTTTTTATCTAGTGCTTTCTCTGTGGTGGGAGAGGGAGTATCAGGAGGCATTGTCGGATGTGAAGATGGTGTCTGGGATGCCTTTTTTTTTTTTTTTATTATTTGTTTTGAGACAGAGTCTTGCTCTGTTGCCCAGGCTGGAGGGCAGTGGCACTATCTCAGCTCACTGCAACCTCCGCCTCCTGGATTCAAGCGATTCTCCTGCCTCAGCCTCCTGAGTAGCTGGGATTACAGGCATGCGCCACCACGCCCAGGTCATTTCTGTATTTTTAGTAGAGATGGAGTTTCACCATGTTGGCCAGTTTGGTCTCAAACTCCTGACCTCAAGTGATCCATCCGCCTCGGCCTCCCAAAGTGCTGGGATTACAGGTGTAAGCCACCTCTCTCAGCCTGGAATACTTAACTTTATATGCCAACTTGACTGGGCTAAGGGATGCCCAGATAGCTGGGAGAACATTATTTCTGGGTGTGTCCGTGGAGGGAGTTTCTGGAATCAGTAGGCTGAGTAAGGAAGACTCACACTCACCACTGTGGGTGGGCATCATTCAATCTGTTGATGGCCTGAATAGAAGAAAAAGGCAGAGGGAGGGTGAATTTGCTCTCTGCTTGATCTAGGCCATCCATCTCCTCTTGTCTTATGATTTGACATTGCTGGTTTTGGGGGCTTAAGACTTGGACCAGGACTTATACATCTGCCCCTCCCTGCCCCCCACAGTTCTCAGGCCTTTGGGCTTAGACTGGAACTATACCACTCACTTTCCTGGGCCTCTAGCTTGCAGTCAGCACATCATGGGACTTTTTGGCCTCCATAATTGTGTGACTCAATCATTCATAATAAATCCCTTTATCTACCTTCTTCCTTCCTTCCTTCTTTCTTCCTTCCTTTTTCTTTCTTTCTTTCTTTCTTTTTCTTTTCTCTCTCTTTCTTTCTTTTTCCTTTCTCTCTTTCTATTTCTCTTTCTTTAGCTCTCTCTCTTTCTCTTCCTCTCTTTCTCGCCTTCTCTCCTTGTCTGCTTCTTTCTCCCTTTCTTTTCTTTTTCTTTTTTTCTTTCTCCTCTTTGTTTCACTCTTTCTTTCTATCTCTATCTCTATCTCTCTTTCTCTCTCTCCTTCTCTCCTCCTCTTTCTTTCTTTCTTTTTTCTTCCTTTCTTTCTCTCTTTCTCTCTTTCTTGGTCTGTTTCTCTGAAAAACCCTGACTAATGCAGTGTATGAGGACCTGGGGAGAAATCAAGGACCTAGATGGAGGTGAGGTGCAGTGAAGAGAAGCCAGGAGGACCTGCAGAGGGGCTGGCAGCAGGGCAGAGCTCACCCTCATGCCCTCTCCAGAGGGAGGCAGCAGAGGACCATGGGAATTGCCCCATCCAGCATTAGCAGTTCAGTTCCCTTTGCGTCACTGCCTACCATGGAGCCCATATCTAGGGACTCACCTTGTTTGAATGTTTTTACACTTTTAGCCCCTGCCCCAAGGAGAGATTCCTTGGGAAAGTCAGCCCTGATTTAGTCCCTCCCAAGTTCCTCTCTTCATTCCTATGTAGAGGCTTCTCTCCTTTGTGTCTAGAACTTAGAAAACATACTTTTGTCCACTCCCCACCTCCTTACATTCCTCAACCTCCCCAACTCCCTACCTCCTACATGCCCTTGGAGGCCATGATCCAGCCCAGATTCACCACCCTGGAGAGGCCCGTCTCTCTGCCCTGTGGCCATGCTGAGCCATGACTGTGACAACTAGACATTGTTAGCATCTGACCCCCATCATCCCTAGGGAGTTTCCAATGAGGGCCCATACTCCTAATGTCTTCTTTTCCCTACCCCCATTTAGGCACTCACCAGGCCTACTTCCTGGATATGAGGACCAGGTCTGGCCCTGGAGATGCACAAGGAGATGGTCCTGTGCTGGGGACCAGGCTAGCATAGGGGCAGCAGTTAGGTGGAGGAGATCTGAGGTATGGCCTTGAGTGCGATGAAAAACCAATGCCTCATAGCCTAGTAACATTCCCCTCCCTGCCAACATGGCACCTCTGTGGTCCCTCAGCCTGGTTGGAAGTGAGGTGGTGAGGAGTTGGGGGGCACAGGTAGATGGAAGGTGGGGAATGGGGTGGGAGGGCACAGGTCAAGGGAACAAATATCTAATTTTTTCAAAGCTCAAAGTTAGAAAACTGGAAGCAACCTAGAGGCTTCAAAGTTAAATCCTGGAGCAGAGAGAACATCTCCTGTGCATTGGGTAGAGGGAGCTAGGGACAGAATGGCCTGGGTTTGAGGATGATCTTATCAAAAAGGAAGCTAAGCGTGACCAGCTTTTTAGAGACCAAAGCGGGCCAATGGGTTCCTTCTGAACTCTTACTGGGATGGGAGTGGCTGAGGGAGCTGTAGACCTGAACCCTGGGGGACACAGCTGAGATCCCAACAGAAAGGAGCCCATGTGTTAGTAACCACTATAAGCCACGAGAAAGTCAGGGTCAGGGAGTGGTGGATTACTACTTGTCTCTCTTATCCAGTCTCCTGTCATTGACTCCAAGACATCTGGGTCTCAGAGAGTCTAAGATGCAAGGCAGGCAGCTACTTTACAGATCATCTGGCCTAGCACTCATTTTATAGATAGAGAAAAGAAGACTCAGAGGGGATAGGAAAGTTCCTGACTGTACCACCCACCATCTCAAGTCATCTACTAGCTTAGTTCTAAGATCTCAGTTTGACCTCATCCTATGGAACTCCAGGCTTATCTGCCTGCCCAATGGATTTGTCCCTAGATTAAGTGTCCCCTCCACCCACATTGTTGCTCTATGTTTGGACCTTTCCAGATAGGCCTGATGGAGGAGCCTGGATTGGAAAATCTCCCCTCCCCTTTCCTGTCTCAGAATATAGCTTCTTAGGGCGCTCCCTTTGCAACTTGAGATGTCACTGTCTTTCTATTAAAATGTCTTTTCCACTCTGCCTCTCCCTGTCTCTTGCTCTTCTCCAAACCCTACCCCCTCCACCCCCACCTGCCATCCCTCCTCTAGATAGAGCCCCAGAACTGCTGAGATGAATCTCTGCAGCTTTGTGGTTCTGGGCTGTGTTCCTGGTAATTGAATTGTGCTCCCTAGTCATGACGGGGGAGGGTGGCAGTGGCTGCCGGTGGGTCCAGTCCTCCTTCTGCTAGCTTAGCCCCTTCCACTGTGATCCAGCAGAGAGGGTAAGGAGGAGAGAGCCGGGGATGCTTCCTCTTCTCCAGCCCTCCTTCTCCAGCTCTCTGTCTCCCCCTCTCCCCCTCCCTGCTTCATCTCCAGCACAAATCACATGGTGACAGCCACATCCAACCTTTGGGGAAGGGTTTGTAAATGTGTCTTCCTTAGCTGTGATCTCCAAATTGTTCCTTTTATTGCATTTGTCACGGTGAAGATTAAAGTCCCTGGGTGGCCTGCACCACAAATCACAAAGTCTGCTCAGGGAGAGGCTGCAGGTTGGGAACTGATGGAGGGGTCTGGGCCCTGTTACAGGGTGTGCATGCATGTGTATACTCACAAACACCCGATCCCATGTGTGATGAGGATTTCTACTTAGGAATGGAAAGATGTGCTGCTGATATTGTCCTTCTGAGTCGTCAGCCACCTTTACAGCACAGTTTTTGACCTCTTCCTCCAGGCTGTCTTCCAGGATCTCCCTGCCCAATCTGTGGTCAGCATCATCGTCTACGTTGCTCTTTCCCGTCTCTTCCATCAGTGGGGAGGGAAAGCTGTGGTCACATCAGAGATATTTCAGGATATCCCTCTGGATCTTTGGTCACATTGATCTCTAGATCTCATCCTGGCAGCGCTCTTTTTTTGAGACAGGGTCTCACTCTGTTGCCAAGGATGGGGTGCAGTGCCACGATCTTGGCTCACTGCAGCCTCAACCCCCTAGGCTTAAGCAATCCTCCTGCCTCAGCTCTCCCAAGTAGCTGGGACTAAAGGCGTGCACCACCATGCCCAGCTAAACATCCTGGCAGCACTCTGAATGGGTCAAGGGCAGTTTGGACCCAGAGCTCCCAAGCGACTCACATCCAGGCCCCAGAAGAACAGTTGATCTTACCCTGTCCCAGCACCCCCATATCCTGACTTTCTTTCTCATCCTGGGACACAACTGGGTGCAGAGGGAGCACAGCTGACATGGAGGAAACACAGCTGAGGAACCAAGAGGACAAAAGCTCCCTTGTACACGTGCACTGAAAACAGCCCCCTTACGAGGTGGGCTTCCTGCCTGTCCCTCATCCACATTCATAACATTCAAATTTATGCTGTAATCTCCACAGCTCCATATGTATGAGCCTTTGACGGGTGTTTGGGTTTATGGGATGCACCCGGCCCTCCATTCCCTCACCCGCCCACCGCCTCCAACCACTGCAAAGACGCTCGTACATAATTGACATCGGCAGATTCTTTCATTATACAAGATTTAGCATCTGCTCAGGGATCGCTCGCTCCTCACTCACCATAGATGACTTTTCCCCCCGTTTCCTATTATCAATTCAAATTAGCCCCATTTCCCCACCCGACCAGTGCAGCGTTTACACTTGACAGTGAGGAAACAGCAAGGCTATAATGGGCTCCTCAATTATTTAGGCCCAGGTAGGCCAGGACCCAGAAAGCCTTGACAAGGGGATATGCTGGGGTGGAGTCATTGTAGAGGGGAGGATAGGGCAGCAACTACTTGGTCTCTGTTTGGCCTTATAGCCCTCTACCCTCTCACTTTCCACCCTGGGACCCCCCTTCCCCACCTCACACACACGTAGGTCTCTAAGGAGCAAGACAGTCCCTTCCTGCCCCCATCCTCAGCAGCAGCTCTCTCCCCTTCCATCCCGTATTTGCTCCACATGAGTACCCAATGGGCCACTGGCGTAAACCAAAGAAGAGGTCATTAGCACCTGCCAGGCTGCCCCTCCCCTGAAGACATCCCTGTCTGAAGGTTCATCTGTCTCCATGAAGGTGTGAGGTGGTGCCCCAGGATTTCAGAGATCAGTAGAAGAGTCAGAAATCCAGCTGCAGAGCCCTAGGAAGAGAGAGATAAAGCAGGCCCAGATATGGAGAGACACACATGAGAGCCTGAGGGAGCCGAGAGTATTGCCCCTGGGGCTTCGGGAGAAGTCACAGGCAAGAAGAAAGGCTTGGGCAAGGCCCCCTCTCAGACCACACAGACTGTGCAGAGCTGTAATTAGGTCAGTTCTGCCCACCCACTGGTCTGCTATTCCAGGCCCAGCCTCTTTTAATAACTCTTGGGCCCAGTAGCTATTCAGGAATCAGGGGCTCTCCCGAGCTCACTAAATGGCCTAAGTACAGGGGCAGAAGCTCCCGGTCAGCACCGAAGCCCTAACCCCTCCTTCCCATCAACCCTCCTCTCATCTGAAGCAAGGCTCCAGGCAGTCAGCCCAGCTCAGCAAAGCCCTGTGCCCACTTCTGCATCCCCCTCCTGTCCCCTTCCTCAGCTTGGATCAGTTTCCAAAGGCAGCGATGGGGAGGTGGCAGGCAGGGGTCGAAGAGGCTCTGGGATTAGCAGTGTCTTTCCCATGCTTGGCTTCTCCAGAATCAAAGAATTCCTCCGTCTGATTGGATTTACCCTAAGTCACAGGCGTGTGGGACCTTCTTTCCCTCAGCAACAGCTGGAAACAGCCCTAAATATGATTAATTAATGCTGTAAAAAGCCCCGGACACAATTAAGATTTATGTGTATGCGTATGTGTGTATGTGCACGCGCCTGTGCGTGTGTTGCAGGGGAGTGGGTTGTGGGGGGGACTCAAGTGGGGGGAGCACGGGTGGATTACCAACCACCTCCAGGGCCCTCTGGGGGAGTGGAATGACATTTCCTCAGAGACATTCCTTTGACATCCATCCCAGGCAGGGGTCATTTGATCCAGCCTCCAGCTTTTGAGCAGATTAGCTTTTCTCTGTCCCAGGGGCATGGGGCTGTTTTCTTTTCTCTCTTCTCTGGCCAGTGAGGGGAGTTGGGGGTGGTTCTGGGGCAGGTGCCTCATCTTTCCTCTACCACAGCAGTATATTCTCCGTCAAACCTCAGTTCATCTTGCTAGGTCACTCTAGGAATCAGGGACACATACACAGTCCCCAAACATAGCTGCACTGACACAGCCCAAATGGGACATAAAATAGGAACCTCAGAGGAATCTGAATAAATGAGCTGCCAGACAAACCTCTTGCCCTTGGAGACAGCTCACTTTCATCCTCAAAGACTCATGTCTCCAAGACAAGACAGAGGTCCTTGGACTTTCTCCTCACCTCTAAGATGACAAAACCCTATTTGCTGGGCCCTCTACTGCCTCCTGGCCCACCCCCATGTGATTGGGTACTCATTCTCTAATGTGGTGACATCCCAGCTTCAATAAGATGCTGGTGATGACCAACATTATTTATAATCATGAAAAGGAAAGGGACAGGAGCAGAGAAAACTCCAGTGAATCATTCGGAAATCAGTTATCAGGATCTTTGCAAGAGTCTTGGATTTTAATTTATTTTCTTTTATTTATTGCAATTGATTGATCTACTTCTGTTTTGCTGAAATGACTAAGCCTAGGAAGAGTTTGCTTAGGTTCTAGCACTGATGGCCAAAGAGGAAATGTACCAGAAAGACCATGGAAAAGCCCGACTCTACATCCCCTCTTGGGATCCTTCTGGGGTCAATGGCCTGAGTACCTGGCGCTTCTGCTTTATGGCATGGTCCCCCGGGGAGGAACCCAGGAGGTCTTGGGGATGCCTAGGTATTCCTTGGGAGAGAAGCTTCACATATCCTGGTGGAGTTATTAACAAACATGGATTAAATCACTGGGACTAGAGTTCATCTTCCTGATATCAAGGCTAAGTAGGGCCAAGGGAGTGTGTAGATTCTCCATGCCACGTGTCTCCATGAAGAGGATCACCCTTGCCTGGAGACAGGAGAATGGCAGAGATGAACTTTCAGTGATCTTTTCTAGGACCCTGGGATTTTAGGAGCTTTTGTAGAATTCCTGAACTTTTAGCTGGTGACTGAGTAGAGGAGCTAAGTTCCACTCCAGAGCTCCAGAGTGAAAGGTGTGCCTTAAAGAGGTGAAAAGGAAATCAATTTTCCCCAGAAGCCCCAGTACAGGCTTGTTGTGAGGATCAAAAAAGCAGGAGGGTATGTCCTGAGGTCCCCAGATGCATGCGTGATGCTGCTACTACAGGGGTCAGCTGTGCAGAGCACCCCCACCCCCACCATTTCCATTCGCACCCTTTGGGTTCTATAGAGCTCCACTCCTATCACCTCTCAGTCTTTTGGCTAAGATCAAATGTAGTATGTTTTTACCAGCTTAACATCTGATACATCCTCTATCTGAGGACAATATATTAAATCGGTTTTTTGAGCAGAGAGATGGAAAAGGAGCTTGCTCCATCCACTCCTATGCATCAACTTGGTATTGCAGGACCTCCAGGAATGGTGCATCACCAGGGGGCAAGAGAGAGTTCCACTCCCAGAGAGAGGGGTGAGGGGATGAGATGGTGTGAGTAGCAGACTTGGGTGCCAGTGAACAAACAAGGAAGAGGAGGCAACAGGTGGGAGGCTGGCAGGAGGTGGACAGGAAGGCAGGCTGCCTGGAGATGGGCCACTCCCTTGTGAGTGTCCCTGTGCTTTGCTTACAGAAGCTCTACTCATTTGGGGCATGGTATTGGCTCTGCACATCCTCATGGGTCAGTGTATCTGCACGTGTGGTATCTCTCTACTCTGTGACAATGCTTGGTGACCATGTGGCTGAGGATATCTGTGTGAAGAACAAGAAACTAGGGGGTTGCCCACAGGGCACTTGGGTCTTTGGTTTGATGAGCACAGTGTTTAAAACAAACATGAAATTGAATACCTTTAGGAAAACGTGTGCTTCTCAGGTGCAGCCATAGACCCTTCCACTCTATTGCATTTCACTACTTGGGTCACTTATATAATCTGCCTAGCACTAAAGTCTTGACTCTGATCTCTTGAAGAAAAGGAGATAGGCCCCTATTTGCCCATCAGTTGGCTTCTGAATCATTAGCTTCCCTCAGAGATAATGGCTGGGGTCCAGCCACCAGCTTCTCTGGGACTAAAGGGTACTGGAAGCCACTTTTTTTTCTTGAGTCAAAGACATCTGTGCAAGGGAAGCAAACAAGTCCCAACCTTCTACGAGAGAGGGGTCCAAGATCATACTGTGATACTAGACTCCAGGTTGCCTCCGTGGGACTCCAAAACCTCTATTTTGAACACTGCCTCTTGCCTTCATCAAGTGAGTTTGAGTTGAGGCTGATATATGAGAGCTAGAAGGAGAACAAGCCCGCAGACCCTGAGGGACACACTTGTTTCCAACTGGGGTGTCCTAGACATGGGCCTCTGCCAGAGGATGGAAAGGGATTTGGCCTGACATGCTGCTGGGATGGGCGTTGGGTAGACTGCTTGCTCAGTCCATTGTGTAGCCTCTCAGGTAGGCAGAGCCTTCCTTCCTGCCCAGCGTCATATCACCACCCTGCCCCATCCCCCATCTCCCTGGGAGAAAAGGAAGTTTGGAGGCCCAAAGGAGGATCGATTCTATTTTGTTTTGGAAGCTTGGAAGAGTAGCTGGAAACATATGGGGGTTGGTTTGAGGCTGGGAACAGGGCTGGCTCTTAGTACCTGCTTCATCCTTACAATCAGCTTTCCAGAACTTCAGTGGAGCTTATAGGGTCAGGCTCTACCACAGGGGACCCATACTGAGATCATATCTATCCCTGGGATGCCCCCACACAGGCAGCAGCTTCTAAGACATGAATCTTGATATAAGCCTTTTATTTGGCTTCTAAGAAGCTTAGGATGGCAATGGGAATGTAAGAAAGGGTGAACTTTGTAAGGGAGCTGCTGTTTACTGAGTGTTAGATTTTGGGTTTTTTTTTTTTAAGTTTCTTTGGTCATTTATTTTGTGTCAGACAGTGAACTGAGCCTTTTACTTACTTTATTTCATTAAATGTTTATAACCATCTGGTGAGGTAGGTGGTATTATCTCCTATTGCTCAGATAAGGAGATTGACAATCTAAGAGGTTAAAAACCAGTCCAAAACAACACAGCTATTAACTGGGGAATCTAGCTGTTTCCACTCAAGGGCACTCCTTTCCTCAATCAATACAGAACCTGAGGTCAATGGGCAAGGTGGGGGTAGGGTAGGGTTACCAGATTTAGCAAATAAAAATACAGGATGCCCAATTAAATTTGAATTTCAGACAAACAGCAAATAGTTAAGTATAAGTATATCCCAAATAGTGCATGGGATATACTTACACTAAAAATTTATTGTCTGTCTGAAGTTCAAATTTAATCAGGTGTCCTGTATTTTATCTGGCACTTCTTGGCGGGAAGTGGGGTGACAGCCTGGCGCAGCTCTGCCCCCGTTTCCTAAGAAAGTCCTGAGGGGTACAGGCCTCAAGTAAGGGATGGTCTGAGCTCAATTAGATTGTGCAGGCTGTGCTGACAGCCCTTTTCTCCCTTCCTGAGTGTGGCTAGGAAGAGGCAGGGCTTGGAGTCTGGGCTACCCTGTCCAGCCTCCCAGGCTCTGTGCTGAGGACGTCAGAGATCACACCCATTTACCAATCAAAAGGGATTTTTCATCCCAGTACTAGGCTGCTCAACACACCAAGCAAACCACAAG
Organism: Nomascus leucogenys; assembly: GCF_006542625.1. Lineage (NCBI taxonomy): Eukaryota > Metazoa > Chordata > Mammalia > Primates > Hylobatidae > Nomascus > Nomascus leucogenys. The sequence goes on along the minus strand of NC_044383.1, from coordinate 32,371,462 downwards.
TGGTGCACCAGCACAGCAGGGATCTCCGAAAAAGAAATGAAAAATTAAAGAAAAAAATCAAGACATTTGGCTAGGCGCGATGGCTCACGCCTGTAATTTGAACACTTTGGGAGGCTGAGGCGAGCGGATCATCTGAGGTCAGGAGATCCGTCTCTACTAAAAATACGAAATTAGCCGGGTGTGGTGGCGTACGCCATTAATCTCAGCTAATCAGGAGGCTGAGGCAGGAGAATCACTTGAACCCGGGAGGCGGAGGTTGCAGTGAGCTGAGATCTATTACATTCCAGCCTGGGCAAAAAGAGCGAAACTCCATCACAAAAAAAAAGGAAAAAAAAAGCGTCAAGCTGTCCGCCTGGGAAAGAATGAAACCTTCCTGGCATTCATTGTACGACTGAGCACTGAATTAGACCGTGCGGATGAGGGTGGAGTCAATCGGGTCAAGGTTTAGAAAGATCTAGCCCAGGCCGGGCGCTGTGGCTCACGCTTGTAATCCCAGCACTTTGGGAAGCCGAGGCGGGCGGATCACGAGGTCAGGAGATCGAGACCACGGTGAAACCCCGTCTCTACTAAAAATACAAAAAACTAGCCGGGCGTGGTGGTGGGCACCTGTAGTCCCAGCTACTCAGGCAGGAGAATGGCGTGAACCCGGGAGGCGGAGCTTGCAGTGAGCCGAGATTACGCCACTGCACTCCAGCCTGGGCGACAGAGCGAGACTCCGTCTCAAAAAAAAAATAAATAAATAAAATAAAAAAAGAAAGGTCTAGCCCAGCCCTGCCTTTGGGGCACCAGCTTCTCTTTTCCCTTCCGGGGAGCCTAACTCTGGGCGGGCCTGAGAGGGGGCAGATGGTGGGAGGGGCTCCTTCTGACCCCTAAGTCCCCAAGCTCTCCAGCCCCCCGCTGCCCCACCCGCCTCAGGCCTCGGGCTGGGCTCGGGCCCCAGGCGCTGTCCCGGCTCCATCTCTGGTTCCTGGCCTCCGTCCTCCGCAGCTGAGCCCCGCTCGGCTCCACGCCAGGCTCTATCTCCTGCTCCATCGCTGGCTCCCGATCCGGCTCCCGTTCCCACTCCCGGCCCGGTGTGCTCAGCTTGCTCGGGGCGTCTCCCTACCGAAGAATTATGTTGCATAAAGCAGCCGCCACCATCTTGAACTGGCAGTGAACTTTGCTTTCTACATATAAATACAGATAGCAATCACACCCCAATCAGCGCAGAGGCTTCAGGGCATCATCTCAGCAACTCTAACTTTCCCATTACGATAATGTGATTTTCACTCAGTATATAATATCACCAGCCATGAATAAAGCAACTGGCTCTTTCTGTCTCTCTCTTCCCTCCCCCCTTTCTCTGCCTCTCTCCCACCCACCTCAGTCTTTTCCTCCTTCACACCCTCCTTTTCTGTCTCTCTGCAACCCCTCCTGGTGATCTCTGAGTCTCTGAGCACCTCTGCCTTCCTCTCCCACTGCCTCTTTCTCCCCCTCATCCTCTGGGACTCACATTCCCTAAATACTAATGGCAGGGATTTGCTGTGCCCCATGGCTCAGTTAAGTTCTGCTCCCCAGCTCTGCCATCATCTGCCTTTGCCTGAAGGTGAGAAACTGCGGAGTGGGGGTGGGGTGGCCAGCTAGGCTTTCCGGGTGGGTGAGGAGCAGGGAGGGGACTCTGCTCCTTCGCTTCTCTCTCCCTCTTTCCTTAGGTACCAGGATAGCTCTCTGCAAGGATTCCCACCAGGAATGCCAAAGCCAGAGGCTTAGGGACCAAAGGACTCAGAAGGGAGATCTGAAAAATTCCTGCTTAGGGGTGGGTCCTGGAGGCTCTGATTTTTCTGGGTATTGAGGGACCCAAACTCAACCAGATTCCAAATGCCAGACGATTGGGAGTAGATACAGCTGGTGAGAGGGTGCTCTGGAGATGCCTGCAGAGAAGAGAGGAAACTGGCCCAGCCTCCTAGGTACACTTCTGAGTACGGCTGTGTCCTGAGCCTGACGGCAGTCCAGGCTGGAGCTGCCTTTGCCAGGACATGTGATAAAGGCCCGCAGATCCTTGATCAAGGTGTCAGCCACTTTGTCGGAGCTCCTGGAAAGGGCTTCTCTTTCCTTCATGGACATTCTCCAGGTTGGTAGTTGTTCTGGCGGGGGAATTTTCTGTGCCTCTGGTCACTCATGTATCTATCCCCCCGAGTTTGTATGCCAGTTCTTTTAAACTAGCATTGGGATCGTGGACAGTGCTCTTAACTTCTCTAAGCCTTAGTGTCCTCATCTATAAAACGGGCATAATAATATACCTACTGAATAAAATAATGTATGTCAAGTGCTTCACACAGTGCTCAGCACATTGTTAAATGTTCAATAAATGTTAGCAATTATTACTATCAGCAATTATTGAATAATCATCTGCTATGTCTGTGACACAGGGCACCATGGAGGTTAGGAGCCTGGGGTTTGGAGACAGATGATCTGAGTTTGAATCCTGACTTAACATTTACTAACTTTGTGGTCTTGGAAAAGTCACAGCCTCTCTGAGACGCAGTTTCCTCATCTGTAACAGGAATAATAATAGTCCCTACTTCATAGGGTTGTTGTGAGGGTTACTCAGGCTCATCTAGTGCTTGGCACAGTGTTGATATGTGACAAGAGCTCTCAAATATTCCCAATTAAGGGTCACTGTGGATCCAGCCATGAGTAAGGCCAACACTGTCCTGGCTGTCCTGTAGACCACACTCTCTCTGTGGGTTATTGTCTGGGCCCCTGACTTTTTCTAAGGCAAGTGTCCATTAATGGCCTTGTCTTTTCACTCCTGTGGAGGATGAGGACTTGCTCCAATTTCCCTGGCTATAAGAACTGCACCTTTTCAGTTGCCCTGCTTTCTGAGGTTGGAGCTAGGACTCCTGCCCAGCCCCTTTCCTGGATGAGGAGAGAAGGTGACCCTTGAATGTGCTCTCTTAGGCAGGGGAGACAAATTAGAATCAGACATTCTCATTCTGTCCATTTCTGTAGCTCTAAGTGTTTGGGGGTCAGTTTGCTTGCTCGCTTTTAGTTTCTCTTGGTTTCTCTCTGAAGGCTCCTTTGGAGCCATTCCAAGCTGATTTCACGTGAAAGAGGGGAAAGAAGACTCTACTCACCTCAGCTGAGCCAGGAGGGGCCTCGGGAGTCTGGCAGTGAGAGCTCCCAGCTCTGGGCCCTAGAGAGCCAGTATCACTGAGGCAGACTCAGGGAGGAAGCTAGGGGTAGAGTGTCTGGCTAGTGGCAGGTTTGGGTCTCTTCCTTAGTAATTAGCCTCTCTCCCCTGGCTCCAAGAGGAAAGAAGCTACCCTTCAAAATCCAGAGCCATAAGCCAACACTTTTTTTTTTTTTCGATGGTTCTCGCTCTGTCACCCAGCCTGGAGTACAGCGGTACCATCTCGGCTCACTGCAACCTCCACTTCCCAGGTTCAAGTGATTCTCCTGCCTCAGCTTCCCGAGTAGCTGGGACTACAGGTTTGTGCCACCGTGCCCAGCTAATTTTTGTATTTTTGGTAGAGACCATGTTTCGCCATGCTGGCCAGGCTGGTCTCGAACTCCTGACCTCAGGTGATCCACCCACCTGGGCCCCCAAAGGTGCTGGGATTACAGGCGTGAGCCACCGTGCCCAGCCAACCAACACATTATTAACCAAGTGCTGTAGCTAAGGGAACTGAACCACCTGTAAACTCATAGGGATTTCCTCCCTATGCCTAACTCCACTGCTCACAGACAGGGTCCATGCCTTCCAGGTGATCATTGCCCAGTACTGGGGGACAGGCATGAGAACATGGAAGGGAAGCACAGAGTGAGAGACACATATAGAGATAGCTGCAGGGTGCAGCAGGGCAGAAAAAGAGTGGTCAGTTCAGTCTGAAGAGCCAGGTGACACTTCATAGAGGAGATGGTGCTCCAGCTAACATAAATATAGGCAAAATGGGAGGGCAAAGAGAAGGAAAGGCATTCAAGCAGGGGGAATAGCACATCCAAAAGCCTTAAGGTGTGGAACAGCCTGGCACATCTGGAGAACTCCACTGAAGTACAGAGGAGGGCATAGGGAGGGCACTTTGGGAGAGAGGCCAGCATAAGGAGAAAGAGAGTAAAGGGCTGTGCCAAGGAGTTACGCTCTCACCTTGTGAGCTGGGGGCCACAGAAGGGCGTTCACACGGAGTGATTTGCATTTCAGAAAAATAGCTCTGAGGATGATACAGAGAATGGGGGAAGGGTGCAATCGGGAACATTGGAGATTGGAGACCAGGAGACCAGGGAGGAGGTTTTTTTTTCTCCCCCAGGCTGTAGTGCAATGGTACAATCTCAGCTCACTGCAACCTCCGCCTCCTGGGTTCAAGATATTCTTCTCCCTCAGCCTCCCGAGTAGCTGGAATTACAGGCATCCACCACCACACCCAGCTAATTTTTTGTATTTTTAGTAGAAACAGGGTTTCACCATGTTGGCCAGGCTGGTCTCGAACTCCTGACCTCAGGTGGTCCACCTGCCTCAGCCTCCCAGAGTGCTAGGATTACAGGCATAAGCCACTGTGCCTGGCCTTTTTTTTTTTTTTTTTTTTTTGAGACAGAGTCTCAATCTGTGGCCCAGACTGGAGTGCAGTGGCACGATCTTGGCTCACTGCAACCTCTGCCTCCTAAGTTCAAATGATTCTCCTGCCTCAGTCTCCTGAGTAGCTGGGATGACAGGCGTGCGCCACTACGCCCGGCTAATTTTTGTATTTTTAGTAGAGACGGGATTTCACCATGTTGGCCAGGCTGGTCTCAAACTCCTGACCTCAGGTGATCCATCCCCCTCAGCCTCCCAAAGTGTTGGGATTGAGCCACCATGCTCGGCCAGGCATGAGCCACCATGCCCACAGACTAGAGAGGGCCTCTGAAAGAATGGACAGGATTTTTTTTTTTTTTTTTGAGACAGAGTCTCGCTGTGTAACCCAGGCTGGAGTGCAGTGGCGTGATCTCTGCTCACTGCAAGCTCTGCCTCCCGGGTTCACGCCATTCTCCTGCCTCAGCCTCCCGAGTAGCTGGGACTACAGGTGCCCGCCGCCACACCCGGCTAATTTTTTGTATTTTTAGTAGAGACGGGGTTTCACCGTGTTAGCCAGGATGGTCTGGATCTCCTGACCTCCTGATCCACCTGCTTCAGCCTCCCAAAGTGCTGGGATTACAGGCGTGAGCCACCACGCATGGCAAAGAATGGACAGGATTTTGTGCTTGATTGAATGTGGGAGGTGACTGAGAGGAAGATTCCTAGATGGCCACCAGGTTCCTGCCTTGGGTGAACGGTGGGATGATGACAAAGATGGAGAGTAGAAGCAATGGAATAGATTTGGAGAGAGTGCAAAAATACTAAGATCTGATTGAGACACATACTTTGAAAGTCTGGGAAATGTCTCAATAAAGATATCCAGGAGATTAAGAGAATTGAAGAACTTTATCTCCATACATCTGGAGTCTGGTAGGGAGTTGGAAATACATGTATGGCATTCAAAAGAGTTTTGGGCTGGGTGCAGTGGCTCATGCCTGTAATCCCAGCACTTTGGGAGGCCAAGGCGAGTGGATCACTTGAAGTCAGGAGTTCAAGACTAGCCTGGCCAACATAGTGAAACTCTGTCTCTATTAAAAATACAAAAAAAAAAAAATTAGCCAAGTGTGGTGGTGCGTGCCTGTAGTTCCAGCTACTGGGGAGGCTGAGGCAGGAGAATCGCTTGAACCCGGGAGGCAGAGGTTGCAGTGAGCCGAGATCGCGCCACTGCACTCCAGCCTGGGTGACAGAGTGAGACTTTGTCTCAAAAAAAAACAACAAAAAAAAGAGTTTTGTCAGAGTATGTGGATTTGAGGGTTACTAGCATATAGATGGTAATTAAAGCTGTGGGAACAAGGTTATTTACTTGGGAAAGACAAGTTTGAAGAGGCCCAAGAGTGGAGTGTTAGGGAATGTCCACATTTAAAAGAGTGATTCTCAACCTTGGTAGCACATTTGGATGAAATGGGGAGCTTGAAAAACACCAGTGTCGGCCAGGCACGGTGGCTCATGCCTGTAATCCCAGCACTTTGGGAGGCTGAGGCGGGTGGATCACGAGGTCAGGAGATCGAGACCATCCTGGCTGACACGGTGAAACCCCATCTCTACTAAAAATACCAAAAAATTAGCCGGGTGTGGTGGCAGGCGCCTATAGCCCCAGCCACTCAGGAGGCTGAGGCAGGAGAATGGCGTGAACCTGGGAGGCAGAGCTTGCAGTGAGCCTAGATGGCACCACTGCACTCCAGCCTGGGTGACTGAGCGAGACTCCGTCTCAGAAAAAAAAAAAGAAAAACACCAGTGTCTGGGCCCCTCCCCAGGCCAGCTAAATCTGAATCTCTGGGAGTGAGCTGTAAAAGTCCTTCAGGTGATTCTAATATGGCTTTGGGGTTGAGAATCAAAGACTTGGAGGGAGGCAGGGTGCGGTGGCTCACGCCAGTAATCCCAACACTTTGGGAAGCCAAGGCGGGCAGATCACTTGAGCCCAGGAGTTCGAGACTAGCCTGAGCAACATGTTGTAAACACCCCCCCGCCCACCAAAAATAAAAAATAAAAATAAAAATAAAAAAATTAGCCAGGTGTGGTGCTGCATGCCTATAGTTCCAGCTACTGGGGAGGCTGAGGTGTGAGAATCACTTGAACCTGGGAAGCGGAAGTTGCAGTGAGCCAAGATATCACCACTGCATTCCAGCCTGGGCAACAGAGCAAGACCCTGCCTCAAAAAAAAAAAAAGAAGAAAAAAGAAAAAGGCTTGGAGGGAGGGCAGAGGACCCAGGCTAGCAAAGAAAACCAAGAAGGAATGTTCAGGAAGATAGGAAGAGAAACAGGAAAGAGGGGTATTGTGGAGTAAAGAGAGGACAAAGTTTCAAGAAGGGAGAGTTCAAAAGCATCAAATGATGGAGAATAATAGTAGTTAACACCTACCTAGTACTTATCCTGGCTTTATGTGAATTCACTGAGTCTTCCTGAGACCCTATGAGACAAGTATTATTATCATTGCCATTTTGAACATAATAAAACTGAGGCACAGGTACTTGCCCTAACTCATACAACTAGTAAGCAGAAACCAGGCTTCAAGCCCAGGCAGGCCACTACCAAATGTGTGCTACACCACCTCTCTTGCAGAGGGCCAGGTGACATGCACACCGTTCCTGCTTTTTAGCAGTTAGGTGGTCAGTGTAGCCTTCCAACGGCCCAGCTCTCTTCTCCTTTTCTCTTCTTTTCTCCTTTTCTCTTCTCTTCTTCCTTCCTTCCTTCCTTCCCTCCCTCCCTTCCCTCCCTCCCTCCCTCCCTCCCTCCTCCCTCCCTCCCTCCCTCCCTTCCTCCCTTCCTTCCTTCCTTCCTTCCTTCTTTCCTGTCAGTCTAGGCCCCTAAGGCAGCTTTCTTCACCTCCCTGGCCTTCTCCTGGTGACTGGGCTAAGTGGAGCTGGTTCTCCTCCCTTACTGTTGGAGGGACAACAAAGTCCACCCTTAGGAGACGGCCACAGTGAGCCTGCATTCATCAGCCTGAGTGAGCAAGCACCCTTTGAAGTCTCCACAGTCTAGGAGGGTGGGGAGTTGGGAGGGGTGTGCAGAGGGAAGATGATCTGATTCTCCTGGGAAGTTAAGTCTCCTGAGAAGTGATGCAGGGAGACTTTAAGGAGGAAAGAGACTGGAAGCCACATTCACAGTACAGGTGATGTGAGTGCGGCCTCCAGGCCCCAGAGCAGTGGTTCTCAACCAGCCTGCCTGTTAGAGTTAAGGAGAGGGGAGTGTTAAAAATATACCAAAAGTGCCACCTCCAGAATAATTGGATCAGAATCTCTGGGAGTGGAGCCCAGGCACTGATGGGTTTTAAAAGTTCCCCAGCTGATTCTAATATGTAGCCAGCGCTGAGAACAGCAGCCTGGAGAAAAGAGCTCGGTTCTACACTCCAGCTTTATCACTTCCTAGCTGGGTGGTCTTGGGCAACCCATCAGACGTCTTTTAGCCTCTCTTACTCATTTCTGGAAAATGGGCATAGCAATGTCCACCATGCCTACCTTAAACAGATTGTTATGATGCTGAGGTAGACTTGGATGTGATATACTTTGTTAATTATGTAGGGTACTATGTGAAAGTAAGGTAGAATTAACTCAGACAGGCAAAAGGACAAATAAGCACTTGTGTTCATTTTGCACAGGTAGATGCACTTGAGTGAGTATACACACACACACACACACGCACACACACACACCTCACACAGAGAGCTGCTGGTTGGATTTTGAAAGCAGAACTGTGGCTTTCTAATCATGGTCTTTTATGTTTTTAGCCTTCAGAATATGCCATTAAAATATGGAAAGATGATCTGGGGTGTGTGTGTGTGTGTGTGTGTGTGTGTGTGTGTGTGTGTTTAAATGATTGTTAAAGTGCAGCATCATCTGAGTCTGCCTGTCAGCCTATCAGAAACGTCATCTATAACCTTCACTGTTTGCAGTTTAATCTCCCCTGCCTCCCTGCGGGCCCTGTTCTGACATTTTAAACCCCATAAATGACAGTAGGGCTCTAAGCCATTTTGAAAAAAGCCAAGCATTTGGAAAAAACATACATAGAGACATCCCCCTAAATTCCTCTTCCCCTGAACACATGCTCACTCATGCTCATAAGCCGAATCACACACACATTCACACCCCTGCACTGGCCAATTTCAGAGAAGTCACAGATACCGGTACTAGCCAACAAAGTGCACATGTGATGGCAGGACACAGGTGTGTGGAAGCATGGCTGTGTGTCTGGCCCGTGCATGAACTCCAGTGGACACACAGCAGGGACACCTTTCTTCTCTCATTCTCAAGTTCCAACCATTCTTCTGCTCCTTGGCTTTGAAAGGGAAGGAAAGGATCCAACATCCTTGGAAGGCTGGCACTGGGAGCTGTTTCCTGTAATTTGGACTTAGAAACCAATAGGGGCCGGGCCCGGTGGCTCATGCCTGTAATCCCAGCATTTTGGGAGGCCGGGGTGGGTGGATCATTTGAGGTCAGGAGTTTGAGACCAGCCTGGCCAAGATGGTGAAACCCCGTCTCTACTAAAAATACAAAAATTAGCCGGGAGGTAGTGGTGTGCACCTGTAATCCCAGCTACTCGGGAGGCTGAGGCAGGAGAATCGCTTGAGCCTGGGAGGTGCAGGTTGCAGTGAGCCAAGATTGTGCCACTGCACTCCAGTCTGGGCAGCAGAGTGAGAAGACCCTGTCTCAAAAAAAAAAAAAAAAAAAAAAAAAGAAAAAGAAAAAAAGAAACCAATGGGGTGACAAGGGAGCTTGAAGAGCCCCAAATCTTGGGGTTTAGTGCCAAGTAAGGATGTGCATTAACAGGATCAAGGTTCTCAACTCTTGGAAAGCCCATGAGTAGAAGGGATAACATGCAAGTTGCACCCCACCTACCAAACCAGTGAGCTCTCAACGTTTGGAGAACCAGAATGCAAGAAGAAAATTGAGAGATACTTAGTCACGGGATGAACACGTGAGCGTAGAAGAAGGTGGTGTAAGAGGTTAATTGTGAGCTCTGTAAGAACAGGGCCCTGCCAACTCCTGGATATATCCCTAGAGTCTGGCACAGGGTCTACAACATAGCAGAGGCTTACAAGTACTTGCTGAATGAATGACAAAGAATCTGAAGCTCTTGATGGCAGGGCTGGCTTCTGTGGCTCTCCCTCCCACTAGCTCAAGTCATCATGTACTTTAAGGAACTTGTTTCCAAGGCAACCAATTAGAGTCAGAAAGTGAGGGCTGTGACGTCAGGCAAGGATAGGGGGTGGGTGGAGAAACTGCCATCCCCCATATCCCTAGCTCCCAGCTCAGTCTCTTCAGCCTTGAAGGGAACACTTCTGAAAAGAGGAAAAGACATAGGGCATTGCCCTCCTGAGAGTACACTTCTGGGTCAGGGCCCAGGAATAGGGACTGTGTTGGAGATCTGATTCACCTGGCAGTGTCCCTACCTGCCATCCCATTCCAAAATGCTGATAAGCCCGTGGGTCCAGCAGTGAGACAGTGTAGGCATACTAGAAGGGTAACAGTAGTTGGGGACCACTGCCCATGCTCCTCCCTATCGCCTAGGAGGGAGAGATCTTAGGCCTTCTTTCTTTGGGGGACCTGTAAACAAGGCCCAGAAGGAAGGAAGTCTTGGCTCAAAGGAGAGGAGATGCTGCTCTCAGGCCTCACTTGAGAACTTTCTGTCTGCCCCCTGGAAAGGATGTATGTTTTGGTTTATGAGAGGAAAGTATACACTTTAAGTAAGAGTAGGAAGCCAACAAGGAATGCATTCGGAGAGTGTAGCAGAGACAATCCAATGGGCGGTAGCTCACAGATTCTTTCTTGGAGCAGAGAATGAGATGTGGGTAACAAAACTGCAGCAATTTGAACCCCTAGATCCTTGAGATCATGTTAGGCTTCCCAAGGGACAAGTCTGGGCAATTTGGGAAGGTCATTCTAATCAGAAGATAAAAAGCAGAATGCAAAGGACCTTGTCCTTAGGGTACAATGAGAATACTGGGCATTCACTTGTTAAACTTCCTGGCCAAACTATGATAAGCCTCCACACCAGCTGGGTAGGCCCTGCTGTGAAGACAATGAAAATGATGACACTGACAATGATAAATAGCAGCTATATTTTTCGTGGCACTGTACTTTACCAAATACCTTTATCGTTGTGGTAGCTCTGTTGATAAGTAGGGCAGGAATTGTCCCCAGGTGTGGTTCTGGAAGCAGACTTTGAGATGGCAAGTACTGTGCAGAAGCTTCACTGGAGAGTGCTCTGGGAAGGTGCTAGAAGTGCAGGACTGGGCAAGGGAGAAGTGGGGTTGTGCTGCAGTCTCAAAAAAGGCCTTGACTGACCACAGGGGGCTCTGAAGCTGGATGGCCCTTCAGAACCGTCCTGAGTTGGAGAGAGGCAGCTGGGCCTTCACACACCCCTGGTGACCAGTCACTGGATGCAGGCTGCCCCAGAAAAGGGGCATGACCTTAGGCGGGGCAGCACTCTTCAGCAGAGGCAAATCCAAGGAAGGCTGACAGGCAAGGGTGGCAGCTTAGGGGACCATCCTTCAGTATGGAAGGGGAATGCGGCCTGACACCATGGCACCTACTATAGCAATTACCACTCTCATATTGGAGGTGAGGAAACTGAAGTTTAGAGAAATGTAATGACCTACCATATTATGCAGCTATCATACTGGCAAGGTTGGAGTGTGGCTGTACCATCATGAAGGGCTTTCAGTGTAAAACTCCTCCAGTATAACCACAGGAGTCAACGGCTGAGGAAACGCCCTCTCCCTGAGCTCCATGCAGGACAGGCATTTGAAGCTGAGGGTGCCCTGAGTGAGGAGCTGGGAGAAGGAACTCAGTGTGCTTTCCCCCGGACAGAAGAGTCAGGGTGCAGAGACCCTGTGCCAGGCCTTCAGAGGGCCTGCTGAGCTCTGCTGAGGTCCGGGGAGCCTCCTCCCCCACTGGAAAGTGGAGACTGTGACCTTAATCCTTCCCATCACAGAGGCACAGTGCTGGCTGCTCCAGGCCACGGGAGAAGCTTTCCTGACAGATGTGTCGGATTGACCAAAAGTCCAAAAGGGGCTTTGCGGAGATTATGCTGTCCGCTCCGTAGTTGGCCCCTAAGCCTCAAGAAATGGAAGCTCAGAGGGCATCCTTGGTGGCTTCTAGAAAGGGCCAGAGCTTTAAGCAGGGGCCCAGCAATGGTCAGCTTCCCTGGCCAGCCCCAGGCTGCCTCCAAAAGGCCTGGCAGAAGGCATTTGCCGAGGGGTCAGCAGAGGTGAGGGAGGGAGTGGACAAGGTGACAGAAGGCGAGAGTCAGTGAGGCAGAGGCCAAGGAACAGGAGGGGCCTGACCCCCTCAGGACCAGCCACCCCCACAGAAACTGACCTGGGGGAGAGAGACCCTTGTCTGGGCTTGTTTTCAGGCTGCCAGGGCCAGGCATCTGGGTCTATTAAGGATTTGGAAGGTCACTGGGAGCGGGGTGTGTGTGTGTGTGTGTGTGTGTGTGTGTGTGTGTGTGATGGAACTGGGGTGGAGGCAGTGCCACCACCAGATGTGTGTGGGGAATGGAGTGAAGGGAATCTGCCTGTGTCCACTGCTTTCACACTGGAACCACTGGGTCCACAGCACAGGCTAGGAGCAACTGCCATTCCTGCTTTTTTTTTTTTTTTTTTTTTTGAGGAGTTTTGCTCTTGTTGCCCAGGCTGGAATGCAATGGCACCATCTCAGTTCACCGCAACCTCCGCCTCCCAGGTTCAAGTGATTCTCCTGCCTTAGCCTCCTGAGTAGGTGGGATTACAGGCATGCACCACCACGCGAGGCTAATTTTGTATTTTTAGTAGAGACGGGGTTTCTCCATGTTGGTCAGGCTGGTCTTGAACTCCCGACCTCAGGTGATCTGCCCACCTTAGCCTCCCAAAGTGCTGGGATTACAGGCATGAGCCACCGTGCCCGGCCTCCTGATCTTTTTATTCTCAACACTCGCTGACTAGGAGATGAGAAAGGAAGCCTGAGCTGTCACAAGTAAAGGACCCAGACATGCAGGAGGCAAAGGAACAGGAACATGACAGCTCAGAGTCTCTACAGGCAGATTCACAGGAATAGACCAGCCCCTGCTCACAGGAACACAGGGTCCTTCTTGCCCTTTTCTGGGGCAAAAGAGTGAGTGGCTACAGCCTCTGTCTCGGAGACCCCTATCAGAAAGGGATTGCTTTAGGTGGTGTTTTTTTCACTCTGCTACCTTCCTCCCTACCCCACCCCATTTCCCTTCATGACCTTGTGACTCCATTAGGTCTTTCTTCTTGATTCAAGAAAAAGCCAGGCGGGGAGGGCTGGGGACCAGGGCGGGAGGCAAGGCGGGCAGAGAGGCTGAGCCAATTGCGGCGTCTGCAAGGTGCAAAGCAATCAGCGGAGCCGCTGGTGAGCGGGGTCACTCAGTAGTGTGCACATCAGGGTGAAATCCTTTCAGCTCTTCGCCAAACCCCTAGTGAAAGACAATCAGGCTCGCTGTCACCGAGCTAATTCTGTCTATATAAAAGCAGTAATGAAATTCACGGCAGGATTACCCTCTCCATCCAATGGGCCAGCGTCGTGGTGACATATCTCTCTTATTGCCCGAATGTAACACACCATCTAATTTACGTCGTGTAGCGAGCAGGAATGAAATGTTCATAAAGAATTGCTGCATCTCGTCACCTTAACTGCGGCCCGGGGCTCTGAGGCATCTGTCAGGGAGAGGAGCGGGAGGAGGGAGGGCAGGCGGGGCTCAGGGAGTAGCAGCCGGGGGCAGGGGTTTCTGTGGGGTTGTTGTTTCTTAACAGGGTGAAGTGGAGGCAGAGGGAGGTAGGGGCTGGGCGGGGGTCAGGAGGAGAGAGGGTAAGGGAGGGGCACAGAGGGCTTTGGGGAGGTGAGGATGAATAAGGGTAGGTTGAAATGGTCTGGAGGGAGTGTTTGGAAGTCTGCGGGTTTGGGTGAGTTTGGGAGGATGAATGTGAGTGCCTAAGTGGCCAGGGGTTGGTTGGGGAAATGACCCTCTGGGTGCATCCCAGTTACTGCAGGGCCCCTAACAGTCTCTTCCATCCTCTGGAAGTAGAAACCCAGCCACCTCTGAAGACTATCAGAACAAAACTCTCCAGTGAACAAGAAAGAAGCCCTTTTATAAAAGTGAATAAGGAGCAGACAGACACGAGGAGCAAGTTTCATAAACCTAGGAGTTCTCCATGGCTACTCCCCTACCCTCAGCAATTGCATGACCCAACCAGCCATCCGCAAGCCCTTTCGATGCCACTTGAAAATGTTCTTCTCTTCCACTCTTTACTCTCCACCCATCAGCACCCTGCCCCCATCCCAGCCCAAAGTCATTGCCATCTGTTGCCTAGATACCTCAGTACCCTCCTGACTGATTGCTCCATGAGCCCTCTTGCCCCCTCTGGGCCCTCTTGCTCCCTCTACTCAGCCAGGTAGTGATCATGTCATCACTACCATCTCTTAGGTTAAAACCCTGCAATGGTGCCCCCTTGCTCTTAGGGGATACCATTGCAGGATGTCCCCTAAGACCCTACCTCTTCAGCTTCTTTGTCCCATGCTCCCAGTCACAACAGTGCTCCAGCCATATTGGCCTTTTCCCATAGTCCGAATAAGGTGCTGTGTTCTAAGAAGCCATGGGGGCTGTGCACACGCCTTTCCTGCTCCTTGGAAGACTTCCCTTGGCAGCGGCAGCATCACCAGACCCCGTCCAGCATGGTCTTAACTACTACTCCCACTTCAGATGCCAGCTGAAGCCTTGCATCTCAGGGGAAGCCTTCTGTGACTACTCACTCACGTAGCTCTCTCCTCTTTTATACACTTTCTTGGCATCATTTACTTCTTTTCGTGACTGTTTCATTATAGCCTGGATTCTCCCACTGGACTCTGCACTCCATGAGGACAGGGACCATGCCTCTTTTACTCACCATTATATCCCCAGCCCCTGGCACAGTACCTGGGGACATTGTAGGTGCTAAATAAATACTTGTTGATGGGCTGGGCGCGGTGGCTCTCGCCTGTAATCCCAGCACTTTGGGAGGCCAAGGCAGGCAGATCATGAGGTCAGGAGATCAAGACCATCCTGGCTAACATGGTAAAACCCCATCTCTATTAAAAAATTAAAAAAAATAGCTGGGCAAGGTGGCGGGTGCCTGTAGTCCCAGCTACTCGGGAGGCTGAGACAGGAGAATGGTGTGAACCTGGGAGGCAGAGCTTGCAGTGAGCTGAGATTGTGCCACTGCACTCCAGCCTGGGTGACAGAGCGAAGACTCCACCTCCAAATAAATAAATAAATAAATACTTGTTGATGCTATGTGGAAGCAGCTGATGGGAAAAAAAATATGTTGAATGAAGAAATTAGGGGCATGCACAACCATTACAAGGCAAGAAACTTCTTTCCTTCCTTCCTTCCTTCCTTCCTACCTTCCTTCCTTCCTTTCCACAAACATCTACTGAATGCCTTCTGAGTGCCAGGCACTATCAGAGGCACTGTGGCTACAGTGCTAAACAAGTGAAGACACAGTCCTTGCCCATGAGGAGCTCATGAGGGGAGGGAGACAGACAGCCGTGGGGCTAAACCTGTCCTGTGCTGCCTTACTCCAGAGAAGAGCCACATCCTTGCCCACTGGCATAGTCACCTACAAAATGTGGCTGATTCTCTGGGGCCATAGAGAATTCTCCTTGAACTTCCCCAATACATAGCTTAGCTACTTGTGGGGTAAAAATACCAACAGATGAAAGAAACTTTGTTGAAGAGCTATAACCAGATTTCTCCTCCTAGTGAAGCATTTAGTGAGTATCTACTATGTGCTGAGCACCTCATCTCATGTCATTCTCACAACAACTGTGATATCTAGGTATATTATTTTTGTTTTAGCGATGAGGAAACTGAAGCTGAGTTTAAATAGCTTGCCCCCCAAAAGGTCACACACCTGGCATACAATGGATACTTGTTAAATATTTATTGAGTGAATGAATGAATGAGAAGCTAATAAGCAGAAAGGCCAGGACTCAAGCCTAGACTTTTTGGCTCCAAAGCCCTTATCTCTTTCTACTCTTTATTCCAAGCAATTAGTTTTGAACTCTCAGAGTCAGTATTAGAAAAATAATCTGATGTTGGGCTCTGAATCTGTGCTTTCTCTGATCTGGGATCCACAGCCTTCCCACAGCTGCACATGGCACCTCAGACACCAGGCCTGGCCAGGGCAGGAAGTTTAGGTCTAGAGAAGACCAGAACTTAAGCCCTCTGGAAGATGTCCATAGATGAACCCTTCCCCATCCTGTCCAATCTTCCTTCAATGTCCCAAACTTGGGTTAACTTATCAAAAGGACTGAGCAAGACACTTGTCTGGGAGATGGGACATCACTCCTGCATGGGTAGAATCAACCCATGTCCCTTGTGCCCAAGCTATGTGACTGTTTCTCATTAACTCAGAGATGTTTACTCACCAGACGATACATAGTTGTGTGTGCATGTTCTGTGTAGACATGTGTTCATGCATATATACATATGTGTTAGTAAATCCATCCTTTCATTAGTTCTCCTGTAGTTCAATGGTATCTACTATCTGTGTATGCAGACCCCATGTCTGCACCCTGAGGTTCCCTCCCCACAGACATCTATGGACAGGTGTTCCTGGACCTGCCTTTTCTCTTTGCTTCTGTCCTCCACTCCTAGAAACTGTCTGTGATCTTCCAGCTAATGCTCACGGGCCATAGAGTGGGATACAGTGCTATTTGCTTCCTCTTATTTTGAGGAAAGTTCTACTCCCTAGCAGTAGTTAACTTTTTCTTTATCAAAATGCTAATGCATAGATGTATCATCAAAGAAATAATATATGCCTGGCACACAGTAACCTCTCAATTCACGTTAGCTATTAACATTATTATAGCTCATTTGTCCTCCCTGACCAGAGGGCGTCCCCCCTTCTATCATAGCCTTGCTAGGTCTGGAAGTACAACTACCTATAGCTACACCTGCCAGGGAGCTATGTGAGGCTTGGTGCGCTTGTAAAGGTCTCCTCTGGTTAGATGGCTCCCAGCCATTGTCATCCATATCTCTCAGTAGGATGAAAATCTCACACATCCCTGGCAGGCAGGACTCACTCATATTTTTTAAAGTCTCTATAAAATAAGTCTCAGAGGTTTCTGTAGACATCGTATCCAAAACCTTAAATTTCTAAGACACAAATTGTTTCCTAAACCCATCCTTCTGCAGCTGACATTTTTTCTAGGTGAGACCTGAGACCAGACACACTGGCCAATGCCTACCAGAGAAGTGTAGTTTCAGTCATGACACTTTGATATGGTTTGGCTGTGTCCTCATTCAAATCTCAACTTGAATTGTATCTCCCAGAATTCCCTCATGTTGTGGGAGGGACCCAGGGGGAGGTAACTGCATCATGGGGGCCGATCTTTCCCATGCTATTCTCATGATAGTGGATAAGTCTCACGAGATCTGATGGGTTTATCAGGGATTTCTGCTTTTGCTTCCTCCTCATTTTCTCTTGCCACCACCATGGAAGAAGTGCCTTTTGCCTCTCGCAATGATTCTGAGGCCTCCCTCAGCCATGTGGAACTGTAAGTCCAATTAAACCTCTTTTTCTTCCCAGTCTCAGGTATGTCTTTATTAGCAGCATGAAAACGGACTAATATAATATATTGGTACCAGTAGAATGGGGCATTGCTGAAAAGATACCCAAAAATATGGAAGCGACTTTGGAACTGGGTATCAGGCAGAGGTTGGAAGAGTTTGGAGGGCTCAGAAGAAGACAGGAAAATGTGGGAAAGTTTGGAACCTCCTAGAGACTTGTTGAATGGGTTCGACAAAAATGCTGATAGTGATGAATAATAAGGTCCAATCTGAGGTGGTCTCAGGTGGAGATGAGGAACTTGTTGGGAACTGGAGCAAAGGTACTCTTGTTATGTTTTATCAAATAGACTAGTGGCATTTTGCCCCTGCCCTGGAGATTTGTAGAACTTTGAACTTGAGAAAGATGATTTAGGGTAGCTGGCAAAAGAAATTTCTAAGCAGCAAAGCATTCAGACTTGGGTGCTGTTAAAAGCATTCCATTTTAAAAGGGAAATGGAGCATAAAAGTTCAGAAAATTTGCAGCGTGATGACGCAGTAGAAAAGAAAAACCCATTTTCTGGGGAAAAATTCAAGTCAGCTGCAGACATTTGCATAAGTAGCAAGGAGCCTAATGGTAATCCTCATGAGAAAAATGTCTCCAGGCAATGTCAGAGACCTTCACGGCGCCCCTCCCATCACAGGCTAGGAGGCCCAGGAGGAAAAAGTGGTTTTGTGGGCTGGGCCCAGGGTCCCCGTGCTGTGTGCAGACTAGGGACTTGGTGCCCTGTGTGCCATCAGCTCCAGCCATGGCTCAAAGGGGCCAATGTACAGCTCAGGCTATGGCTTCAGAGGGTGGAAACCCCAAGCCTTGGCAACTTCCATGTGGTGTTCAGCCTGTGGGTGCACAGAAGTCAAGAATTGAGGTTTGAGAACCTCTGCCTAGATTTCAGAAGATTTACGGAAATGCCTGGATGCCCAGGCAAAAGTTTGCTGCAGGGGCGGGGCCCTCATGGAGAACCTCTGCTAAGGCAGTGCAGAAGGGAAATGTGGGGTTAGAGCCCCCATACAGAATCCCTACTGGGGCACAGCCTAGTAGAGCTGTGAGAAGAGGGCCATCATCCTCCAGACCCCAGAATGGTAGATCCACCAACAGCTTGCACTGTGCTCCCAGAAAAGGCCGCAGACACTCAGTGCCAGCCCATGAAAGCAGCCAGAAGGGAGGCTGTGCCCTGTAAAGCCATAGAGGCAGAGCTGCCCAAGACCTTGGGAACCCACCTCTTACATCAGCATGACCTGGATGTGAGACCTGGAGTCAAAGGAGATTGTTTTGGAGCTTTAAAATTGACTGCCTCATTGGATTTTGGACTTGCATGGGCCCTGTAACCCCTTTGTTTTGGCCAATTTATCCCATTTGGAATGGCTGTATTTACCCAATACCTGCACCCCCATTGTATCTAGGAAGTAACTAACTTGCTTTTGATTTTACAGGCACATAGGCAGAAGGGATTTGCCTTGTCTCAGAAAAGACTTTGGACTATGGACTTTTGGGTTAATACTGAAATGAGTTAAGACTTTGGGGGACTGTTGGGAAGGCATGATTGATTTTGAAATGTGAGGACATGAAATTTGGAGGGGATGGGCAGAATAATATGGTTTGTCTGTGTCCCCATTCAAATCTCAACTTGAATTGTATCTCCCAGGATTCCCATGTGCTGTGGGAGGGACCCATGGGGAGGTAATTGAATCATGGGGGCCAGTCTTTCCTATGCTATTCTCATGATAGTGAATAAGTCTCATGAGATCTGATGGGCTTATCAGGGGTTTCCACTTTTGCTTCCTCCTCATTTTCTTGCTGCCACCGTGTAAGAAGTGCCTTTCATCTCCTGCCATGATTCTGAGGCCTCCCAAGCCATGTGGAACTGTAAGTCCAATTAAACCTCTTTTTCTTCCCAGTCTTGGGTATGTCTTTATTAGCAGTGTGAAAATGGACTAATACACACTTGATAATCCTAACTCCTTTCCTTTGGCCCAAGTGGCTTATCCTCCTAGCTAATGATAGGTTCTTTGGCTCTGCCAGGAGCTGACATTCCAAACCAAACCTACTTCTTCAAGTGAAGCAAGATATCATTCAAGTGGTACAGATACAGAGCATTCAGTAAAGTAGGTACAGGGGAGAGGGGAAAGAAGAGAGATAACACAACCAATCATCGCAAAAAACATCAGGATTCTCCAAACAGTATCTGTCCTGAAATTGGCATAAGACATTTTTTTTTTTTTGCAGGATCTGCATAAACCCAGGGGTCTGTGCCTAGAAGTGTATTAAGATTAAGTTTTATTTGATTGTCTTTGGACAAGCAAGAGGGTTAAGGAAGACTATATGGAATGAATAAACTAGAAGAGGTTGGTGATGGATTAGAAATTGGAATCCAACCCTGTTGATGTGTTTATTTGATTTTCACATTTTCCTACCCCCTTTATTCCCACTCCCCTTTCCCCATGCCCAGACTGACATAAATGATACCTTGATGGCTATTTCAGTTGCAACCCTATATATCTAAGGAAGCCTGAGCTCTCCAGCTGCCACCCAACTCTGATCCCCTAATCCCAAAGAGACCAGCTGGTCAGAGTTCTCAGGGATGGCAGACCCCAGTGCAGATTGGGCCTCTGCTACCAACAGTCTCTGGTCATGGTCAGATGGCTTAACTTCTCTGTGTATTGGCCTTAATATCAGCCTCCTGCTCCCCCTCCACACACACCACCCCAGATGATAGCAAGAAGCATTCTAAACTTCTTGGAATACTATTCTAGAAATTCACCTTTATATTTCTCACTATCATTACCAGATCAGAATATAGTCCTCAAGAGGATTAACATGATCTTGGGTGGGCCAGTCAGCTTTACTGCTGGCCTGGACAGCTGTTTAGTCATCGGTCACCAGGAGAAAATGAGGATGGATCAGTGTAGCTCAGCCCTGCCACTCAGTGCATGACCCATTATGATAACAGCAAAGATAATTTTCCAGGATCCTGGGCTGTCTGCGGATTTTGGGAGTACCTACAGATACTGCATGGTTTAAAACTCCGTTGGTGAAAAGCAACAACCAGCATTCACCCTGGTTGGAGTTCAGTATGATGGTGAGGGGATGTCTAGTATGTAGATAAAACTGAAAGGCCCCTCAAAATGGAGACTAACTGATGATTTGAAGAAATAGGCATAAATTTGTTAAGTGTGGGTCAAATCCCTTGCTCTCCAGGCCCTCCTAAGCCAGAAGCTCAATTTAGTGGTCATTGCCTGCTCGGTGCCACTAAATTTTCTGGTAATCTGCAGGGATATGTAATTATGCTGTAGTTAGTGATTGTTCACTAAGTAAACCGTTGGTGTAGTTACCATGTAAGTCAACGGTATTTACAGGATATTTTTTCTGCCTGTAACACAAAGCCTTACCGAAACAAATTGGAATTGCCTTCTGGAGGCCGTTGTTATAAATTACAGACCCAACATCTGTCCACATCTGCAATGTCTAGACAGCCTGTCTCAGCTACAAGACAGAAGAGAGACGAATGAGGGAAAGTGAGGGAGACATGAAGAGTGGCAGAGAAGTCTCAGATTCATACAATTTTTCTCTTCAGAGGTTTACCCAAAGGCTTGCTGTGCTGGCTTCTAAAATTGACCCGAATTATCAGCAGCCCAATGCCAAACTCTGGAGGGTTTGGGGCCTGGTCATCACCCCTGGATGTGATGGCAATGCAGCCTCTTCTCTTGGGCCCTATCTCTGCCCCGACAGATTCTCAGAGGTCACAGTGGGGCCTGGAAGATGGAGTTATAAATGCAGAAACTGACTATGGCCAGATCGGGAGAATCGGCTGTATCTCCAAACATTCCCCCTTCTCTCTCTCTCCTGCTCCCTGACTCTCACCACCACCTGGCTCAGCTTTTCAGAGTGGGGTGAAGCATTCATTTGCCTACCTTTCCTGTGGTCCCTCTCTTGTACCCACGATAAGGAGCCTGCCCGTCAGCTGAGTGATTGTATTTTTTTACAGTTCCTAGCACAAACCTTCTCATTTATATGTAAAGCAGCCATTAGTCATAGCTCCGTTCCCACACACTGCCTGATGTACAATCACATTTTGCAGCGGATGACTCTTTCCACACAGCTGCTCTGCTATGAATAATCCGTCTCTAGGCCCATAAATCAGAAAAAAATCATGCACCTCGTTCGCCTGATCCTTACACAAAGTCATATATTTTACATGAGGACGAGCTAAATATTCATGAGTCTTAAAGGCTTTTTTTCATAGGCACTTGTTGGGGTTGTTTTCTACTGTTGGGGGGATACCAAGGTTGTATTTAGGAGAACCAGGGATTTTAAAGAGGAAAAAGAGGCGGAGAACCAGGGATTTTAAAGAGGAAAAAGAGGCGAGAGAGAGAATTTCTCTCTCTCTCTCTTTCTGTGTGTGTGTGTGTGTGTGTGTGTGTGTGTGTGTGTGTGTGTGTGTTGGGGGGGAAGAAAGAGGAGAGAGAGAGGGAGAGACAGATTGATTGAGATTGCAAGCTTATCTCTTAGTCATGTGGGACAAAGGATGCTATTGTGAGGTCTTAAAAACATGATAAATACTTGTTGTGTACCTGAGCTTTGATCCTGCCCAGAGCCATGAATATTGCCTCCCTGACCTTCAAGGTCATTTGATGAACCTTTGCCTTCTGACCTGTGGAACAATGAATTTGGTCCTTCTCTGTGTAGGAAGGTGGCTAGGAGAGCCCCACCTGGATTTGATAAAAGCAGGACTTGGGGTGAGGGAGGGGGGAAGGCGGGAAAATCAGCAGTTGCAAGGGAAACTGCTCTGATGCTAGCAAAGCTTCCTACCTACACACGACTTAAGGCCTCCAGCAGCTACCTGGTATTCTGTGTCTGACCCATTCTTGTTTTCAGAAAGCATTTAAGGTGGCATTGCTCATCCTCCGTTTTATCTCCCTCCCTGGTCTGTCTCCTTCCACTCACCCTCTTAGCCTCCCTCATCATCTCACTTTCTTGTTTCTAGGCTTCTTCTCAGATGGACCCATGCTCTGCCAGGGCAAGCTCCTCCAACTCTCTCCCTCTCCCAAAATGCAAAATCTGACCTCTCCCAGAAGCCTCCTTCTACTGAATAGAGGAGGGAGACTTACCTGCTTTGCTGTGCAAGCCCCACACTCTTGCCTTCCCTAGCTAACCCACTCATCATACCAGCCCCTCTGCTGGCAGGTGCTTTTTCATTTTATTCTGGCATTCACTCAGCATTTGTCTGTGTGTTCAGTGGTGCTGTCTGTCTGACTCATTAATGCCATGGTCTGCAGTGGTGATGATGATGTGTCCTCACTTCTCTCCGAAGGGTAGAAAATTCTGCTTCTTGGATTTCACTGACAACACGGGGAACACATTTTTAGGGAGAGATTTCTCAGATTTAGCTCTAGATCTGGAAACACACATATGCCCTCAGACCCTTCAGCCTTCAGTGGATAATGACAATATGCTGGGTTTGAGTAGGCTGTCCTTGGATGAAGAACTGTATCAAAAGTGTAATGGCACTCAGGGGGTTACTTCTCTATTTAAAATCACTTCTCTATTTAACGGATGGGCAAACTCAGGTATAATCTTGGGAAACTCCTTTCTGAACTTCAAATCAAGAGGTCATGACAGGCAGCTGCAATTACTTCTGAGTTGACTTTTGTGATTTTGACTCTGGGCATCAAACTTTTGTACCACCCTCCAGGGCCAAAGGCCAGGGATCGAAGCCTTGCCCCATTTCTCTCAGTTCCTGGGCTGACCTGTTGTTCTGCTGCCCCTTGCCCCTCCTGCCCTCAACCCACTTTTGCTAATGTTCAGAAAAAAATTAAGTCAAAGAACCGCCAGACAGGAAAATGTCCAAAGAATCACAGATGGCAGCCTTGCAATTTTAATTTAAAATCATTCTTTATTATCCAAAATATTAAAATTAGAGCTATAATGCCCAAAGGAAAACAAATGAAAACCCCCAATGTTTCATGGCCTCTTCCTCAGGGGGTCCCAAAAACACTGAGTGGGAATGCTTTTGAAAAGAAAGCAGGAGTGCAGGAGCAAAGAGCCAGCTGTAGATCATTGAGCCAAACACTCAGTGACTGACCCAATCAGCTTCCCTTAAAGCCAAACACCAACTGTTTCATATGCAATTAATGATTGCCCTGGCAAATTAAAGTGCATCAAGTCATCACAGGCATCGTTGAATGAGAAGACACACAGCAGTCACAGGTATCTCATCCCTGGCATCTACATAATGATATTACCAGGCTAATCTAGACTCAGAGATTTAATTCTGCAAAACACCATGCACTAAATATTTATATTCATAAAAGTGCTAAAAAAATGCCCACATGCTACCTCTAGGCTCCCCATTCATCTAGAATAGGCTGCTGGTTTATCTGCTGGAGTCTATGGTTGCGAGTAAAGGGTACAAGTCAAGTGTCAGGAGGATCCCAGTGTTCCTGGCCCCCAACTTCACCTTTCAAAAGGGTCTCGGCCGGGCACGGTGGCTCACGCTTGTAATCCCAGCACTTTGGGAGGCCGAGGCAAGCGGATCAGGAGGTCAGGAGATCGAGACCATCCTGGCTAACATGGTGAAACCCCATCTCTACTAAAATACAAAAAATTAGCCAGTGTGGTGGCGGGTGCCTGTAGTCCCAGCTACTTGGGAGGCTGAGGCAGGAGAATGGCGTGAACCCGGGAGATGGAGCTTGCAGTGAGCCGAGATAGTGCCACTGCACTCTAGCCTGGGCAACAGAGCAAGACTCCGTCTCAAAAAAAAAAGGGGGGGGTTCTCATTCCTGGATTGGGTACTGAGTGGCATCCAAGAGTGGGCAAAACTCCCTCCTTCTCTAGAGATGTCAAAGCAGAAAAGAAAGCCCCGTCGTATGTCAGAGTCAAGAAAGGAGTGTTAGAATGGATGACAACATCTGTTCCCCATTTTTTGGTGCAGAAAATCAAAGTCCAGAGAAGTACCAGAGACTGTTACAGTCATCCTTTACAGGTTCCAAATTCTTTTTTTTTTTTTTTTTTTTTTTTTTTTGAGATAGGGTCTCACTCTGTCACCCAGGCTGGAGTACAGTGGCGCAATCTTGGCTCACTGCAACCTCTGCCTCCGGAACTCAAGTGAGCCTCCCACCTCAGCCTCCCAAGTAGCTGGGAACATTTCACCATGTTGCCCAGGCTGGTGTCAAACTCCTGAGCTCAAGTGATCTGCCCGCCTCGGCCTCCCAAAGTGCTAGGACAAATTCCAAATTCTTTTTTTGTTTTGTTTTGTTCTGAGACAGAGTCTCCCTCTGTTGCAGAAGTTGGAGTGCAGTGGCCCCATCTCAGCTCACTGCGACCTATGGCTCCCAGGTTTAAGCGATTCTCCTGCCTTGGCCTCCACAGTAGCTGGGATTACAGGTGTGAGCCACCAAGCCCAGCTAATTTTTTTTTTTTTTTTTTTTTTTTTTTAGACAGAGTCTCTCTCTGTCGCCCAGGCTGTAGTGCAGCGATGTCATCTTGGCTCACTGCAGCCTCTGCCTCCCAGGTTCAAGTGATTCTCCTGTCTCAGCCTCCCGAGTAGCTGGGACTAGAGGTGTGTGCCACAACACCTGGCTAATTTTGTATTTTTAGCAGAGATGGGGTTCCACCATGTTGGAAAGGCTGGTCTCAAACTCCTGACCTCAGGTGATCCACCTGCCTCAGCCTCCCAAAGTGCTGGGATTACAGGCATGAGCCCCAAGTCTGGCCTAATTTTTGTATTTTTACTAGAGATGGGGTTTCACCATGTTGGCCAGTCTGGTCTTGAACTCCTGACCTCAAATGATCCGCCTGCCTCGGCCCCTCAAAGTGCTGTGATTACAAGCATGAGCCACCGTGTCTGGCCTCTAAATTCCAAATTCTAAGTCACAAATATAGTTGTGATTTTGGATGCCACTGTGCCTGATCTGAAGAATAGGGTCTCTCCAAATAATCATAAATAAACCAGTGCTGATGGAAAGAAAATTTTTTTTTTTTTTTGGCCTTTTGGATTTGTCTCGGTTTCCTCTACTAAAACCTAATTCTGAGCTTATGGCCCCTACTCAAATATTCTCATCTCAGCATTCAGCACACTGCTGGGCCTCAGCACCCCTACCATATAAAGGCACAGAACCTAACCTGGCTTGGCCTAGCCCCTGTCCTCATCGGGTTGCCAGGATCATTTCCGTGTCCATCCTGGAGACTGCTTTCCTCTCCCCGCTGGCATCCCAAGCCCAATTATTTTCATTCAGCCCCCTCTGCCCTTTCTCTCTCCCTGGTAGAAAATGCAGATGATGGAGGCTGCCTGTTCTCTGTGCATACCATGACTTGGAGCCTTCAGCAACTTTTCCAGGGCTCTGCATATTATAATCAAGATGAGATCAGCTAATAAAAAATTACATTGGTTACAATCCAAAAAGATTAACCAGCCTTAAGGGTTTCATGGCTATGCATTACACTTTTCAATTTTCCTACAATTAAGCTAACAACAAATAATATTGACAAATAACTGCTAGATGTGCTAGTTGAAGCCTGGCCGTGGAAGGGAGGGTGGTTCTGCAAGTCTGGCCATTCCCTGCTCGTAAGTTCTAGCAAACACTGGGCTGCTGGTATTTGAGCTGCTCCGGTGGAGAAGTAATGAGGAATGGTTGCTGTGCTTGCTCCTAAATAAAGAATTTTGGGCCAGGTGTTGTGGCTCATGCTTGTAATCCCAGCACTTTGGGAGGCCAAGGTGGGCGGGTTGCTTGAGCCCAGAAGTTCAAGGCCAGCCTGGGCAACATGGCCAAACCCTGCCTCTACAAAAAATACAAAAATTAGCTGGGCATGGTGGCATGTACTTATAGTCTCAGCTACTTGGGAGGCTGAGGAGGGAGGATGGCTTGAGCCTGGGAGGTGGAGGTTGCAGCAAACTGAGATTGCACCACTGCACCCCAGACTGGGTGACAGCCAGACCCTTTCTCAAAAAAAAAAAAAAAAAAAAAAATTAAAAGATGACAATCCTGACACCTGTTCTCCTACCACCTTTGAGAAATTTTCCTGGTTTCTACCGATTTCTCAACCTCCTGCTGGAGACAATCCAAGATAAGGATACCTATATTCTCACAAGGTACAACTATATCAATTCATTAATTAACCTGAAGTCACAAATCCAAGACCTAAAATAAATTAGACCTAGCATTAGCAAAATTTGGGACAGATAAGACTAAGAGTCTCAGTGAAAACCCCCTCCCACACAGATGCTGATAGAGGTCTGTGGAGGCGAGACTTCTCCCTGACTGGCTGCCCTGGCACTGGGGAAGGCAGGGAGGGGTGGAGGAAGGAAGGGTGTTTTTGTTGTTGTTGTTTTTTGTTTTTTTATACAGGATCTCTCTCTGTTGCCCAGGCTGAAGTGCAGTGCTGTGATCACAGCTCACTGCAGCCTCAACCTCCTGGGCTCAAGTGATCCTCCCACCTCAGCCTTCCAAGTAGCTGCGACATGCCTGGCTAATTAAAAAAAAATTTTTTTTGTAGAGATGGGATCTCAAACTCCTGGACTCAAGCTATCCTCCCACCTTGACCTCCCAAAGTGTTGGGATTACAGGCATGAGCCACTGTGCCCAGCCACCAGTTACTTCTATTACTCAATGTTGGGGAAGAAGCTAGCAGAGGGAATGGCTAGGAGAGGAGGACTACAAAGGAAATAATGACACTTGTCATCATTTAATCAGAGTTACCGTGTTCCAGGCACTGTGGTAAGTGCTTTCATGCATTAATTTATTTAATTTTCACGGTAATAACATGCTCACTTTGATACTATATCTGATGTTCATCAAAACTGACAAATATCTGACGGGAACCCAGGCTGGAGTGCAGTGGTGTGATCTTGGCTCGCTGCAACCTCTGCCTCCCGGGTTCAAGTGATTCTCCAGCCTCAGCCTCCCAAGCAGCTGGGACTACAAGCTCATGCCACCACGTCCAGCTTTTTTTTTTTTTTTTTGTATTTTTGGTAGAGACAGGGTTTCACCATGTTGGCCAGGCTGGTCTCGGACTCCTGACCTCAGGTGATCCACCCACCTCTGCCTCCCAAAGTGCTGGGATTACAGGTGTGAGCCACCGTGCCTGGCCGGTTGGTTTTTTTTTTTTTTTTTTTTTTTTTTGAGATGGAGTCTTGTCCTGTTGCCCACGCTGGAGTGCAGTGGGCCAATCTCACTGCAACCTCCGCCTCCTGAGTTCAAGTGATTCTCCTGCTTCAGCTTCCCCAGTACCTGGGATTACAGGCACCCACCACCATGCTGGCTAATTCTTGTATTTTTAGTAGAGATGGGGTTTCGCCATGTTGGCCAGGCTGGTCTCGAACTCCTGGCCTCAAGCAATCCACCTGCCTCAGCCTCCCTAAGTGCTGAGATTACAGGGGTGAGCCACGGCACCCAGCCTATATTTGTGTTTTAAACATCTGGGCCTGGTGTAGGACTCTCTCTCTCTCTTTTTTTTTTTTTTTTGAGACAGGGTCTTGCTCTGTTGCCCAGGCTGGAGTGCAGTGGCACCATCTCAGCTCACTGCAACCTCTGCCTCCCAAGTTCAAGCAATTCTTCTGCCTTAGCCTGCCAAGTGGCTGGGATTACAGGCACCTGCCACCATGCCTGGCTAACTTTTTCGTATTTTTAGTATAGACAGGGTTTCATCTTGTTGGCCAGGCTGGTCTCAAACTCCTGACCTCAGGTGATCCACCCGCCTCAGCCTCCCAAAGTGCTGGGATTACAGGTGTGAGCCACTGCGCCCAGCCTCTCGCTGTCTTTTATAATGTAATTTTTACTTAAGTATAATACACAGAAAAGTGCAGAGAATGCATAAATATACGGCTCAATTAATTTTTAGAAAGCAGATAGACCTGTGTAGCCAGTATGGCATCTCCTCTCTCTCAACACAAATTTGAAATCAACCCTCAGTCTATCCTCAATGGAGTTGTCCCTGAACTAAGCCTACAGGAAGCCTCTGAGCTGCCTTTTTTCTCTGGTTTCTCACGGTTATCACTGGAAGAATCACAAAGGAGCTCTGTTTTGGAGCTTGGAGCTTTAGAATCAAGAGTCTCATTGGTGGTTTTAGCAGCTACACTGCTTTGTTCCTGAACTGTCGAAGATGATGCCCCGACATTGAAGGGCGGGGTCAGAACAGTCCATGCCCCAAGGAGTTTGCCTTTGAGCCATTCAATTTCTCACCTAGTACTGATTAACTCAATGCAAATGTTTTCCCTATTTTTTATTTAAAAAAAATTATATATGTTTTTAGTTTTTTAAAGTAGAGACAGGGCCTCACCATGTTTCCCAGGCTGGTTTTGAACTCCTAGGCTCAAGTGATCCACCTGCCCCAGCCTCCCAAAGTGCTGGGATTACAGGCGTGAGCCACTGCACCCAGCCTGTTTTACCTGTTGTAGCCACAAAGAGACCTGAAGATTCAAGAGTGGCTTTTTAGCTCTGCTGTCTGGCTCCTTCTCCTGCTCAGTCAGTGTGGGTCCTTCGTGCCCTTGACCCTACTTGGGGGCAGAGCATGACCTTCCATTTGCCTCTTCTCTTCTTTTCCACCTCCACCTTGGTCCATCCTCAGACCCTCTTTTATTCCTGACTCCCACGGTCTGGCCCTTTCTCTGAAGAACTCCCTCTGTTGGATTCCCCGACAGGTGATTGAATTGGGGAGAATGTTGGGAGGCAAACCCTCATAACACAATAATTAGTTCTTTAAAAGCCCAGCTTGGCTAGGTGTAGTGGTACGTACCTGTAATCCCAGCTACTCGGGAGGCTCAGGCCAGGGGATCACTTGAGCCCAGGAGTTCAAGACTAGCTGCGTAACATAGCAAGACCACTTTTTTTTTTTTTTTTTTTTTTTTTTTTTTTTTTTTTTTTTTTTTTTTTTGAGACAGAATCTCACTCTGTCGCCCAGGCTGGAGTGCAGTGGCGTGATCTTGGCTCACTGCAACCTCCATCTCCCAGGTTCAAGTGATTCTCCTGCCTCAGCCTCCCATGTAGCTGGGATTACAGGTGCCCGCCACTACGCCCAGCTAATTTTTTTTTTATTTTTTATTTGTAGTCGAGATGGGGTTTCACCATGTTGGCCAGGCTAGTCTTGAATTCCTGACTTCAGCTAATCTGCCCGACTGGGCCTCCCAAAGTGCTGGGATTACAGGTGTGAGCCACCGTGCCCAGCCAAGACCACATCTTAAAAAAAAGAAAAGAAAGAAAAAAAGAGTTCAAAAGCCCAGCTTTACAATCCTTTGCACATCTCCATATTGGGTAATAGAATGTCTCCTTCCTGTTAAATTCTCTATGTCTGGAGAATTCAAATAAACAAACAAAAATCTATTCTGCTGTACTTAGGTTCAAAGGTGAATTCTGGTAAATGAATCTTTTTTTTTTTTTTCAAGACGGAGTCTTGCTCTGTTACCCAGGCTGGAGTGCAGTGGCACAATCTCAGCTCACTGCACCCTCCGCCTCCCAGGTTCAAACAATTATCCTGCCTCAGCCTCCTGAGTAGCTGGGATTACAGATGCTCACCACTGTGCCCGGCTAATTTTTGTATTTTTAGTACAGACAGGGTTTCACCACGTTGGCCAGGCTGGTCTCGAACTCCTGACCTCGTGATCTGCCCTCCTCAGCCTCCCAAAGTGCTGAGATTACAGGCATGAGCCACCGCGCCTGGCCAAATGAAGCTTCAGTGTGTCCTTCCTGGGCCTGAGTCCTTGACAGGATTCTTTGTTGGGCCCTTGTCATCATCGTTGTCATCATCATCATCATCATCATCATCATTACTAGCATCTAATGTTTACTGAGTCCTTACCATGAGCTGGGGCCTGGGCAAACTGCTTTACATAGATTGTCTCCTCTTGGTCCAGCTAAATCTGGACTACTAAGTCTAAACCAGAGGGTCAATCTCCGAGGCTCTGCTATGAATGAGGCAGACTCTCAGACCAGCACTGGAATCAGCAGGGAGAAGCCAGGGGTTGGGCATAAAGTTTAGATAGATTGCTGGCAGTTGAGACAGGTTTGGGACAGTTCTCTGACAGAGACTGAAGAGTAGTGTTTGGTCATGCGTCCATTTAATAACTATGTAGAAAAGTGCTTGCTAAGGATAAGGGAACTCTATGCTCAGGAAAGCTTTGAGATCAGAAACAGATCAGTACAGCACTTCATGACCTTAATATACTGCAAGCTGCTTTTATAGTTATGAAATGATATGATACCCGACATTTGCATCAATATGAGCCAGAGAAGGGTGAAAGAAGTGGGTAAGGGCACACACAAAACAAAAGTGACTATAAGTCAGTATTTTTGAAGCTGGGTAATGAGTAAAAGGAAATTTATTGTATTATTCTCTTTACCTTTTTAGATGTTTGAAAGTTAAATTCAAAGTTAAATATACATACCCTGGCCGGGCACCGTGGCTCACGCCTGTAATCCTAGCACTTTGGGATGCCAAGGCGGGTAGATCACTTGAGCTCAGGAGTTCGACACCAGCCTGGGCAACATGGGGAAACTCCGTTTCTACTAAACATACAAAATTAGCTGGGTGTGGTGGTCAGCACCTGCAGTCCCAGCTACTTGGGGGCTGAGGCAGGAGGATCCCTTGAACCTGGGAGGTCGAGGCTGCAGTGAGCCAAGATGGCACCACTGTACTCCAGCCTGGTGACAAAGTGAGATCCTGTCTCAAAAATAAAATAAAAATAAATAAATAAATACACACATCCATATTCTTCCATACCTTTTTTCCTTTTCTTTGTATGTGTGTGTGTGTATGTGTGTGTGTGTTTTTCATTCTAGTTGTTTTCTTTTTCCTGGTTGTTTTGTTATTCTGAATTAAGGTGCTTTAAAAAAAATAGCCAGTTCAGGCAAGCATGGTGGCTCACGCCTGTAATCCCGGCACTTTGGGAGGCCAAGACAGTTGGATCACTTGAGGTCAGGAGTTCGAGACTAGCCTGGCCAACATGGTGGAACCTCATCTCTACTAAAAATACAAAAAAAATTAGCCAGGCGTAGTGGTGGGTACCTGTAATCCCAGCTACTCAGGAGGCTGAGGCAGGAGAATCACTTGAACCCAGGAGGCAGAGGTTGCAGTCAGCTGAGATCACACCACTGCACTCCAGGCTGGGCGACAGAGTAAGACTCTTATCTAAAAAAAAAAAAAGCCAGTTGGGTGCAGTGGCATAGCTACTTAGGAGACTGAGGTGGGAGAATCACTTGAGCCCAGGAGTTCAAGACCAATCTGGGCAACATAGTGAGACCCTGCCTCTAAAACGAGAGAGAGAGAGAGAGAGAGAGAAACATACATAATGAATAAACAAGCAATCAATCATTTATTTAAAATTTTTTAAAAATAGCCTATTTTAGTTGTGATAAGGACAAACCAAGTCAAATGTTTTTTTGGGCCAGTAAGAAAAAGATAGTTATGGGTTCCTAAAATCCAGGTGCCTATAAAAGGGACATTCATAGGAGAGTCCCATGAAGACAAATAGTCTGGGGTGGGAGACCAGACCTCTTTGGACTGCTGCTCTGGTTCTCTCCTTCCCTTTGCTGCCCCTTCTCAGGGTTGTTCCTCTCAAAATATGTTTCTTGATGCATGAATGACATTGCATTTAATTTAAGAGGCAATTCTCTGATAAGAAAGTCCTGCCTTTTCCCCACTTCTTGCCCCAACCTGCTCCCAGACCTCCTGGGGTTGATAGCCTGGCTATCTGGATTTCTCTCTGCCTACTAATTTGCTTGTCATCAAAGATCCTTCCCACTGAAAGCCCCCCTTGATTTTTTTCCTGGTACCTGCTTCTGGGGCCTCCCTCAATGACCTTGCCCTTCCCTGAAGGTCTGTCCAGCTGCCAGCTATCATCCACCCCCAAACTAGTCCCATGCTAAACTCTTCCTTTTGCCTTTCTAGGGGCACTCTCCATCCTTTCCCAGCCCTCTCTGGACCTGGGAGATGAACCCAAATGGACTGCATCAAAGGCTCTCTTGTCCTCTGGCTTCTGTTTGTGTTTAACCAAAAGGAGATATCAGAAGATTAAAGAGCAGGAGGATGCTGGTATATGATTCTTCCAGATCCCTCCCTGCTGGACTGCCATGAAAGGGCTGCATCCCTTTTCAAATGCCACAGCTATGGTCAAGCGGCCCTTTCCCCACAGCCACCTTCTCAGGGTCTTGGTAACTATGCCCTTCCCTTGGCCCTTCGGGCCTAGGAGTAGTATGGTTATCTGCTGTTGCTAGCCGAGGGTTATGCACTAGCCCTTGTTGGTCTCCCTTCACTCTGTCCACACCTTTGCAAATAGGTCCTTAATTAAACCCTTCTGAAATTAATCAAGTCTACATATGCCAGGACTGTGACTGATACAAATCCATACTATTGTCAAGAGAGCCCTGGTTAGTATCTACTTTTATGTCTTATTTCCTTCACATAATGGAAAGCTTCTTGAAGGCAAGGCCCATCTCTTATCTGCAGCGTGATAGACACAAGAAAAATAGTGAGTTTTTAACACTGACTCTTAGAAGTTATCCTGACCTCAATCACCTCTTCCTCAAAAGGCATTTTTAGGAGAGAAGGGGTATCCAACGAAATATAGCTGCAGATGACGTAAATGTCTGGGAAATTATAGCAGCCAGATAAAGGAAATCACCAGCTTGAAGACATGGTATGGGGGAGTCTGGACAAATGCCAGTTAAAGATAAAACAACCTGTTCAAACTTTGACTAAACTATACAAAATAAAGTATGTTAAACAATGTTGGTCAAAAAGTGTCTAAGAAATCCAGGCACAGAAAGCATGGGAAAGATAGCTTTGTCAGCACTGAAGACTAAAAACTGATTAATCTCTCAATCTGGGAAACATATGTAGCAAATATATGAAGTATATATTTATAACCAAGGTGAATACTCTTTTTGTTTGTTTAGACATGAATTAATGCTTTGGATACATGTGTTAATAAATAAGAAACACTGTCACTGCATTTAAGATCTGGAGTTAGACTACCTGTAAAAGAACACTGGTTCCATAAGATATTACAGAAATGATGGAAGGTGACGCCCAAGGCTAGGTTATACAAGATATTGTGGCTTCTGCCTTAGTCTGGGAAAAATTAGCCACCATGTTGTGAGGTCCCATAAGCAGCCCTATGGAGAGGTTCACATGACAAGGAACTATTCTGCCATCAGTCACCCCCAAATTGCCAGCCACATGAGTGAGCCATATTGGAAGGAGATCCTCCAGTTCTAGTTAAACTTTCTGCTGGCTAGAACCCTGGCCAACACTGACTCCAATCTTGTGAGACACTGGGTAGAACACTCAGCTAAATTGTTCCTTAAATTCTGATGCATGTCAGATTTAAAAAGATGCTTATTATTGTTTTAAGCTGTTAAGCTTCTGGGTTATTTGTTATGCAATGATAGATAACTAATACAGATGCATACCCTGGATCTAATGATGAAGAAACATCACAGCCAGGCACTGTGGCTCATGCCTGTAATCCCAGCAATTTGGGAGACCGAGGCGGGCAGATCACCTGAGATCAGGAGGTTGATATCAGTCTGGCCAACATGGTGAAACCTCGTCTGTACGGAAAATACAAAAATTAGCCAGGCATAGTGGCAGGTGCCTGTAATCTCAGCTACTCAGGAGGCTGAGGCAGGAGAATCGCTTGAACCCGGAAGGTGGAGGTTGCAGTGTGCTGAGATTGGGCCACTGCACTCCAGCCTGGGCAACAAGAGTGAGACTTCATCTCAAAAAAAAAATAGGAAACATCAGATAAATCAAAATTAAGGAACATTCTACAAAATAACTGGCCTGTAAGCTTCAAAAGTGTCATGGTCGTGAAAGTTAAAGAAGAGATGAAGGAATTGTTTCATATTGAAGGAGACCAAAGCGATATGACAGCTAAATATAATTTGTGATTCTGAACTAGATCCTTCTGCAATAAAGGACATTATTGGGACAACTGGCAAAACTTGAGTGGAATCTGAGGATTAGATGGTAGGTATGTATTAATGTTAATTTCCCGATTTTGGCGGTTGTATACTAGTAACATAGAATGTATTTGTGTGTAAGAAATACTAAAGTAGGCCGGGCGCGGTGTCTGATGCCTGTAATCCCAACACTTTGGGAGGCTGAGGCGGGCGGCTCACGAGGTCAGGAGATCAAGACCATCCTGGCTAACACAGTGAAACCCCGTCTCTACTAAAAAAACAAAAAACAAAAAAAAAAATTAGCCGGGCATGGCCACCTGCTCCTGTAGTCCCAGCTACTCGGGAGGCTGAGGCAGGAGAATGGCGTGAACCCAGCAGGAGGAGCTTGCAGTGAGCCAAGATCGAGTCACTGCACTCCAGCCTGGGCGACAGAGCAAGACTCTGTCTCAAAAAAATAAATAAATAGCCGGGCGCGGTGGCTCACGCCTGTAATCCCAGCACTTTGGGAGGCCAAGGCTGGCAGATCACGAGGTCAGGAGTTCAAGACCAGCCTGGGCAACACGGTGAAACCCTGTCTGTACTAAAAATACAAAAAATTAGCCGGGCGTGGTGGTGGGCGCCTGTAATCCCAGCTACTCATGAGGCTGAGGCAGGAGAATGGCATGAACCCGGGAGGCGGAATTTGCAGTGAGCCGAGATAGCGCCACTGCAGTCCAGCCTGGGTGAAAGAGCGAGACTCTGTCTCAAAATAAATAAATAAATTAATTAATTAATTAAAATAAAATAAATAAAAGAAATGCTAAAGTATTGGGCCAGGCGCAGTGGCTCAAGCCTGTAATCCCAGCACTTTGGGAGGCCAAGCAGGCGGATCACGAGGTCAGGAGATTGAGACCATCCTGGCTAACACGGTGAAACCCCATCTCTACTAAACAAAACACAAAAATTAGCCGGGCGTGGTGGCAGGTGCCTATAGTCTCAGCTACTCAGGAGGCTGAGGCAGATGAATGGCGTGAACCCAGGAGGCAGAGCTTGCAGTGAACTGAGATCGTGCCACTGCACTCCAGCCTGGGCGACAGAGCAAGACTCCATCTAAAAAAAAAAAGAAATACTAAAGTATTTGAGGATTCTGGGGTTTCAGATTTGCAATTTTGTACTGCACTTGCAAGTTTTCTGGAAGTTTGAAATTATTTTAAAATAAAAAAAACACAAAAATAGAGTTAACTAATACAAATTACATTGGCTACAATCCAAATATATTGACTGGCCTCAAGAGTTTCAGAGCTACATACAATACTTTCACAGGTCATACCTGAGGTGGGCATTCCAGGCAGACACACTGGGTTGGAAATGGCCAGAAGAGCAGAGATGGGCAGATGCAGGGAGCATTAAGGTTAAGTAGATGGGTACAACTTGAACATTCAATACAGACAAGGAAGGAAACAAAAAGGAGGGAAAAAGTTTGGAGACTGGGGAGTTTGAACTAAATGTAGTTTGATTGTATCTGTTTTTAGAAACACTCTTAAGTTTTTTATGGATATGTCTACTGCTGCTCCACCTCCCAGGTTCAAGCAGTTCTCATGCTTCAGCCTCCCAAGTAGCTGGGTCCACAGGTGCATGCCAACACGTCCAGGTAATTTTTTTTCTTTCTTTTTTTTTTTTTTTTTTAGAGATGGGGTTTCACCATGTTGGACAGGCTGGACTGAAACCCCTGGCCTCAAGTGATCCGCCTGCCTCGGCCTCCCAAAGTGCTGGGATTAACAGGTGTGAGCCACCACTCCCGGCCAATGAACTTTTAATCAATGAACACATCTGTGTAACCATTATCCCGATCAAGAAACGTTATAAATCCAATTCTTGCTGGGCGCTATGGCTCATGCCTGTAATCCCAGCACTTTGGGAGGCCGAGACAGGTGGATCACGAGGTCAGGAAATGAGACCTCCCTGGCTAACACGGTGAAACCCCGTCCCTACTAAAAATACAAAAAAAAAAAAAAAATTAGCTGGGCGTGTTGGCGAATGCCCGTAGTCCCAGCTACTCGGGAGGCTGAGGCAGGAGAATAGCGTGAACCCGGGAGGAGGAGCTTGCAGTGAGCCGAGATCACGCCACTGCCCTCCAACCTGGGCGATAGAGCGAGACTCTGTCTAAAAAAAGTAAAGGGCTGGGCGCAGTGGCTCACGCCTTTAATCCCAGCACTTTCGGAGGTCGAGGCGGGTGGATCAGAAGGTCAGCAGATCGAGACCATCCTGGCTAACACGGTGAAACCCTGTCTCTACTAAAAATACAAAAAATTAGCCGGGCATGGTGGCGGGCACCTGTAGTCCCAGCTACTCTGGAGGCTGAGGCAGGAGAATAGTGTGAACCCGGGAGGCGGAGCTTGCAGTGAGCCGAGATCGCCCCACTGCACTCCAGCCTGGGCGACAGAGCGAGACTCTGTCTCAAAAAAAAAAAAAAAAAAAGAAATCCAATTCTCTCAATCTCACCCGCCTGCACTTGTTTTTTGAGACGGACTTTCACTCTTGTTGCCCAGGCTGGAGTGCAATGGTACAATCTCGGCTCACAGCAACCTCCGCCTCCCGGGTTCAAGCGATTCTCCTGCCTCAGTCTCCCGAGTAGCTGGGATTACAGGCACGCACCACCACGCCCGGCTAATTTTGCATTTTTAGTAGAGACGGGTTTCTCCACGTTGGTCAGGCTGGTATTGAACTCCCCACCTCAGGTGATCCGCCAGCCTCGCCTCCCAAAGTGCTGGAATTACAGGGGTGAGCCATCGCACCCGGCCCCCTGCCTGCATTTCTTTACCCCGTGGAAGGAAGTGCAGGTGATGAAGCTTGACAGGCCTCTGTGCAGACCAGACTGTACCTTCAGTAACTTCTCATGTACTCGCATTTCTTTTTCTTTTTCTTTCTTTCTTTTTTATTTATTTATTTTTTTTCGAGACAGGGTCTCACTCTATCACCCGGGCTGGAGTGCAGTGGATCGTAGCTTACTGCAGCCTCAACCTCTGAGGCTCAAGCTATCCTCCTGCCTTAGCCTCCCGAGTAGCTGGGACTGCAGGGATGTGCCACCATGCATGGTTAACTATTTTTGTATTTTTTTTGTAGAGATGAGGTCTTGCTATGTTGCCTACCTAGGCTGGTCTTGATCTCCTCAGCTCAAGTGATCATCCTGCCTCTCTGCCTTCCAAAGTTCTGGGATTGCAAGTGTGAGCCACTGCGTCCAGCTGCATTTCTCTTTTTATTTGTTTGTTTTGAGATGGAGTTTCGCTTCTGTGGCCCAGGCTGGAGTGCAATGATGCCATCTCGGCTCACTACAACCTCCGCCTCTCAGGTTCAAGCAATTCTCCTGCCTCAGCCTCCCGAGTAGCTGGGATTACAGGCAGCCAACACCACACCTGGCTAATTTTTGTATTTTTAGTGGAGAAGGGGTTTCACTATATTGGCCAGGCTGGTCTCGACCTCAGATGATCTGCCTGCCTCGGCCTCCCAAAGTGCTGGGATTATAGGTATGAAACATCATGCCTGGCCTTGGCCATGCATTTCTTAATAATAGGCTGCCACACTAAAAACAAACAAAACAGGTGCTCACGCCTATGAAGACAAAGTGTTAACAAAGAAATAGTAAACAAAGTGTAATTAGTCTTTATCCTTTACAGTTCCGTTCAAATATTATTGCTTTTGTCTTTGACTATTTCCCAAGCAGAGCTAGTTAACATCCTATTGGATGCTACCATAGCATTTCCCATACTCCTCACTCACAGCGATAATCACAATATATTGTAGTCTTGGTTTTTTTTTTTCTTCCCAGTTTTCTCATAGACAGTGAGGAAGGAAATGTCTCTTGTTTCTCTGTGTACCCTTCATGGCAGAGAGTTAATCATTACAATAATAATGGTTAACACTTACTGAGTTCTTAGTATGTACCAATGCTCTAAGTGTTATGTTTATAAATTGATTTCATTCTTAGAGCAATCCTATGAAGAAGTTACTGTGATAATCATTATTTTACAGGTAAGGAAAATGACACACAGGAATAGAAGTCAGATTTGAACCTAAGTAGTCTGCCTCCAGAGCCCAATGCTGTTAAACACTGTGGTATATTGTACTGTATAAAATAAGTTTGTAGTGAATGGATAAATCAATGATGACTCATAATTACTCGTTTTGTTACTTAAAGTCACCTGGGGCATGAACAGAGTTATACTGGAGTTTCAATATACGATTAATAATTTTTTGGACAGCCTTGGTTTAGAACAGGGTTTCTCAACTTCAGAGTTATTGACATTTTGGGCTGGACAATTCTTTGTTGTGGGGGGCTGCCCTGTGCATCATAAGATGTTCGGCAGCATCTCTGGTCTTTACCCACTAGGTGCCAGTAGCAGCTCCCATTGTCCCTAGTTGTGACAACCAGAAATATTTCTAGACATTGCTATATGTCTTCCAGGGAACAAAATTGCCCCCAGTTGAGAATTACTAGTCTAGAACAGCACTAATCTAAAGAAAGCTACTTGGTTTTGTTTGTTTGTTTGTTTGTTTGAGACGGAGTTTCACTCTTGTGGCCCAGGCTGGGGTGCAGTGGTGTGATCTTGGCTCACTGCAATCTCCACCTCCCTGGTTCAGGCGATTCTCCTGCCTCAGCCTCCCGAATAGCTGGGCTTACAGGCGCCCGCCACCATGCCCAGCTAATTTTTGTATTTTTAGTAGAGACGGGATTTCACCACATTGGCCAGGCCGGTCTTGAACTCCTGACCTCTGGTGATCCACCCACCTCGGCCTCTGAAAGTGCTGGGATTACAGGCGTGAGCCACCATGCCCGGCCCTCCCTTTTTTTTTTTTTTTTTTTTTGAGACAGAGTCTCGCTCTGTCACCCAGGCTGGTGTGAAGTGGCATGATCTCGGCTCACTGCAACCTCCGCCTCCTGGGTTCAAGCGATTTTCCTGCCTCAGCCTCCCAAGAGGCTGGGACTACAGGCGCACACCACCATGCCCGGCTAATTTTGGTTTGTTTTGTTTTGTTTTTTGTTTTTTTGTGGTTTTTTTTGAGACGGAGTCTCGCTTTGTTGCCCAGGCTGGAGTGCAGTGGCGCAATCTCGGCTCACTGAAAGCTCCGCCTCCTGGGTTCACGCCATTCTCCTGCCTCAGCCTCTCCGAGTAGCTGGGACTACAGGTGCCCGCCACCACGCCCGGCTAATTTTTTGTATTTTTAGTAGAGACGGGGTTTCACCGTGGTCTCGATCTCCTGACCTCGTGATCCGCCCGCCTCGGCCTCCCAAAGTGCTGGGATTACAAGCGTGAGCCACCGCGCCTGGCCTGTTTTGTTTTTTTTGAGACGGAGTCTCGCTCTTTCACCCAGGCTGGAGTGCAGTGGCGCCATCTCGGCTCACTGCAGGCTCCGCCCCCTGGGGTCCACGCCATTCTCCTGCCTCAGCCTCCCGCATAGCTGGGACTACAGGCGCCCGCCACCTCACCCGGCTAATTTTTTTTTGTATTTTTAGTAGAGACGGGGTTTCACCATGTTAGCCAGGATGGTCTCGATCTCCTAACCTTGTGATCCGCCTGCCTTGGCCTCCCAAAGTGCTGGGATTACAAACAGGCCAGCCAAATGTGGTATATATACACAATAAAATACTGTTCAGCCTTTAAAAAGAAGAAAATTCTGGCCGGGTTACATAGTAGGGTAACTATAGCCAATAGTGATGTATCGTATATTTCAAAATAATTAAGAGTAAATTTCACATGTCTCATCACAAAAAAGGATAAGTAAGTGAGGTGATGGATATGTTAATTAGGTTGATTTAATCATTCCACATTCTATACACATATCAAAGCATCACATGGTACTCCATCAATGTATACAATTACGATCTCTCAATTTAAAACAGTATTAATTTAAAAAGAAAAGCGACTTTTCCACTAATTGTGCTAATAAAAGAAAAGGGAAAAACATAATCCAGAAGAATAGAAAATAAAAAAATTTCATTTCTTTGTATGGCAGAAATTGTTAGTTGCCTATTGGGACACCTATTAGAAGGGACTACCTCGGCCAGGTGCAGTGGCTCATGCCTGTAATCCCAGCACTTTGGGAGGCTGAGGCAGGTGGATCACAAGGTCAGGAGTTTGAGAACAGCCTGACCAACATGGTGAAATCCCGTCTCTACTAAAAATACAAAAATTAGCTATGCGTCATGGTGTGTTCCTGTAATCCCAGCTATGCAGGAGGCTGAGGCAGGAGAATCGAACCAGGGAGGTGGAGGTTGCAGTGAGCAGAGATCGTGCCACTGCTCTCCAGTCCAGCCTGGGCAACACAGCAAGACTCCATCTCAAAAAAAAAAACCCAAAAAAACCAAAAACAAAAACAAAAAAACGAAAAAACAAAAAGAAAAAAAAAAAAGAAGGGACTACCTCAACCTTTCTCCGCCAATTCTAAACTTAACTGCATTTGTCCTCATACGCTCCTCCTCCTGTCTCTCAGAGGAGGCTAATCCCTCCATCTGTTCCTAGATCCCTTTCTGTCCTGTCTTCTCAGGAACTGTTGCCATCATTATCCTCTTTCTTTTATCCTTAGCCTTTCTCTAATGGATCCTTTCTATCAGCATTTCAATATGCTCAAGTATCTCACTTCATTTTATTCCCCAAATTTAAATTTTGGAAAATTTCAAACCCTCAGAAAAGTTGCAAGAAGAGTACAACAAATTCCCACAACCCTTCACTTAGATCCACCAATTTTTTTTTTTTTGAGATAGAGACCATCCTGGCTAACACGGTGAAACCCTGTCTCTACTAAATATACAAAAAATTAGCCGGGCGAGGTGGCAGATGCCTGTAGTCCCAGCTACTCGGGAGGCTGAGGCAGGAGAATGGTGTGAACCTGGGAGGCAGAGCTTGCAGTGAGCCGAGATCGCACCACTGTACTCCAGCCTGGGCAACAGAGCGAGACTCAGTCTCAAAGAAAAGAGAGAGAGAGACAAGGTCTTGCCAGGTTGCCAACCTAGTCTTGAACTTCTGGGCTCAAGAGATCCTCCTGCCTTGGCTTCCCACACCTGTGTGTGAGCCACCGCACCTGGCCCTATTAATGCCTTTTATAGCTGTTTTCTCTGCTGTGTATCAGTGTCAGTGTATGTGTGTTGTTCCTGTGTCCAATCAGGGATCATTCATTGCATTTAGTTGCCATGCCTCTTCAATTTCCTTTGAACTAAAATCTTCCTTCTTTCAAACAAAACAATGCTTTCCTTAGGCTCTCAACTTCTACATCCCACCACTGTGCTAGCTTTTCTCTCCTTCCCTAGATAGCCATATGTTTTGTAAAGAAGAGACTCAGCAGTCTTCATATCCTCGCCTCCCTCTTCAACATGCTGCAGTGTGGCATCTGCACCCCAACCCCTTCATGATCGTCACTCACCAGACTTTCCTGCTACCTCTCTGGTCACTTCTTTTGGGCTACTTCGTAGGCTCCTCTTCCTGTGCTCGTCCTATAAATCTTACAGTTCTTCTGTCCTAGGCCTGTTGCTCTTTCCACTGTTCATGCTTTCCCTGGGTGATTTCTTTTCTTTCTTTATTTTATTTATTTATTTTTTTGAGACAGAGTCTTGCTCTGCCACCCAGGCTGGAGTGCAGTGGTGTGATCTCGGCTCACTGCAACCTCCACCTCCTGGGTTCAAGTGATTCTCCTGCATCAGCCTCCCGAGTAACTAGGACTACAGGTGAGCACCACCCCACCCAGCTAATTTTGTATTTTTCGTAGAGATGGGGATTCACCATGTTGGCTAGGCTGGTCTCGAACTCCTGACCTCAGGTGATCCACCTGCCTCGGCCTCCCAAAGTGCTGGGATTTCCAGTGTGAGTCACCACACCCGGCTCCCTGGGTGATTTCATTCTTTTCAGGGGAAGAAGCAGGAGTGGGGTTTCATTTACCACCTACATGCTGGAATCCCTATTTGTAGCCCAGGTCTTTCTCTCCAACTTCAGTTTCAAATATCCAACGGCCTCCTCAACATCTGAATCCACTTAGAAATCTCACAGGCACCTTGAAGCAATATGTCCAAAAAGAGAACTGATTATCCTCCTACCACTTCTACTGTGCTTTCTGTCAAAAAAAAAAAAAAAAAAAAAAAATATATATATATATATATATATATTTATGGCATCCCTCATTTGTTACCTGAGCCAGATACATAGAAGTCATCTTTGACACATCCTTTTGACATCATCCATGACACATCTAATCAATCACCATACTCCACTGATTCTATCTCCTTAGTATCTCTGGAATCCATCTACTTCTTTCTGTTCTCACCACCACATTCAGGCTGCCATCATCTCTCCCAGGAATATTTCAGCAACCTCATAATCGTTTCCCCAAGCTTCCGGCTGTGCTCCATTTTAATCTCTCCTCCACCCTGGACTCTGAGTGATTTTCTGAAAATGCAAATCTGACCATTTTAAAAATTGTTCAGTTAGTTTCTCACAGCTCTCAGGATACAGTCTAAATGACTGAACGTGGCCTATAAGCTGGAGTGAAAGTCAAGGTATTTTATAGCTGGTAAAGTACAGGCCCTGATGCCAGTTAGAAAGCATGTCAGCTGATTCATCTGACCAGTTTATGCTGGCTAAATAATGGCTTGCCTATAGAGCCCCATACTCTTCTGCAGTCTCATTAGGGCCACTCTTCCTCTAAAGTCCCACTGACCTTGTTTTGGTTCTCAGAATCAATCACGAAAAATGCAGTTACCTTTGCCTGGAATATCCTTTTCCAGTGACTGCACCATCATCCCACCTTATCTTTTAGTTTATTTATTTATTTATTTTTTGTAACTCCATTATGTTACTGCCTTAGTCCTCTGAAAATTTCCAGCTAGTTTTCATATGAATGCATTTGAAGTCTTCTCCATTTTGCACTTGTGTAGAATTTTTTTTAAAATTCAAGAACAAAACTTTTTATTAACTGAAAGCCTATTATGTATTAAGTATCATGCTGAGTTTTGTGGACATAGGGGCTAGGACAAAGTATTAACAGAGTAAAAGTGTAAGCTCCACGGGGAAATAACTGGGTCTGTCTTGTTCATTAATGAATCCCCATTTCTTTTTCTGTTTAATTAATTACTTTTATTTTTATTTCAATAGTTTTTGGGGTACAAATGGTTTTTGGTTATACAGATGAATTGTATAGTGGTGAAGTCTCATATTTTAGCCACCCAAGTAGTGATGAATCCCTATTTCTTGAGATGATGTCTGCACACGGTTATATGCTTACTATTTGTTGGATGACTGAGTGAATAAGATAGTGTAATATAGAGATTTTTTTCTACAAGTGAAAAAGTATTTTCCTAGTTCATTTATTTTATAAATTCAGATATTTTGTACAAGGCTATCACAATCTAACTCACTTTTTTTTTTTTTTTTTTTGACAGAGTCTCGCTCTGTTGCCCAGGCTGGAGTGCAGTAGCGTGATCTTGGCTCACTGCAACTTCGACCTCCCGGGTTCAAGCAATTCTCATGCCTCAGCCTGCCGAGCAGCTTGAATTACAGGCGCGTGCCACCAGGCCCGGCTAATTTTTGTATTTTTAGTAGAGACGGGGGTTTCTCCATGTTGGCCAGGCTCGTCTCGAACTCCTGACCTCAGGTGATCTACCCGCCTTGGCCTCCCAAAGTGCTGGGATTACAAGCGTCAGTCACCGCACCTGGCCCTAAATCACTTTTGTTGTTGTTGTTGTTGTTATAGATATTGTTCTTTTTCATTGCTAAGTAATATTCCACTGTGCTACATATGGAATATGCTACAATTTGTTCATACAACCACCTGCTGAGGGGCATTTGGGTGTGTGTTAGTTTTTTAGGCTGTATAACCAATCTTGATACCAATCACAAACATAGCAGCTTAAAACAACCTAAATCACTTTTAACTGAACCCTAGAGTTTTCTCCTCCTAAAGTAGACCCAATTTCCAAAATAAACCCATATTGTACCTTTTCAGGCCAAAGAAAATATTTATATGCTTTATTTGCTGGAGGCCATTATATTCCACCGTTGAACGACTTTTTAAGTACCTGTTTGACCCTTAGTGCAGGGCTTACATCCCGCAGTTAGCAATAGCAAGCTATGTGCTTTTTGAGCTCTAAACACTGAGAATTTCTTGAACCGAGTTCTATTCGGCCCTGACTTGCTATGGGGGAGAAAAGATTCCTCGGGAGAAGTGTGGGTGGCGATAGCTTAGGAGGACCTTGAAATTCTGCATTTGTCTGTGAGCTTAGGAGGACCTTGAAATTCTGCATTTGTCTGTGAGCTGCTGCCAGGTGCCCATTGGCCCAGCTACTCTGGGTCGCAAACCTGCAGACGCCAGATATATGAAATTCGGGGACATTCAGCTTCCTAAAACCACAGTTAGGCAGGTCCTAGGACCCGTGATTCTTGCCACAGTTTTTCTTAGTATTTGGGCTACAGGTGAGGCATTGGTCGCCATCTTGATACCAAATGCCAGGC
Source organism: Nomascus leucogenys (assembly GCF_006542625.1). Taxonomy (NCBI): domain Eukaryota; kingdom Metazoa; phylum Chordata; class Mammalia; order Primates; family Hylobatidae; genus Nomascus; species Nomascus leucogenys. The sequence goes on along the minus strand of NC_044383.1, from coordinate 32,326,930 downwards.
AAGCCGCTACTGGCGTCGCTCGGTAACCACGGAGACACCCGTGCCCCTCCCGTTTCTCATCCTTAGAGGCTGTAAACTACAATTCCCATCAGCCGATTTCCTCTGCTTAATGGCAAGTTATCTAAATCTGGCTTGTGGGCAACCGCGACGCTGCCGCAGTGAACTGTGGGAGTTGCGGTTCACGGCGTAGCCTCAGTTTTTTTTCTGCGGGAAGTTCCAGAACTACAAATCCCGTGAGCCAGTGGGCTTTCGCCTGAGCACGGAGAAGCCGATTCTCCTTGCCCCTCAGCCTGCGCCTGAGAGGTAAGAGAGGGCGGGGGGAAGGAAGAGGAGGCGGGATCCGGGCGCTGCGTTGGCTGCGGCCTGGCACCAAAGGGGCGGCCCCGGTGGAGAGCGGACCCAGTGGCCTTGGCGATTATGGACCCGGCCGAGGCGGTGCTGCAAGAGAAAGCACTCAAGTTTATGGTGAGGAGACGGTCGAGGCCGGGGAACGGCAGAGGCGCTGGCGTTGGCGGCGTCGTTGAGCTCGGGCCTGGGCCGCCCGCCCACTGAGGGACCGGGCAGCGGGACCGTGGGCCGAGGCTGGCGGCGGGGCGGCTGGAGGGATGGGATGGGAGCTCCAGAAAGGAGGCTGGGGGTTGCGGAGCGGACCCAGGGGTGGGGGCAGCAGCTCCGCCATCTTGTGGATGAGAGGCCAAGTGACAGCGGGAGCTTAATCGAGGAGGGGGCTCCAGGCGGCGCGCGGGGCCCTGGAGGGAAAGGGGCGTGGGGACTGTTACTGAAAAGCGGAGGAAGCTCTTTGGAGAAACGCCGTGAGGCCGCTGGCGGGGCATTCCTGGTGTCAGGGTTACCGGTAAGGCCCGGGAGAGGAGGTGCATTCACGACTGGGGAAGGGAGCGCGGGATAGAGTGAAGACAGATATGGTGGGTAGAAGGGAACGGGCAGGGCTGAATGCAGATGGATTTAAGGGTGGAGGAGGGAACGCTAGGGCTGATGAGAGGCTTATAGTTTTGTAGAATGAGGAGGGAGGATAGCCTTTGCCTTGAGGGTGGAATCCCAGCTTGGCCAAACTACTCTAGACAAACTCTAGAAGGGAAGAGGCCTCACTAAAGAAGATAAGGACTGGGAATGAGGACCTAGGGCTATGACAGTCTCTGGGAGGGGAAAAGGGTGTTGACTGTAAGCTGAAATTACAAATGTCAGGGAGAGGGGTACATAACGCTACTTTGAAAGGAGAAGCTACATACTGTAATAAGGACGAGGTGATGAAAAGTAAGAGCAGATTGTCAGGGAAACATGGGTACAGGAGATTGGGGCAAAATGAGTATCTAATAGGGTAAGCAAAACAAAATTTAAGTTGTGGGACGGTAAAATGTGGAGGCCAGGTGCTTTGTATCATTTTCTGGGAAAGGAAAGGCCGTGGAGATGAGAGTTGCAAAGACCCATAAGAAGTGATGAGATCAGTTGAGAAATTTAGGAGATAAAAAGGGTGGAGGTAGGTAGAGGGAAGTAAGTCAGGGATAAGTCAGGATTTGTGGTTACCCGTCAGTTTTAGGTTGAAGCACAGTGTGAGCGAAGATTGGATTTTGTGGGTGTGCTTAAACCCCTTGGAACATATTTCTTTAACTTTGTATCACACTTTTCTTTTTGCTGTGCTCATCTTTGGCAAACTTGTATAGTCTGATGCTTTTAATCTGATGCTTTTTGTATTTCCTAGGTGTAAAACCAGACTTTGTGGTTACAACTAAAGAATGATGGAATGCGTAGACTTCAAGCTTAACAGGTGGCCTTAGGGACACTGATATTATTTGCAGTCCAGTCTTGCTTTTTCAGAAGTTATTGTGACTTGTCACTCCAAACCTTACTCCTTTGCTTAAAAAAATAGTTATTTTGTATCTTTGCCTAAAATAACATAACAAATCCAGATAAACATGTATACTAACGAAATTGAATTTTAGGCTTTAAACTGCCCCATTTATAAGAATACTTTTTTGGAATCTAGTCAAATTCACTAAAACTTTATCTTGCATTAGTGTTTTCGAAAACACCTAATTAAAGTTCAAGAGTATCATTAACAAAATTTCATTGAGCCTGAAGAAGGTTCTTGGATTTCTGCCCAACATTAAAATTCTAAATATGAAGAAGAGACCTTGAACTTTTACTGGACTTTAGAAGTAAGTGAAAGTTACTAGACTTAAGTTAGAAAACTGTTACTGCTTATTTTTGTTTTCCTACTTAGAGGGTTGACTCCTTTTTTTTTTTTCTTTCGAGTTGGAGTCTCGCTTTGTTGCCCAGGCTGGAGTGCAGTGGTGCAGCCTCCGCCTCCTGGGTTCAAGCGATTCTCCTGCCTCAGCCTCCCGAGTAGCTAGAACTACAGGTGCGGGCCACCACGCCCATCTAATTTTTGTATTTTTAGTAGGGTCGGGGTTTCACCATGTTGGCCAGAATGGTCTCATCTGCTGACCTCGTGATCCGCCCACCTTGGCCTCCCAAAGTGCTGGGATTTCAGGTGTGAGCCACAGCGCCCAGCAGAGGGTTGACTCTTAATCCTAATCCTGACACTTGTGTCAGATTTATGGAATAATGTGATTTACAGATCATAAAGAGACATTATGAGATCATCCTTTTTACTCTCAGACTTCAGCCTAGTAACATTCTCAGCTACTTAATCTCTGCTTTGTAGTTATGTTTTGATAATGGCCTCCTGGTTGAGTTAAAGTGGACTTGGAGATGACCATGTAGTAGTTGCAGCTTTTAGGGCACCACACATTATTCAATCTTGAATCAGTTTCCATAGGGAGAAGCCAATTTTTTCTTTTAATTTTAGTTACTTTCATTATTGACCTTGCCTGCTGTTTTGGCTGCCGTTTGAGAAAAGGTCAACTAGAACAGGGTCACCAGAATGACAACTTAAAAGAAACAGAGAATGGAGAGTTTGACATTGGGTATTCTCTTTCAGTGCAGTAACAGTCTTATGAATCTGAGTAAGTCACAACTTCCCTTTGGTGCCAGTTACCCTGCTATAACGTGTCTGTTTATTCAGAGTCAGTTTTAAGAAAGGAAGATAGGCCGGGTGCAGTGGCTCATGCCTGTAATCCCAGGACCTTGGGAGGCCGAGGCGGGCGGATCACAAGGTCAGGAGATCGAGACCATCCTGGCTAACATGGTGAAACTCCATCTCTACTAAAAGTACAAAAAATTAGCCGGGTGTGGCAGCGTGCCCCTGTAGTCCCAACTACGCGGGAGGCTGAGGCAGGAGAATGGCGTGAACCCGGGAGGCAGAGCTTGCAGTGAGCCGAGATTGCGCCACTGCCCTCCAGCCTGGGCGACAGAGCAAGACTCCGTCTCAAAAAAAAAAGGGAAGATATTGGCCAGGCGCGGTGGCTCAAGCCTGTAATCCCAGCACTTTGGGAGGCTGAGGCGGGCAGAACACGAGGTCAGGAGATCGAGACCATCCTGGCCAACATGGTGAAACCCCGTCTCTACTAAAAATACAAAAATTAGCCAGGCCTGGTGGCGCGCACCTGTAGTCCCAGCTGCTGGGGAGGCTGAGGCGGTAGAATCACTTGCACCCAGGAGGCGGAGGTTGCAGTGAGCTGAGATTGTGCCATTGCACTCCAGTCTGGGTGAGAGAGCGAGACTCTGTCCCCCAAAAAAAAAAAGGAAGCTATTTGAGCTAGCATCAAATAATTAGTGCACAGTACACATAGAAGAACTATCCTTTTAATCAAACTGACATTTTTATTACTATTTGGCTTTGTTCTGGTCTTAACCTTTCCCTCAATTGTGAATCGCTAATGACAACTTTTATACAGATGTCATGATTTCCATGGTTTAAACAAATGTAAAATTAGTTTAAAATGCCAGAATGAAATGGATACTCTCACAAATTTGCTCATTGCTATACTAATGTGCCTTGATAAAGAATTTTACAATAAAATCCTATTAATAAGACTACTGATTCAGAGATGACCATAATTCACACGTGATCGAGACTTAAAGCTTATTGTTTTACTTGTGAAAAAATAGTTTAAGCAGAATGTTTAACTTTTAAAAACAAATAAATGATGTTGAAAGCAACCGTTTACATTAACTTATGTGCTAATGTCTCTCATTCAGCTTTAGCAGGTCCTCAAGGACCTTTCTTAATACTTTTTTGGTTAACAAAAGTATAAACGGAAACTCGAAGAGAACCTAAGAAGAGAAATGAAAATGATTGAGGGAATATAGACCCCAAAACACACAAACACACACACACACGTGCACACATTTAAGATGCAGGTTGAAAAGACATGCTGAGGAGGAATTTGAACTTTATTTTTGTTTTCACCTTTGAGTCAGGGTCTCACTATGTTGCCCAGGCTAGAGTGCAGTCATAGCTTGCTGCAGCCTCAAACTCCCAGGCTCACACGATCCTCCTGCTTCGGCCTCTCAAGTGGCTACAGGCACACGCCACTATGCTGGCTATTTTTTTTTTCTTTTTTGTTTTTGTAGAGATGAGGGTCTGCCTTTGTTGACAGGAGTGGTTTTTGAACTCCTGGGCTCAAGGGATCCTCCTGCCTTGGCCTCCCATTGTTGGGATTACAGGCGTGAGCCACCTTGCCAAGTCACATGTATTTTTAAAAACAGGATAAATATATTCTTGTCCAGCCAATCCCAGAATCAAGTACAGTAGCTTGAAATGGATGAAATAATTTTAGAATGTATGTAAGTTTTATTTGTAGAGCTGATAGATAAATGAAACAGTATAAAGGGTAAATATTTGCTGTTTAACAGACAACCTCAAAACTTAGCTTAAAAAAACCAATTTATTTTTCCCCTCAAATCTGATGGTTTTTCTGCTTCACTTGGTATTGGCTGAGGTGTGGGAAAGACCTTCACTTCTCCTCTATATGGGCCTTTCTGTACCTGGCTGCTTGGATTTCCTTAAAGTGTGGTGGCAAGGTTCTAAGAAGGGACATTCCAGGAGACAGGAAGTAGAGACTGCCAGTCTTCTAAATCCTAGATTTGGAAGTCCAAGAATGTCATAGTGGGTCAAAGCCAGTCAAGGCCAACTACAGAGGAAGGAGAAATAATCTCTACCTATTGATAGGAAGGGTGGCGTGCATAAACAGGGAAGGGGGAATTGTTGGGGGCCACCTTTTGAGACTTGCTACCATAGGTGCTATGCTAGTTGGATGTTCAGGCTAAAAATAAAAATGGTATCAGCCAAGTTTGTGGGTCATAATGCTAGGAATGTTTAGGAGACGTCTCTTTTTTTGAGGTTAACTTCGGAAGGCACTAACATGATCTCCTGCATGACTTCCCTTAATGATGTCACTGTAGACATAATACTGGGTGAATTAATGTGATTCAGTAAGCTTGCTTACTTCAGGAAACATAGGTATCTAAACACAGATTACATTTTAAAATAAATTGTCAGATGTTTCACTGTAATGGAATTTTCTTTACATCAGTGAAATTGATTACCAGGTAGTGGGATGAACATCTGAAACTAGTTCTTAGTTTAAGTTGTCAGAGTTTGTGTGTATACTTTACCTATTTCCAGTTTAAATTAGCTTTCAAACAGTTTCTTTTCTGGGTACTCTTATAGGTGTTGGGGTATGAAATTAGTGGTAATTCTTTTTGCTAATTTTCTTTTTTTTTGTCTGAGATACCCTGAGTCTCGCTCTGTTGCCCAGACTAGAGTGCAGTGGCACAATTTCGGCTCACTGCAACCTCTGCCTCCTGGGTTCAAGTGATTCTCCTGCCTCAGCCTCTGAAGTAGCTGGAATTACAGGCATGTCCCACCTCGCCTGGCTAATTTTGTTTTTTTTTTTTTTTTTTTGAGATGGAGTTTCGCTCTTGTTGCCCAGGCTGGAGTGCAATGGTGCAATCTCAGTTCACTGCAACCTCTGCTTCTGAGGTTCAAGTGATTCTCCTTCCTCAGCCTCCCCTATAGCTGGGATTACAGGCATGCACCACCACGCCCAGCCAATTTTGTATTTTTGGTAGAGACAGGGCTTTTCCATGTTGGTCAGGCTGGTCTCGAACTCCCAACCTCAGGTGATCTGCCCACCTTGGCCTCCCAGAGTGCTGAGATTACAGGCGTGAGCTGCCATGTCCAGCCTCTTTTTGCTGATTTTCTAAATTTATGTTTATAGTAGATTTTCATAAATTATGAAAATTGAATTATTAGATGTGGAGTAAAATTCAACTTTGAGTAGTTTTAGAAATTATTTATTGCTAAATTAGAAAATAAACTTTCAAAAGAGATCTCTTATTTTTTAAAAGAAACTTAATTGAGACAGAGTCTCACTCTGTCACCCAGGCTGGAGTACAGTGGTGCAATCTTGGCTCACTGCAGCCCCTGCCTCCTGGGTTCAAGTGATTCTTGTGCCTCAGCTTCCCAGGTAGCTGGGACTACAGGCATGCGCCACCACGCCCAGCTAAGTTTTATGTTTTTAGTAGAGACAGGGTTTCACCGTGTTGCTCAGGCTGGTCTCGAACTCCTGACCTCAAGTGATCTGCCCACCTTGGCCTCCCAAAGTGCTGGGATTACAGGCGTGAGTCACTATGCCTGGCCTAGAGATGGGATCTGGTTTTTTTTTTTTTTTTCAGATGGAGTCTTGCTCTGTCATCCAGGCTGGAGTGCAATGGCATGATCTCAACTCACTGCAACCTCCGCTTCCCGGGTTCAGGCAATTCTCCTGTCTCAGCCACCCGAGTAGCTGGGATTGCAGGCATCTGCCATCATCCCTGACTAATTTTCGTATTTTTGTAGACGGGGTTTCACCATGTTGGCCAGGCTATTCTTGAACTCCTGACCTCAGGTGATCCGACCGCCTTGGCCTCCCAAAGTGCTGGGATTATAGGCATTAGCTACCGCGTCTGGCCTCTAGAGATGGGATCTTGCTTGCTCTGTTGCCAGGCTGGCCTTGAACTCAGGCTGGGGTTAAGTGATCTTTCTGCCTTGGTCTCTCCAGTAGCTGGGACTACAGGTGTGTGCCACCACTCGCAGCCTAAAATACTTTTTAAATCTCACTTACTTTCTAGCAGTATTTTATTTTATTAGGGCGCAGCTCTGCCATCAATAGGCTGAGCTCACTGCAGCCTCAAACTCCTGGGCTGAAGCAATGCTCCTGCCTCAGCCTCCTGAGTAGCTGGGACTACAGGTTTGTGCCACTACACCTGGCTATAGTTTTATTTTTTTGTAGAGTTGGGGTCTTGCTGTGTTGCCCAGGCTGGTCTGGAACTCCTGGCCTCAAGTGATTCTCCTGCATCAGCCTTCCAAATTGCTGGGATTACAGGCTTGAGCCACCATGCCCAGCTCTAGCAATTTTTTTTTTTTTTTGAGATGGAGTCTCGCTCTATTGCCCAAGCTGGAGTGCAGTGGTGCAATCTCGGCTCACTGCAACCTCAGCTTCCTGGGTTCAAACAGTTCTGCCTCAGCCTCCCGAATAGCTGGGATTATAGGCACGTGCCACCACGCCTGGCTAATTTTTTGTATTTTTAGTAGAGATGGAGTTTCACTGTGTTAGCCAGGATGGTCTTGATCTCCTGACCTTGTGATCCACCCGCCTTGGCCTCCCTAAGTGCTGGGATTACAGGCATGTGCCACCGCACCTGGCCAGCAATATTTTAATGTAGCACAGAAGTCCTTTCTAAATGTGTATAGTGAGAATACATTGAGGATGAAATAGAAAATATTTACCTAAGTTTAACAACTTAGTCAATAAAAATAAAACTTTCTCTTTCCGTAATAAATCAATCTCAGCATTCTAAAATAGGCAGTGGAGGGGGGAAGAAATCTCTATGGGAAGGGACCACTGGATCTTAACAGTTTCAACTAGTGTTCCACAATATTTCCGCTGTACTTGGGGAGAATTTCTGGATAATTAGAATAGTCTGAGGCTTATTCCTTTTAGTTTCCCATAGCCTGATTGAGATAGAGCTATGAAATCAGCTATAACATACAGAAGACTCAGATAACCAAGTGAAAAAGATAACTGAGATTAATGTTGAACTAAGAATATGATTGTTCTCTGAGGCACTACCTGCTAGTTCCTGGATTACCTTTATATGTGGCCAAGGTGGGGATTGGGAAGCAAGGGAGCAAAAGCCCCAGAGCTAAGGGAGAGAGAATTTCTGCCTGCCTAAGATGAACCTTTTGAGTTGGATTTTTTTTTTTCTTCCCCTTTGAGATGGAGTCTCACTCTGTCGCCAGACTGGAGTGCAGTGGCATGATCTCGGCTCACTGCAACCCCCGACTCCCTGGTTCAAGTGATTCTCCTGCCTCAGCCTCCCGAGTAGTTGGGATTACAGGCACACACCACGAGACCCAGCTCATTTTTGTGTTTTTAGTAGGGATGAGGTTTCACCATGTTGGCCAGGACGATCTCGATCTCCTCCTCGTGATTCGCCCGCCTTGGCCTCCCAAAGTGCTGGGATTACAGCTGTGAGCCACCGCACCCAGCCTTGAGTTGGAATTTCTTTCTGAAATCTTGCTCCTTTCTGTAGTTTGGCTTTCCTTTCAGGGTATCTAATTTTGCCTTCCTGCTCCTAGGCTTGTGACCTGACCTGATGCTGTCAATTACAGGACAATGCAGAGGTGCAAGAAATTTTTTTTTTTTTTTTTTTTGAGATGGAGTTTTGTTCTTGTTGCCCAGGTTGGGGTGCAATGGCACGATCTCGGCTCACAGCAACCTCCGCCTCCCAGGTTACAGGCATGTGCTACCACACCCAGCTAATTTTGTGTTTTTAGTAGAGACAGGGTTTTTCCATGTTGGTCAGGCTGGTCTCGAACTCCCGACCTTAGGTGATCCGCCCGCCTCAGCCTCCCAAAGTGCTGGGATTACAGGTGTGAGCCACCATGCCCGGCCAGAAGAAATTTTTTGTGTTTTGTTAATACAGTCAGCCACGAATAGCTAACAGCTATTACAGCTGGCCCCTCATATTCGTGGGTTCCATATCTGCTAATTTAACCATTGATTGAAAATATTCAGAAAAAGAGACCACAATAAAGAATAACAATATAACAATAAAAGTAGGAATTAAAAACAATACAGTATAACAACTACTTACATAACATTTACATTGTATTATTATATGTAACCTAGAGATGATGTGAAATATATGAGAGGATGTGTGTAGGTTATGTGCCATTTAATATAAGGCACTCTAAGAGACTTTTGAGTATCTGTGGATTTTGGTATCTGATGGGAGGATCCTGGAACCGGTTCCCTGCAGCTACGGAGGTTTGACTATAATTATTTAGCATGTACTATTTGCTGTTCTAAATATACTGTTCTAAGCTCTTTATTATTTCATTTCATCCTCCCAGTAATCCTGTGAGATAGATTCAGTATTGTTATTATCCCCATTTTTCATTTAAGGAAAATTATTCCAGAGAGGTTAAGTAACTTGCTCAAAGTCGTGCTAGCAGGTATCCTGAGATTAAATCCAGGCAGTCTGACTTGAGAGCCTTACTTACGTGCAGTATACTTCCTCTTTGAAGAGCAGGAAAACTGTGGGATATGGTGGTATGTTTCCTTAATATCTGTTAAGGCACACTTTGGTAAATGCTAAAATAGAAGCACAAAGTGCTATAGAATTTAAGGGAGGGGAAGTTCTTTCTTTTTTTTTTTTTTTTTTTTTTTTGAGATGGAGTCTTACTCTGTCACCCAGGCTGGAGTGCAGTGGTGCAATCTCGGCTCACTGCAACCTCCACCTCCTGGGTTCAAGCAATTCTCCTGCCTCAGCCTCCCGAGTAGCTGGGACTACAGGTGTGCACCACCACGCCCGGCTAAGTTTTGTATTTTTTAGTAGTGCTGGGATTACAGGTGTGAGCCACTGTGCCTTGGCCGGGAAGTTCGTTTTAACTGAAGAGCTCTTTAGCAGCTTTGTAGAAAAAAGCTTCATATTAGATCTTGATGAATAGATAGATTTTGACAGATATCTCTCTGAGGTAGGCAGTCAAGCAGTGGCCAGAGTGGAAGAATTACTGTCCAGATTTACATATAGGTTTCCTGATTATTTAAATTACTGATGAAGTGCAGTAAGACTCTACTGTTGTCACAGTATCATTTCAGTTAGCTATTGGCGTTTAGAATCACAAAATACCAGCATCTTACAATGATAGGTATTCATTCTCTTGAAATTGTGGGTTTGCTGGGTAGTGGATGATGTAAACTTGGCTTACTCAAAAGTCAAAAGCCCAAAGTCAAGCAGGGCAGGGAGTAACTTGCACAATACTACAGTGACAGTAATCTACTGCAATGATCTAGTACAGTTGATTTAGAGAAGAATGGTAAGATGCTTATTATGACAACTATTGTGCTTTCTTCTTTCTGCTCTCCATTATTGATACTTTCGTGATAGCACTTTTTCATTTTGGTTGCTGAATAATACCTGTTGATTGGATACTCCTAGAATCACAATGTAATACAGCAGATTTCTTCTCTTCATGTTGTGTAGAAAAAAAACATAAAGAATCAGAATCTTGACTATTCCACAGTGATGCCCTGAAAAGTTCAGCAATATCATGGTGCTATTCTTCTATCTTTGGGACTGATAAGCTTGACGTCACTGGAATGGCATTTGTAACAGAATTTGAACTGTAACAGAGTTTGTATCAAGGTCATACATAATAACCCAACAACTCCTTTGTTAACAGTTTTAAGAGCTTTTCCATCTCTTCACTGCACCTAAACTTAAGGTTGCAAAGATCGGGTGCTGATGTATTTAGATGTCTGGAAAACTTTCATGCTTTCACTGAAAAGTCATAGAGACAGATATCCAGGAATTATAGCATGTGGATAAATATTTTTGTAGCACAGATTCATAAATCCTTGTATGCAGGAAGTACTACACCAAACTGTTAATGTGGTTATTTGTGAGTTGCTGGATTATGGGTAATATTTCAAAATATTTAATGGTATTCTGAAAATATACTAGTAAATACACAGAAAAGCATTATTTAGGTGATATTTCTTTTAATTCTTTTTTTTTTTTTTTTTTTTTGTATCCCCAGAGGGGGTGCACCGTTCCTGGAGGTACTGCAATACCAGGTTGATGTGTGGAGTGGACGGAGCAAGCTCCTATTCCATCTCCCTGCTCCAAAAATCTATTTAATATATTGTCCTCGGATAGAGGACGTATCAGATATTAAACTGATGAGAACAGATACTACACTTCATCTTAGCCAAAAGGCCGAGAAGCGATTTTAATTCTTTCTCTTTTTTTCTTTTTAAATTTTTTTTATTTTTATTTTTTTTGAGACAGAGTTTTGCTCTTGGTGCCCAGGCTGGAATACAATGGCGCAATCTCGGCTCACCGCAACCTCCACCTCCCGGGTTCAAGTGATTCTCCTGCCTTAGCCTCCTGAGTAGCTGGGATTACAGGCATGCACCACCACACCCAGCTAATTTTGTAGTTTTAGTAGAGACGGGGTTTCTCCATGTTGGCCAGGCTGGTCTTGAACTCCCGATCTCAGGTGATCTGCCCGCCTCAGCCTCCCAAAGTGCTGGGATTACTGGCGTGAGCTACCGCACCTGGCCCCTTTTTTTTTATTTTTTGAGACAGTCTCACTCACTCTGTCACCCAGGCTGGGCGATATTTCTTTTCTTTAATTCTTTTTCTTTTTTTCTTTTTAAAATTTTTTTATTTTTATTTTTATTTTTATTTTTTTTGAGACGGAGTTTCTCTCTTGTTGCACAGGCTGGAGTGCAGTGGTGCAATCTCGGCTCACTGCAACCTCTGCCTTCCGGGTTCAAGCAATTCTCCTGCCTCAGCTTCCCGAGTAGCTGGGACTACAGGTGTGCATCACTACACTCGGCTAATTTTTGTATTTTTATTAGAGACACGGTTTCACCATGTTGGCCAGGCTGGTCTCATACTCCTGACCTCAAGTGATCACTTGTCTTGGCCTCCCAAAGTTCTGGGATTACAGGCGTGAGCCACCATGCCCAGCCTTCTTTCAATTCTTTAATGTTTTACAGATTTTCTACAGTGAATATATATCATAATCGGAAAAAGTAAAATTTAGTATATTGAGTATATGCATTTATAAAACAAAATGATCATGGACTACATTGTAGCAAGTACTGGCCAGTGGGCTGACAGTGGCTGCTTGAACAGACTCCTCACTCTGAGCTCCAGTTTTCTTAACCAGAAAATCAGCTGTTGTTAATTTACCTACTTAAAAAGGGTCTCTCTCTGTTTTTCCTTTCAATTCATGTTAAATTCTAAATTGCCATGTATAAGTAAGGGGTTGTCAATTTACACCATAAAACCCCTTTATGTATCCAAGGTTTTCATAGGAAATTTAGGACTGTATGATCCTAAATTGTGCTGGAGTACCACATTTTCTGTTAAGTAGTACAGACTTATATGGCAATAAAGTATAGGAAAAAAAAATCAGTGGGTTGACAAAGAGAGGTCATGATAATGTACCTGTAATGTAATTTGATTAAAAATGTGAGCTTGAACTGATTGCAAAGCATTGTTACATATAGGGGAAGACATTATGGGGGCAGAGGGGGGTGAAGATACAAAGTTGAATAAAACTTCTCTAGAGCGTCACAATCTAATAAGATAAGCATTTATAAATATCTCTTAAGGCGCACTTTGTTAAGTGCTAAAATAGTGGCACAAAGTGCTGTAGAATTTAAGAGAGACAACAGAAAAAAAAAGTAAATTGAGTTAAAGGAAGGAAGGAGAAATTAGGTTTTTTTTTTGTTTGTTTGTTTTGAGACGGAGTCTCGCCCTTTCACCCAGGCTGGAGTGCAGTGGCACGATCTCGGCTCACTGCAGGCTCCGCCCCCCAGGGTTCACGCCATTCTCCTGCCTCAGCCTCCCGCATAGCTGGGACTACAGGCGCCCGCCACCTCGCCCGGCTAATTTTTTGTGTTTTTAGTAGAGACGGGGGTTTCACCGTGTTAGCCAGGATGGTCTCGATCTCCTGACCTCGTGACCCACCCGCTTCGGCCTCCCAAAGTGCTGGGATTACAGGCGTGAGCCACCGTGCCCGACCGAGAAATTAGTTTTAACGAGAGATTTTTTAGGAGCTTTATAGAAGAAAGTTTTTTATTGGACCTTGAAGAATAGATAGATTTTGACAGACTTGCGGTGGGCAGTTCCAAGAATAGGAAGTAGCTTGGGTAAAGGCCAGGAGATCAGAAGTTGGGCAGGTGCAGTGAGTTATAGGTGGGTAGATAGGTATAATTTGAGTATATCAGATAAGGAAAATATGAATTGGAGGCCCAGGGAGTTTGGATTTAATCTAGTTTTTATATATATATATATATATATATATATATTTTTTTTTTTTTTTTTTTTTTTTTTTTTTTTTGAGTTGGAGTCTCGCTCTGTCGCCCAGGCTGGAGTGCAGTGGCGCGATCTTGGCTCACTGCATCGTCTGCCTCCTAGGTTCAAGCCATTCTCCTACCTCAGCCTCCCGAGTAGCTGGGACTACATGCGCGCACCATCACGCCCAGCTAATTTTTGTATTTTTAGTAGAGACAGGGTTTCGCCATGTTGGCCAGGATGGTCTGTATCTCTTGACCTTGTGATCCGCCCGCCTCGGCCTCCCAAAGTGCTGGGATTACAGGTGTGAGCCACTGTGCCTGGCCTAGATCTATATTTAAGAAGAATGTTCTAGTGTGCTTTATGTATGTGTTAATGTGAGCTTTTTTACTAAAGTAAAATATATATACAAATAGTTACATATTTTTAATATGTACAAATAATTATATATAGCTCAGTGAGTTTTTACCTAGTGAACACACCTTCGTAACCATTATCTAGATCAGGAATAGAGCTTTGCCAACACTCCACAAGTTGCTTTCATGCCCCCTTTATTTACTAACTCCCTACTCCCAAGGGAAACCACTCTCTTATAATATATATCTGTAGATTAGTTTTACTGTTATTGGTATGTAAGCTCATCTAAATGGAATCATTCCAGGGTGTATTCTTTGGTGTCTGGTATCTTTTGTCCCACATTGTTTGTAAGATGATTCATTCAGGTTGTTGTGGGAGGTGTGGTGTGTTTATTCTTGTTAATGTATTCCACTGTGATTAATCATTCAGATTAGTCATTCTATTTTTGATGGACACTTGGGTTATTTCCAGTTTTTGGCTACTTTAAATTGTGCTATTATAAATAATCTTGTACAGTCTTTCCTTAAACATATGTACATATTTCTGTTGGGTAGGTACCTGAGAATGGAATCGCTGGGTCACAGGGTATGAAAATGTTTAGCTTTATGCTATGGTTTGAATATAGCTTGTTTGGCCCTGCCAAGTCTCATGTTGAAATTTGATCTCCAGTGTTGGAGGTGGGGCCTGGTGGGAGGTGTTTGGATTATGGAGGTGCATTCCTCATGAAGGGCTTGGTGCCATCCTGTTGGAAATAAGTGAGTTCTCACTCCATTAGTTCCTGCCAGAGCTGGTTGTTTAAGAGTCTGGCACCTCCCTCTTCTTTCTTTTGGTTTCTCTCTTGGTGTGTGATTTCTGCGCATTCAGCTCCTCTTCGCCCTCCACCATGAGTGGAAGCCGCTTGAGACTCTCACCAGGAGCAGATGCTAGCACCATGCTTCTTGTACAGCCTGCAGAACTGTGAGCCAAATAAACCTTTTTTTATTATGAATTACCCACCCTCAGGTATTCCATTATAGCAACATAAATGGACTAAGACGCTTTAGTAGAACCTATGCAACTGTTTTTCTTTTCTTTTTTTTTTTTTTTAGAGACAGGGTCTCACTCTGTTGCCCAGGCTGGAGTGCAGTGGCATGATCGTGGGTCACTGCACCCTCGAACTCTGGGTTCAAGCTGTCTTCCCATTTCAGCCTCCTGAGTAACTAGGACTACAGGCATGTGCCACCACACTCAGCTAATGTGTTTCATTTTATACTTTCTTTAGCAGTGTATGGGAGTCCCAGTTGCTGAACATTCTTGCAGTGCTCACTTAATATTGTCTTTTTTGAGGCCGGGTATAGTGGCTCATGCCTCTAATCCCAGCACTTTGGGAGGCTGAGGCAGGTAGATCGCTTGAGGCCAGGAGTTTGAGTCTAGCCTGGCTAACGTGGTGAAACCTCGCTTCTACTAAAAGTACAAAAATTAGCTGGATGTGGTGGCAGGCACCTATTATCCCAGCTACTCAGGAGGCTGATGCACGAGAATCGCTTGAACCTGGGAGGCGGAGGTTGCAGTGAGCTGAGATGGTACTACTGGACTCCAGCCTTGGCGACAGAGTGAGACTCCATCTTAAATAATAATAATAACAATAATAATAACAACATCATCTTTTTCGTTGTAGCCACTGTAGTGGATGATGGTGTTGTCCCACTGTTTTAATTTGTGTTTCCTTAATGACTGCTGTAAACAAGCACCTTTTTAGGTTTGTTGACTGTTTAGACATGGTCTTTTGTTGAAGTGTTTATTCAAGTCTTGGCCTTTTTTCCCCTATTGAAGTATTATTATTATTATTATTTTTTAAAGAGATGGGATCTTGCCCTCTTGTCCAGGCTCTGGAGTACACTGGTGTGATCATAGCTCACTGATCATAGCTCACTGCAGCCTCCAACTCGTGGGCCCAAACATCCTCCCACCTTGGCCTCCCAAAGCCCTGAGAGGCATGGGCCTCATTATTTTTTGTGTGCCTGGCCTCATTATTTTGATGCTTGAATTGTTCCCTATTTGGCCAGTGGGAAGTGCATTCAAACTGCTTCCTCTGTTTTTTGGTGTCATTGAGCATTTTCTTAGTTACTGAAAGATACTCCAGGCTCTTCTTGTACTTTTTTTGCCCTAGCCCTGGAATTAGTGATTTCTCTGAGAAGCTCTTTTAGAAGTTTCTTTTAGTAGAGAATGACATGTAGAAGTCCAGATCTGGGTGTTAAGTGTGCTCATTGCTATGGGGGTGTCGTTGCTCACAAGCCGTCATACTGGACACACCACACACACAGGTGCACATTGCACATTTACGTTGTTATTTTATCTTACGTATTTAAAACCATGAGTTCACACTGATGTCCCCAATTCCAGCCTAATACCACAGGGTTCGTTCAATAATTTCATGATTGTAACTCCGTTTTCTGACAGTGAGTAACTTGGCTTTTATTATCCTCAACATATTTTCTTAATCAGCCCCTTTCTATGTGACCACTCTCATGTTGCTGCTGTTCCCCACACCCACTATATAGACGCCATCCATGACTTACTTAGGCTCCAAAACCCCATGTCAGATTGCTGGCCCACACCCTCGCATGAACACCCTTCTCCGATACCTGTGCTAGATTGCTTTTCACATCACATTTGGACTTCAACACTCCATGCAGGGCTACCATGTTGCCTGCCATATTTCTGTATGGACATATCCCTTATGCTGTTTTTTTGTTTGTTTTGAGACAGGGTCTCACTCTTTTGCCCAGGCTGCAGTGCAGTGGCATAATCACAGCTCACAGCAGCCTCACTCAACCTCCTGGGCTCAGGTGATCCTCCTGCCTCAGTCTCCTGAGCATCTGGGACTACAGGTGCTTGCCACCACACCTGGCTAATTTTTTGTAGAGATGGGGTTTCCCCGTGTTGCCCCGGCTGGTCTCAAACTCCTGGACTCAAGTGATCCTCTCGCCTCAGCCTCCCAAAGTGCTGGGATTACAGGTGTGAGCCATCGGGCCCGCCCCTTCTTCCGTATCCTGATGGTACTCTGTCATCCTGTACTAAGACCTCTGCTGATCCTGCAGATGTCTGTTTTGCCTGGCCCTGACAAAATGAGTAGAGGTTTATTGTAGTCAAAATGTAGTCAAGAGTTTCAATTTTTAAATTTATGGTTAGCACTTTTTCTCTTTGCTTATCCCAAGATCATACAGATCCTTCCCTCCCTCCCTCCCTCCCTTTCTCCCATCTAGGCTCACAGCAGCCTTGACCTTCTGGGCTCAAGCGATCCTCCCACTTCAACCTCTCCGTAGCTGGGACTACAGGCATGTACCACCAAACACCGGCTAACTTTTTTGCATTTTTAGTGGAGATGAGGTTTCTCCATGTTGTCCAGGCTGGTCTTGAGCTCCTGGGCTCAAGTGATTCACCTGCCTCAGCCTCCCAAAGTGCTGGGATGCTGAGGTTACAGGTGTGCACCACTTCACTGAGCCAAGATGTTGATTTTATTTATCTACACACACAGACACACACATACACATATACATATATACATACACACACATACAAGCTTCATTTAAACATTTTTTATTGTGGTAAAATACATGTAAAATTTACCATTTTAACTATTTAAAATGTATAGCTCAGTAGTGTTAAGTATATTCACACTGTTGTGCATATATAATCTCTAGAACTTTTTTGTCTTGCAAAACTGAAACTCTATACCCATTAGACGAAGTATCCATGTCTCCCTTATCCCAGCCACTGGCAACCACTATTCTTTTTTTTGTTTGTTTGGTGTTTTTTTTTCCCCCCCAAGACGGAGTTTTGCTCTGTTGCCCAGACCGGAGTGTAGTGGCGCCATCTTGGCTCACTGCAGACTCCACCAAGCAATTCTCCTGCCTCAGCCTCCTTAGTAGCTGGGACTACAGGTTTGTGCCACCACGCCAGCTAATTTTTGTATTTTTAGTAGAGATGAAGTTCTCCATGTTGGCCAGGCTGGTCTTGAACTCCTGATCTCAGGTGATCCACCCGCCTCGGCCTCGCAAAGTGCTGGGATTACAGGCATGAGCCACTGCGCCCAGCCTTCTATTTTTTTTTCTATGAATTTGATTCCTCTAGATACCTCATATAAGTAGAATCATACAGTGTTT
Organism: Nomascus leucogenys; assembly: GCF_006542625.1. Taxonomy (NCBI): domain Eukaryota; kingdom Metazoa; phylum Chordata; class Mammalia; order Primates; family Hylobatidae; genus Nomascus; species Nomascus leucogenys. The sequence goes on along the minus strand of NC_044383.1, from coordinate 32,309,144 downwards.
GTCTTTTTGTGACTAGCTTGTTTTACTTAATGTCCTCAGGTTTCATCCATGTTCTTCCTTTTTTAAGGCTGAATAACATTTAATTGTATGTATATACCACATTTTATTTGTTGTCAATGGACACTTGGGAAGCTTGTACGTTTTGACCTTTGTGAATAATGCTGCTATTTGTATATGTTACAAGTACCTCTTCAAGTCCGTAAGAAGTTTTATTTACCATTTGCATTTATCTCTGCAATCCATCTGGAGTTAATTTTTGCATATGGTGTGAGGTAGAGGTCAGCATTCTTTTTTTTTTTCTTTCTCCATGCCAGACAGGTAATGTGCCTATGTAACAAGGTTTGAGGGAGGCACACCTCACACATGAGGCTGAAAACCCAATCGTCATGCTTACGAACTACAAAAGGATCAGAATTCTTTTTTTCCTTTTATTTCTATAGCCAATTTATTCAGCACTATTTATTGAAAAGATTGTTCTTTTTCTATTGCAGGGTCATTTTTGTCATATTCATGTCTATATATATGTGTAGGCCTGCTTTTGGGATTTTCTCAGCAGCTCCATTGGTCTATTCTTGTGCCAATACCACACTGTCTTAATTTCTATATTTTTATATAATAACATTTCTTGATATCTGATAGTATATGCCCCTCAGCTTCCTCCTCCACCAAGATTGCGTTGGCTATCTTGGCCTTTTGCATTTTCATTTTCTTTTTCTTTTTTCTTAAATGGAGTCTCGTTCTGTCACTCAGTCTGCAGTGCAGTGGCGCAATCTTGGCTCACTGCAACATCCGCCTCCCAGGTTCAAGTGATTCTCCTGCCTCAGCCTCGAGTAGCTGGGATTACAGGCAGACACCACCACGCCCGGCTAATTTTTGTATTTTTAGTAGAGACGGGGTTTCACCATGTTGGTCAGGCCGGTCTCGAACTCCCTGACCTCGTGATCTGCCCGCCTCGGCCTCCCAAAGTGTTGGGATTACAGGCGTGAGCCACTGTGCCCGGCCTGCATTTTCATTTGTATTAGAATTAGCTAGGCCGGTTGCGGTGGCTCACGCCTGTAATCCCAGCACTTTGGGAGACCGAAGCGGGTGGATCACCTGAGGTCAGGAGTTGGAGACCAGCCTGACCAACATGGTGAAATCCCGTCTCTACTAAAAATACAAAAATTAGCCGGGAATGGAGGGGCATGCCTGTAATCCCAGGTACTCCAGGCTGAGGCAGGAGAATCGCTTGAACCTGGGAGGCGGAGGTTGCAGTGTGTGGAGATCGTGCCACTGCTCTGCAGCCTGGGCAACAGAGCGAGACTCCGTTTCCAAAAAAATAAAAAAAGAATTAGCTAGTCAGTTTCCACAAAACATACTTTTATGATTTTTATTGGAATTGCATTGAATCCATATGTAAGTTTTGGGAGAGCTGAGATCTTAACACTATTGAGTTTTATAGTCCACGAAAATGATGTGTCTTTCCATTTATTTAGGTTTTGAATTTCTCTGTTTAGAGATCTTTATATATCTTTTGTTAAATTATTCCTAGGAATTAGATGTTTTTAGGTGTTATTTTAAAAATTTAATCCTCTTTGTTGCTAATAGTGCAGAGGTTTTAAATCTGAGGTCTGTGGCCCCTGTACAAGCTATAAACATGTGAATACTTTTTCCTGAAAGCTCTGTAATTTACATTTGAATCTGATTCCCACTGGGGGCAATAACAACAAAGATGAAAGAGCACTTAGTGCTTTAGAGTGGATTAGTCTAGGGAGGGGTACCAGAGAGGCAGGGAGGCCATTTAAGATATTTAATAGTCTAGGCAATAGACTGGGCTTGAACTAGGGCAGTAGGTATGGAAAAGGAGGAAAGACATTCAAGGATATTCTGGAGACAGAATGAAGAAGATTGCTGAGAGTAAGGTAGAACAAATGAAGAAAAAGAGTAAAATATAGCTGGCATCAGTCATGTTAAGGGCAATTAGAGGGTTATCAAAGCAGTAGGTAGGTAAGGGAAAATGAGTGTTTGGTGGGTGAAGATATTGGGATAGTCCCTAACTGTAATAAGGAGACTTCGAATTTAAGATATATCGTATAAATAAAGATGGGCAGGGCCGGGCACGGTGGCTCATACACGATGAAACTCAGTCTCTCCTAAAAAATGCAAAAAATTAGCCGGGCATGGTGGTGGGCGCCTGTAGTGCCAGCTACTCGGGAGGCTGAGGCAGGAGAATGGCATGAACCAGGGAGGCGGAGTTTGCAATGAGCCGAGATCACGCCACTGCACTCCAGCCCGGGCAACAGAGCGAGACTCCGTCTCCAAAACAAAACAAGCGAGACAGAGAAAAAAAAAAAAAAAAGATGGGCAAAGTGATAGAATATATGAGATTTGGAAGGTAGAAAGCCGGGTGATGATTAGATGGAGATTATATATTATTCTGTACTTTTTTGTATATTTAAAAGTATCCATAATAAGAGGTTAAGAAAAGTTTATCTGCATAAAAAGTAGGCTGAACTGAAGATCTCTGGACCAGCTGTACTCAAATTGTTATGTGAGAGAAATATCAGGATTTGGTTTTGAGTAATTTCATAACCACTGTCTATTGGGGACACAGTTTTATCAAGATCTGCCAGATAAGGAGGCACAAAGCTACAGAGGCCAGGTGCTGTGGGGTGGCTAGGAGTTGGGGAAAAGAAATTGACTAGGTGTCTGTTGGCATCTCAGCCAGGTGTGTGGACTTAGGGGAATTTAGCAGGGAAGGTGATATGATTTGGCTCTGTACCCACCCAAATCTCATGTCTAATTATAGTCCCCAATGTTGGAGGTGGGGCCTGGTAGGAGGTATTTAGATCATGGGGGAGGATTTCCGCCTTTGGTGCTGTTTTCGTGATAGAGTTGTCACAAGTTCTTGTTGTTTAAAAGTGTGTGGCACCTTCTCTGCCCCCCTCTCTTCCCCCCTCTCTTCTTCCTGCTTCGGCCGTATAAGATGCGCCTGCTTCCCCTTTGCCTTCTCCCGTGATTTTAAGTTTCCTGAGGCCTCCCCAGAAGCAGAAACCACCAGAAGCAGAATTCACTACACTTCTTGTACAGCCTGCAGAACCGTGAGCCAATGAAACCTCTTTTCTTATAAATTACCCAGTCTCAGGCGTTTCTTTATAGCAGTGCAAAAATGGACTCATATACAAGGGTATACGTTCAGCGGGAGAATAATGGCAGGGAGTCTGGGGCAGATATTCTGGGGAGATCAATAGGCAGAAAGCATCAGTGAATACTATAGAAACAGGTGGCAAAGCATTGCTTCAAGCTTGAACTCAAAAGTGGAACTGGGAAACCTAGCAAGGAACTAAATAATTGATTCATTCAGCCTATACTGATTAGTGTCTATTGTAATAGTTCTACACTTTACCCTGTATAGGAATTATTTGGAATGCATGTTAAAATGTAGTACAGATTCTTAGTTCTTTTTCCCCCGTCTTCCCCTTTACTTGGTACGCCTAAAAAATTGGCATGTTTAACAAGCATATCAGATGTTTCTGATGCTGGTGTTTCTCAGGATCATGCTTTGACAAAATATCTAGTCCACTGTGTGCTGGCTAGTGTATCAACACAGGGGAAGTGGGGGAAATGATGTGGCTAGAACCAGAGTAAAAGGTGAGGCCTTGTACTTGGGAAACACAGCAGGAAGGAGTTGAATTAACTGGAATCAAAAGGGATGGCAGGCCAGTTGCAGTGGCTCACGCCTGTAATCCTAGCACTTTGGGAGGCTGAGGCAGGCGGATCACCTGAGGTCAGGAGTTTGAGACCAGTCTGGCCAACATGGTGAAACCCCATCTCTACTAAAAAAAAAATTAGCCGCGCATGGTGGCCCAGGCCTGTAGTCTCAGCTACGTGGATGGCTGAGGCCAGAGAATCGCTTGAAACCGGGAGGCGGAGGTTTCAGTGAGCCAAGATTACGCCACTGCACTCCAGCATGTGCGACAGAGCAAGACTCCATCTCAACAACAACAACAACAAGTGATGGCAGAATGAGACAAATTTCACTGCCAAGGCTTGGACTCTCTGAATTCCAACTAGTTGGTAGTAAGTTGGTTTCAGAAAACAATTTACTTCTGTAGGCTGTTTGCAGCTAGAGAAATAGTGAACCATGGGAGTTGGAAAATAAGCAAGCTATGACACTTAGAAGAGGTATATCTAGTGGAAGGACAATAGCAACATCCCAGAATGTGGCCACTGAGGTACTACATTAAAATCACATCACAATAAAACTGGTAGTTGATTGTGTATCATCTTCATTTATTTTAAAGATGCTGTGGCTGGTCCTTCAGCTCATAATCACCATCAGCCATGGCATCTTTACATAGAGGAAAAAGATGTAATTCAGTACAGTTAAATAAGGTAAATGTAAAGGTGCATTGTAGGTCATAGGGTAAGGTGGTGGTGGTGGTGGTGCTTTTACAACAACATTCTAACACAGAACAATTCATACAGACTCCCAAAGTTTATTGAATAGGCATTCCACTCTCATTCCATTTTACTCTTTAAATACATATTTATTCATGTCTGCTGTATGCAAATTTTTGATTCCAATTTTTTTTTAATGAACATACAGTAAAATGGATTTTTCTTAGTGTATACAGTTTTAGGAATTCTAATATGTGTAGATTCATGTAAACCACAATCAGGATAAGAGCAATTGTATCACTCCCCTGCAAAAAACTCTTATACTGTTCCTCAACCTCTAACCCCCCTTCCTCACTTCATTTCATGTTTTTGAGAATGTCATATAAATGGAACTGTGCAATATGAAATCTTCTGTTACTGACCTCTTCCATTCAGCATAATGCCTTTGAGCTAGATTAATCCGTGTTTTTGCATGTATCGGGAGTTCACGTCTTACTATTGTTGAGCAGTATTTTATTGTGTAGTGTACCAGACTTTGTTTATTCACTCCTGAAGGACATTTGGGTTGTTTCTGGTTTTGGTGATTATAAATAAAGCTGCTATAAATACACACTTGTGTATAGATTTTGTGTGAACATTTTCATTTCTCTAAATACCTATGAGGGAGAATTGCTTGATAAATGTAGGTTTAACCTTTTTAGAAATTGCGATTTTCCAGAGTGATTGTACCAGTTGGCATTCCCACAAGCAGTGTGTGAGAGTTCTAGTTGATCTGCATCCGTGTCAGCATTTGGGATTATCAGTATTTTTAATTTTAGCCATTCTAATAGGTGTATAGTGATATCCTATTGTGGTTTCAATTTGCATTTCCCTAATGCATTCCTCGATTCTTGATGCTTTTATCAATGGAGGATCCAACACAAAAGATAATGCATGGTCATGAGAACAAAATATTTGATATACCTAACTTTAACATTCTATGAAAGACTTCATGAATATTTTTAAAAAGGAGTTTGTACTATTGAATATTCATGGTTTTTCAGTGAAGTTTGAGGTACTCTGAAACCTATCTACAAAGTTTTAAGTAAGCCATGTGACAGTGTGGATAAGAGATGACTTCAGAGCATTTTTTTTTTTTCTGGTGAGCTTTGGTGTGTAGAACACTTGTGGCCTTTAATAAACTGAGGAGATAGGATGACCAAAATTTTTTTTATATGCCTATAATTTTTTTAAAGCAGAAATAAGTGAGAAACGCTTATGGACACTGTGATCAAGATCGTGAACAAGATCATGATCTACATTTACTGATTTCATGTTCCTGGTAGCATAGATCAATGGTATAATTTTAATAACTCTTATTCAGGGAAGTAATTTAGATGGAGGCAAGGAAGGCTTTCCCTTGAGTAATATATTAATTTGGCCCCATCTATCTCTTCTCCCTTTGTAGATCATCCCAAGCAGCAGTCTGTATTATAAGAAGCAAACTAAATGATTGCTAATTAAATGTTTAGTGTTTTTTCTTGAGTTGGTTATTAGCTTGAGGTTAAATTTGTTTAATGAGTGAATATGGAAGAATTATGTTTTTTACATTTGGAATGCATACTTGCTGATCATTGTATGTTACTCCCATTTTATGAAGCTGGAACATAATTTCCTTCTTTTTAATGATTGTGAGTTTTACAGTTATTGAATCTTTGTTTTGGTGGTGTTAGTCATGTCAGTACTTTATTTGCTACCGAGTTCTCAGTTAGGAAATAGGGTCCCAATTATAATTTTTTTTTGAGACGGAGTCTCACTCTGTCACCCAGGCTGGAGTGCAGTGGCACTGCAACCCCCACCTCCCACGTTCAAGCGATTCTCCTGCCTCAGCCTCCCAAGTAGCTGGGACTACAGGAATGTGCCACCACGCCCGGCTAATTTTTGTATTTTTAGTGGAGATGGGGTTTCACCATGTTGGCCAGGCTGGTCTCAAACTCCTGACCTCAAGTGATCCGTCCACTTCGGCCTCCCAAAGTGCTAGGATTACAGGCATGAACCACTATGCCCAGCCCCAATTATAACTTGTTTCCATGGGAAAACATCCGCTTTGAAGCAGTATTCAGTAATATATTGAAATGAGAAATAGGCGGTCAAGCAGTGATTCAGGTTTAGTGTTCAGTGTAATTAAGAAAAGGTGACTTAAGTTGAAGAACATTGATGTATCTGTTTTTAAATTGCACCTAATTATAATGACAACTTACAAGATCTCTTTCCTTCTCTCTTGGAATATTGACTATAAATTTCACATAATTTAAAAACAATTTAAAAGCTAGTCAAATTAATTGAGAAGAATCCTGCTTTCAAATTTGGCCTGTAATCAGATCCAGACATGGCATTTTGAAAATCAGAAAGGATTGCTTCCACTTATATCAGAGTTTGAAAGTAGAAACTCTTTTTATGTAGGTATGGGTCACCTTTGATTATATGGTAGTCTTCTGAATATGGTCCTCTTACCTGACACATATCCACCTCATCAATAAACTACATACAATTCTTAGGTTTATATGTGGTCATGTTATAAAGGATTTCTTAAGTACTCTTAAATGTGTTTTACTAATATCTTGTGGAAAAATGTAATCTTTTGGAAGCATTCATGTTAAAAAGAATTAGACATGTGATTTATCTCATTTGGACCTGTTCTTTTTCAATGTGTCTTTAAAATGTAGGTACAGTATATAAGAATTCATACTAAAGGATCAACTGAGACTTTGATTTAAATATGTTATAAATTATAGTATGGAGGCCTGCATAATATACTACATATTTTTTTTCCTAAGAAGCTTATTTAAATGGTTCTGTTAAGTGTAGGAATGTTCTGATGATTATCTTTTTAATTAAAATGAGAAATGTTTGTTTAAAGTGGCACTCGTTTTTTTACGGCCTGTTACAGTCTCTGTAACAATCATTTCTTAAGTCTGAACGTTTTATTTCCAGGAATCCATTTATATAAAACTATGTTTAGACTTAATTAAGGAACGATTCTTACAAAGCTTGTAAATAGCCATGAAAAAAGGGACCGAAAATAAAACTGACATTCACATTTAACAAAATGATTGTTACAAGGTATGTAATAAGCTATAAAAATACAATAAAGCCCTTTTTATAAGAGTTCATATTTTTTGATCCTTGTTTTCAAAGGTATTTAAGAAAAATATCAAAGCTTTGCAAAGTGACATCTGTTTGCTGAATGGACTAGTTATAACTTCTTTTGTTTATAACTGACAATATGGGAGTTCTACCTGTTTTGTTAGTGTGTGTTCTTCGAAATACCTTGTAATTAGTTTAGACTGGTAGGTAAATTTTATGTTGTACCATAGTGAAAACAAGACCTGGTTTTTAGGTTCTGCTTCCTAGACGTCATAGATATTGAGCATGTTGCTTAACGTCCTTAAGTCTCACTTTCCTCATATAGAAAGCAAAGATAATACCTACTTTTGTACCTCAAAGAGCTGTTATGAGGAGTAAATGAAATTATTATAAATAGAGCAAATATTTTGAAAATTATAAAGGACTGTAAGCATCCAGATCATGTGTCTCTTAAAGATGAATTAGATTTAACAACCTCTTTTTTTTTTAATTAAAAAGTAAACTTTAATGTCAAAAATGCAAACTTGGGGAGGGCAGAAAGATCACACACAAGGCTGTCCCTTCACACTTGGAGGGTTGCACAGCAGCCGGGCAGAGGCACTCCTCACTTCCCAGACAGTGGGGCGGCTGGGCAGAGGCGCTCCCCACTTCCCAGACAGGGCGGTGGCTGTTAACGACCTCTTTTAATTAGCAAACTTCCTTCTCTTGTTCGTGCATTCTGTCATGTACATATATATACATCCTTTTTGAAATGACACTTATTTTTCCATTTCCTTGTCTAAGTATAAGTATTGGCATAGTGGAAATTACACAAGAATTGGAGTCAGAAGACTTGGTTTCAAGTCCTGTCTTAACTGCAGTCATGCATTGCTTAACAATACGTGATACATTATGAGAAATACGTTGTTAGGTGATTAAGTGGTTGTGTGAACTTCACAGAGTGTACATAGACAAATCTAGATAGTATACCTTACTATACACAAATGCCATGTGATATAACCTGTTGCTTGTGCAGTTTGTTACTGTACACTGAATCCTGTAAGCCATTGTAACACAATGGTATTTGTGTATCTAAACATAGAAATGGTACGGTAAAAATACAGTGTTATAATTTTATGGGACCACTGTTGTGTATCTGACCATACTTGACTGAAGCGTCATTAGGGGGCGCATGACTATTTTTACCTGTTCTCTGACCTTATTCTTGGGTGGTGATAATAATAAAGTAACAATAATAATGGCAGCCAACACTTGTAGCTCAGACACTATATATATTAACTCACTTGATCCTCTCATCTTATTAGGTGTGTATTATTATTATCATCCTGATTTACAAATGTGGAAACTGAGGCACAGACAGGTTGTTACTTTTTCCAGATCAGTTTGTGAATGGCACAGCTGGTATTCCAGCTCATTCTAGCTCCAGAGTGAGTGTGGTTAATCATTGTGCTATACTAACCATGTTCCTTAATTTCCTCTTCTCTAAAATGAGAATAACAATAACTGTTCTGTCTACTGGGTTGAAGATCCAGTAAGAGAGTACACATAAAAGCACTTTGACATCACAGTGTACCATAAGTAGAAGTTATATGTCAACTGTAGAATTAACATGCACCTTAGAGTAGGTATTATAGTTTTTTGGTGGGTGAGGGATGTTATCTTTTGACTTATTTTTGAGAAATATAATTTTGAAGAGAGGTGTGGATGGTGTCATTCTTTTTTCAACTCCTCAGAAAAATTATGAGAAACACACAATGATAACTCATATATCCCTCACCTGGATTATCTAATTGTTAACATTTTGCCACATTTGACTTTTCCTAGTATATAGTTACACTTTCTTTCTAAATTATTTGAGAGTTGCAGACATGATATTTCACCTTCTGCGTGTATTTTCTAAGAACAAGAGCATCCTCATTCCTAACCTCAATACAAGATCCCACTCAGGAAATTTAACACTGATCACTGATAACCTTTTATTATTTAATATACAGTTCATATCCAGAACCCCTAGTTGTCCTAAGAATGTCTTTTTTTTTTTTTTTTTTTTTTTTTTTGAGATGGAGTCTTGCTCTGTTGCCTAGGCTGGAGTGCAATGGCGTGATCTCAGCTCACTGCAAACTTTGCCTCCCGGGTTCAAGTGATTCTCCTGCCTCAGCTTCCCGAGTAGCTGTTATTACACGCACCTGCCACCATGCCCGGCTAATATTTGTATTTTTAGTAGAGATGGGGTTTCACCATGCTGGCCAGGCTGGTCTCGAACTCCCGACCTCAGGTGATCCACCTGCCTCAGCCTCCCAAAGTGCTGGGATTACAGGCATGAGCCACTGCGTCCGGCCCCTAAGAATGTCTTTTACAGCTCTTTAAAAAAAAAAATCCAGGATCCAATCACGTTATGTATAATATCTCTTTAGTTTCCTTTAATTTACAGTAGTTTCCTAATGGTTTTTATTCATGAAATTGACATTTTTGAAGAGTTTGAGGTAGTTTTGCAGAATGTCCCTCATTTGTTTTTGTCTGTTTTTCCATGATTAGATCAGGGTAAAAAAAATTTGGCAGGAGTATAATATATGCTGTGTTTTTTTTCTTAGTGCACTACTACATCAGAAGGCATATAATGTCAGTTTGTTCCATTATTGGAGATACTGTTTGATCATTTATTAAGGTTGTATTCACTAGATTTCTCTCTTGTAAAGGTATATTTGTAAGTATTCAGAGGAGCAAACTTGGAGACTGTGTAAATATCTTATTTCACAACATTGTTTCACCCAGTAGTTTTACCATCCATTGGTGATTCTTCTGTGGTAGTTGTAAAATCAGCCTATTTATTTTTAGGTAGTTCTAAATAATTTTTTTCTTTCTCAATTTTGAAATGGTGACTGTTTTCTATTTTGGAAAGACATTACATGGGCTTTATCATCTTTATTTCATTTTTAAACTTAGACCAATTAAAGTATACTTTTTACATTGTAAAACAGATAAAGATAACTTTTATCTTTAGTGGAAGACACTACTAAAGCTGCTTAGAGAATTGAGTTAAGTTTTTAAGGGCTTTTTGTAACAAAAAGTACGTCTGAATTCCCTGGAGGACTTGTTGGGCCTTCCCTGGAGCTTTTTTTTTTTTAATCTGAGACAAGGTCTCACTCTTTCTCCCAGGTTGGAGTGCTGTGGTGCTATCACAGCTCACTGCAGCCTTGACCTCCCAGGCTCAAGTGATCCTCCCACCTCAGCCTCCTTAGTAGCTGGGACTACAGGCATGCACCACCACCACGCCCAGCTAATTTTTGTATTTTTCATAGAGACAGGGTTTTGCCCATGCTGAGTGCCATTCTTTAGGCCTGGGTTGGGGCCTGAGAATTTGCATTTCTAACTAGTTTACAGGTGATGCTGCTGGTTCTGGGACTACACTTTGAGAACTGCTGTGGCTTCTATAAGTCTTCCTTTTTTTTTTTTTTTTAAAGGCTAGTCAAGTTCTGAAGCAATTAGTTGTAAACACCTGCACTTGCCATTCGAGCAGATATTTTGCTCATGATTATTTGGGCCGTTTTCTTCCTTTCTTCTTTTCTTTCTTCCTTTCTTTCCTTCTTTCCAGGCTGGAGTGCAGTGGTTCGATCATAGCTTATTGCAACTTTGAACGCCTAGGCCCAGGGAGCCCTCTCGCCTCAGCCTCCTAAAGTGCTGGGGTTACAGGCATGAGCCACTGTGCTGACCTTGGGCTACTTTTCTACTTGTTTGCTTTCTTTAATAGATATGAGAATAATATGGATATAGTATAGCAGAGTAAGTTGAAGTTTGTATTAGGGGATTTTGATGAATGTTGGGAAAATTTTGGCAATTGGCTAAATTACTGAATAGGATCTTATTAACCTAGCTAATTCAAAATTATCTATGTTGTAATGAAAATGGTTATAGGGTATTTTATCTATCTATTTATTTTTTAGAGATGGAGTCTTGCTATGTTGCCCAGGCTGGACTCAAACTCCTGGGCTCAAAAGTGATTCTTCTGTCTCAGCCTCCCAAATTGTTGCCGGTATGACAGGCTTGTATCACCATGCCCTGTCTAGGTTATTGTAAAACATATTTGTAGCATTTATATTTGTTGAATTTTCTTTACTTCGCTCAATGAAGTAACCAAATTAGGTATCCATAGTGATCAGTTTGTGCTTTCAGTATTTAAGTAATCCCTGTTACACTTTAGCAACTGGTTTTGTTAAGTCGGTGCAATTAGTAAAGCAAGTGGCAAATTTGTTACGTCATAGAGATTATTTTCACTTTACAGAAGTTGGCCATCAGCCCTCCTTCTTTGATTCCCCTATTAGAAATACTATAAACATCAGAGAGAAGAGGATGACCTTAATATTTGCTTCCCAGGCTAAATCACAGCCTTGAAGTAGCTATTTATTTCCGAATAAAAAGTTTAATTTCATGCCCTGATTAGTGCCAGTACTTGCAGGTAGATATTTATACTGATTTGCCTTTGCAAATTACTTGCCAGTCAGCAGAACTATAGTTTCTTATGGGTAGTTTATGGTAAATTATAGTTCTAGTTAGTAAGTGCTGTGTGTTTTTTTAAAGTATGTATTTATGAGATACGAGTAGGAATCAGTCACTAAATTTTGGCCAGACTAGCAGTTGACCAACAGCTTTTTTCAAAGGCTCAGGTTTGGACTAACAGTCCAGCCACTCAGCAGTAGGAAAGAGTGAGATCTTATTTTCAGTTGATTTGAAAATATACACAGGACCTAGAAAGAGTGGTTTCTGATGGAAAAGACCTAAGGAGAGATTATTTTTCTTACTGAGAAGTAAAATACATGGTAGTTAAAAATTGAGGCCTTTGAGAGGCTTAAAAAATAGGAAGATCAACTGAGGACAAGACATAGAAGGTTTTGAAATCGTGGGACACTACTTAACTGAATTTTTAATTGCTTAATTGAAACCATGGAGTTTTAAAAACTTTTAAGATGAACTGGGGCCAGATTTGGTGGCTGTCACATGTAATCCCAGCACTTTGGGAGGCTGAGGTGGGAGGATTACTTGAGGCCAGGAGTTTGAGACCAGCCTGGTCAACTTAGCAAGACCCATGTCTCTACAAACAGAACAAAACAAAACAAAATTAGCCTGGCATGGTGGTGCACACCTGTAGTCCCAGCTACTTGCTTTGAGGCTGCAGTGGGCTATGATTCCGCCACTGCATTCCAGCCTGGGGCACAGAGTGAGATCCTGTCTCTAAAAAAAAGAAAAAAAAAATTAGCCGGGCGTGGTGGCGGGCACCTGTAGTCCCAGCTACTTGGGAGGCTGAGGCAGGAGAATGGCGTGAACCCAGGAGGTGGAGCTTGCAGTGAGCCGAGATCGCGCCACAGCACTCCAGCCTGGGTGACAGAGCGAGACTCTGTCTCAAAAAAAAAAAAAAAAAAAAAAAAAGTGAAACTGACTTTTTTTGAACTTGGATGAAGGATAGATGAGATGAATTGGAAGGAAGCAAAATACTATTCCTTAATAAATGTATCATTTGCCTTATCTAAAATGTCACTAAATTTGCATGGAGTCATAGGATTTAAGAGTCTAGAAGGACCATCTAATTCAAGGCTTCTTTTTTTTTCTTTAATTTAGTTTTTCTATTTTCTTTTGTTCTTTCTTCTTTTTTTTTTTTCCCCCATGTTCTTCTACTTGATAATTCAAGGCTTCTTAACCTTTTTTTGGTTATGGACTTCACTGAAAATCTAGTATCACAGGATCCTTCCTCTTCCCAGACATACACACACACACGTTTTGTACAAAATTTCAGGAGGTTCAGAAATCCCTGAATCCTATCTATGGACCCTGGGTTAAGAACCCTGATCTAGCTTATTTTTTGATTCTTGCATAGTATATTTTTATTTAAAAGGTTTTGCTGATAATTATTATTTTAATATAACTAAGTTGTGACCTGTTTTAATAAGGGTCTGACTAAAGTGCCATTTTGAGAAGCTAATGAAATGTTGAGTATGTTGCCTAGTAGTGTCAGGAAAAATGGTACAGAGATGACTTGGCTGGTAGTTATCAAAAATCCTCCTAGAACATCCTGTTCTCATTCTCCTAGCTATTCAGGCAAGCAGCCACAATTAATCCCTGTCTATGATGAGATAATTTTACTTTTCAGGATATATGGACAGATACACTTAAATCCTTTGGTTATTATTCTACTGATATTGCCAGGACCTTTCTATTTTTATAAGTTTTATTAAAGATGTAGTATAACCAAGCAAATGCCCAGCAAGTTCAGTTTACTCTGTTTACTCTAGTGAGTACACTCTGCATCTAGAAGCATGTGGAATAAACTCTGTTCTGTCAAGGTCAGCCTTAAACATTGTCAACATGTTCACTTATTTATGCTCTGCAGTTCTGGGGAGGCCTGGGAAACATTTATCTTCTTTTCTGTTTCTTCATCCTCTTAAGATATCAACACTGACAATGCTATCTATCTAATTAGCTCATTCAAGAAGGACTTTTTTGTGATAATTTTAGATCATCAGTACACTTTGGCCAGAAAACCTGGTTTGGATTTTATCTTATGTTATCCCACATGCTACTTAGAAAAACAGTTTTTATGAGATATCAATAAAAATTATTGTGGAAAACTTCTTTTTAAAAATGAGCACATGAAGAACCAAAGACTTGTTTGACTTGCCAGTGTCACAATTGATGACAGCCTGAAGTAGAGCCCACATTTCCTAAGTCCAAATCTAGTTGGTGCTTTTCCGAGTCTTTGTTTTGTTTGTGGTTTAGCTTGTGTTTCTTGTACTGGATATGATTGATAGGTGAATTGGTGGGGGGTGTTCTTAATTAGTACTTTTGTGATTTGTTTAAGAAAGCCTTCCTTAAAGATCATGAAAATAGCCTCATATTTTCTACTAGAGACTTTTTGAGTTTTGGTTTTTACATTTAGAATTTTAGTCTTTGTAGAATTGATTTTTGGGTTTGATGTGAGGAAGGGATTCCATTTCACTTTTTTCTGTATGGATTTACAATGGCCCCCAGCATCATTTATTGGAAGAGCATGCATTCTCCACCAATCTGCAGTGTTATCTCCCTCATAAATCATGTCATTACATGCATTGATCAGTTTTTGGACTCATTCTGTTCTATTGTCCATTTATTTATATTAGTGCCACACTATCTTATTCATAGAGCTTTTTTTGGCAAATCTTTTCTATTTTAAAAAATTCATATTAAAAATGTAACATAATAAGTACATATTTATGGGGTATGTAGTGATATTGTGATACATATAGTGATCAGATTAGTAATTAGCATATGTATCTCAATCTTTTTTTTTTTGTATTGGGAACATTCAATATTCTCCTTCTAGCTATTTGAACTATATAATATTTTATTGTTAATTATTGTCATTCTACAGCTGTAGAACACTAGAACACTAGGACTTATTCCTCCTATATAGCTCACACTGCTTTATAATACACCTTTTTTATGATAGTTAAGGTCTCATACCTTATTTTCTTCTTGGCTATTTGTGGCTTTTCATACCTTCATGGGACACTTTTTTTTTTTTGAGATAGCCTCACTCTGTCACCCAGGCTGGAGTGCAATGGTGCGATCTCGGCTCACTGCAACCTCCGCCTCCTGGGTTCAAGCAATTCTCCTGCCTCACCTTCCTGAGTTGTTGGGATTACAGGTGCCCACCACCACACCCGGCTAATTTTTTTTTCTTGAGACGGAGTCTTGCTCTGTCGCCCAGGCTGAAGTGCAGTGGCGCAATCTCTGCTCACTGCAACCTCTGCCTCCCAGGTTCAAGTGATTCTCCTGCCTCAGCCTCCTGAGTAGCTGGGATTACAGGTGCATGCCACCACGCCCAGCTAATTTTTGTATTTTTAGTAGAGACGGGGCTTTGCCATGTTGGTTAGGCTGGTCTTGAACTCCTGACCTCAGGTGATCTTCCTGCCTCGGCCTCCCAAAGTTCTGGGATTTCAGGTGTGAGCCACCATGCCCAGCCTTTGGGAATTTTTATAGATAGCTTGTCAAGTTCAAAAGCAACAAATACCTAAAGGCAAAAATATACTAAACCTATTGGGATTCAAGTTAGTTGATTCTTGATAGAAACCAAAGTATGGAGTTACTTCAAAATTAAAAACTAAAATTTGAGAACTTTTAGCTAGGAAAGATGGCTTTCTTTTGTTTCGTTTAGAGGAGAATCTTGCTGTGTTGCCCAGGCTAGAGGGTAGTGGTGCAATCATAGCTCATTGTAACATCAACATCCTGGGCTCAAGTGATCCTCCTGCCTCAGCCTTCCAAGTAGCTAGGACTACAGGTAACACCACACCACACCCAGCTAATTTTTATTTTATTTTATTTTATTTATTTATTTTTTGTAGAGACAGGGTCTCTCTCTGTTGCCCAGCTGTTCTCAAACTCTTGGCCTGAAACAGTCTTCCTGCTGTGGCCTCCCAAAGTGCTGGGATTACAGGCATGTGCCACCGCCCCGCCTGTGTTTATTGATTGATTGAGACAGGGTCCCATTCTGTTGCCCAGGCTGGAGTGCAGTGGCATGATGTCGGCTTACTGCCGCCTTGACCTCCTGGGTTCAAATGATCCTCCCACCTCAGCCTCCCAAGTAGCTGGGACTTGGGAGTGCCCACCACCACGCTTGGCTAATTTTTTTGCATTTTTGTAGAGGTGGGGTTTTGCCATGTTGCCTAGGCTGGTCTTGAACTCCTGGCCTCAAGCAATCTGCCCACCTCAGCCTCTCGAAGTGCTGGGATTACAGGCATGAGCCACTGCACCCAGCCCAGCCTGTTTTATTCTTAATGTTAAGAGATAGTTGGATATGATCAAAGAGCACTTTATTGAGCCAGATCACTTAATAAGCATTTGACCTTTAGACAAGTCTTTTATTTATGTTAGAGTTTCTTAGCCCTTGGGCCTTGGCCCTCTTCTCTTTCCTGTCTATACTTTGTTCCTAGATGATCATCTATTCCTTTTGCTTTAAAATACCATCTGTGGGCTGATGATTTCTAATGGGCTAATAGTCTCTAACCCATCCTTTTACTGTGACTTCTAGCTTTATGTATTCAACTGATTATCCACTTGAATGTTGCATAATTATGATTTTGTGTGTGTGTGTGTGTGTGTGTGTGTTTTCTTTTTTGCTGATCTTCCCATCCTAATAATGGTGCCACCATTTATCCAGTTACTGAAGCCTGAAACCTGGAATCATCCTCTACTCATCACTTTTTCTTATGCCGATGTGCAATTCACAAGATTTTATCTGTTCTACTTCCAAAATACATCTCAAATTCATCTACTCCTCTCTGCCTACACTGCTATCAACCTACTTTGGGTTATTATCATTTCTTTTATGGAAAAATTTAACAGTTTTCTAGCTACTCTCCCCTTTAAATCTAGTCTGTCTCCACACAATAGCCAGAGTGATCTTTCAAAGATCTAAAATGTTCTAATATCTTCCTTTTGGACTAAAGCTATGCATGGTAAACTTTGTTGTTTTGCCTGGCAGAGCTGGTCCTTTCCCACCTATGTCTTTGACCCTATTAGGTCATTACTCCCAGTCTTCAGTTACAGTCAAGTTACATTGGCCTTTTGCCAAACACCTTTTTTTTTTTTTTTTTTTGAGACAGGGTCTTTCTCTGTTGCCAGGCTGGAGTGCCGTGGAATAAACACAGCACAGCTCACTGCAGTCTTGACTTCCTGGGCTCAAGTGATCCTCCTGCCTCAGCCTCTGGAGTATCTGAGACCACAGGTGCACGCCACCATGCCTGGCTAATTTTTAAATTTTCTGTACAGACGGGGTCTCACTATGTTGCCCAGCCTGGTCTTGACCTCTGGGGTTCAAGTGATCTGTCTACCTCAGCCTCCCAAAGTGTTGAGATTATAGGTGTGAGCTAAATTTGCCAAACTTGCCAGACAACTATAAGGCCTTTGCATTCGCTGTTTTCTCCAACTCTGACTTTTTGCTTGAGTCCTTCATTTATCCTTTATATCTCAGTTCCAATCACCTACTTAGAGCCCACCCTATCTAAAGTAAATGCCCCTTTCCTTATTTGTCTATTATTTCTACTAGAAAAGAAAATAAAGCCCATGATAGTAAAATTTTGTGTTTTACTCTTGAGTATGTCCCAGTGCATGACATGTGGTAGACAATAAATATTTGTGAAGTCACTCACTTTCTTTTTTTTCACTTTGTAAAATGGAAGCTGATGATAAACTGCCCATCCTGCTTCCTGGAGTCATTGTAGGGAATAAATCAAACAATGTTTATGGGAATAAATCCAACAATGTTTATCAGTTTTGATGTCCTGGTATGTTTTTTTTTTTTTTTTGAAATGGAGTCTCGCTTTGTTCCCCAGGCTGGAGTGCAGTGGTGCAATCTCTGCTCACTGCAAGCTTCGCCTCCCAGGTTCACGCCATTCTCCAGCCTCAGCCTCCTGAGTAGCTGGGGCTACAGGTGCCCGCCACCACGCCCGGCTAATTTTTTGTATTTTAGTAGAGACGGGGTTTCACCATGTTAGCCAGGATGGTCTTGACCTCCTGACCTCGTGATCCGCCCGCCTCGGTCTCCCAAAGTGCTAGGATTACAGGCGTGAGCCACTGCACCCGGCCTGGTATGATAATTTTTGATAAATGAGCTTTAGTTTTTTAAAAGACATTAGAGCAAATTTGAGAAAGTACAAAATAAAAAAAAGCACCCTGCAATCCCACACAACCACTTTTATTTAACTTTGTCTTAAAAAAAAAAAAAAAAACTTTTAAGGGTGAATGTACTGTCCAGCACTCTTTTTTCTAATTTTCCTGTCCCAAGCAGCTTCCAAACACTTTAAGGAGGTACATCAGTTAAGATAGATTAATTTTATACTTTTTAAGACTTGTAGGGAATTTATTTATGTATTTTGAAACTTGCGTGGAAAGAAGTAAATACAAATGGTTCTTTATCATATTTAGAAATTTTACTCTTGATAATTAAAGTTTTTATAAGAATTTTGCCTAAAGAACTTCTCTTGAAACTAGCCTGTATATAATCAGGATTTCTTGATATGGAATACAATCTGATTTGTCTTTTAAAACAACTTGTACAGGTTACTGTTTATCCTGTGTGGTAACTACCGCTCCTGCTGTGGTTCAACTATTTCAGCCCTTAAGCAGTTATATTAGGCTTGGGGAATAGTGTAATTTGAAGCCCTTGGAACATCTTTTTGAATTAGAAAAGCGATTCTTAAATATATTCAACTGGGAGAACTACTTTTTTGAAATTTATTACTTTGGAATATATAAAGTTTGGTCATCTTTGGAAGTAGAGATCTAATTTAACAGCAAATGGAGTTTATAATACTAAAATATAGTAATGTTTCCAAATAAAATTCTTTGTTTTTGTGTCTTAGGTTAATAAATTGTCTTTGAGTCAATTGTTACAACAAATACCAAATGGAAAAATTGCTTTCATTTCTTAGCATAGGCACAACGTTCGTAGTTCAGCCTTCCCAAAATGCTCTCTGTTCATCTGGTGTACGTTGGAGCTGATTCAGAGACTCTATAAAAATGGCAATGTTGACATGTACCTTAATTTGCTATGTTCTTTTAAAAATAAATTTGAGAAATTTGCTCTCTGGAACAGTAGCCTCCTAACCCATCAGAAACATTTTAAGGACTTATCCTAAATATTTTTACTTCTTAATTTGCAAATTGTACTCATGCCCTGCCATCGTTAGCTACTATATTAAGGCACAATATATATACTTAGGGTAAATAAATATAAATAAGTAAATATATATGTGTAAATTGTGTCCAGATAGTTGTAATGATAATGTCTTTTGTTTATTCACATATGGTTAGTTCAATATTATTTTTACCTTGTAAAGTGACTAATGAAGGGCTTGTGCAAAGAATTAGAGAAGAATCAATTGACAGTTTACTTAAAACTAATATTCTTTTTTTTTTTTTTTTTTTTTTTTTTTTTTTTTTTTTTTTTTTTTGAGACGGAGGCTTGCTCTGTCGCCCAGGCTGGAGTGCAGTGGCACGATCTCAGCTCACTGCAACTTCCGCCTCCCGGGTTCAAGTGATTCTCTTGCCTCAGCCTCCCATGTAGCTGGGATTACTGGCGTGTGCCACCATGCCCAGCTAATTTTTGTATTTTTGATAGTGACTGGGTTTCACCATGTTGGTCAGGCTGGTCTCGAACTCTTGACCTCGTGATCTGCCCGCCTTGGCCTCCCAAACTGCTGGGATTACAGGCATGAGCCACTGCACCCAGTGAAAATATTCTTAAATTCTGAGCACACTTCAGTTTTTTGCAATATGCCCAAAGAGAATGAATGAGGGAAGAAACCATTGGCAACCCCTTTGTGTTGTGGAATTCCCAATCTTCAGTAAGTGACATTTAACCATCTAACATCAGATTAGGGGAACACATAATCAAAAAAATTTTTAAAGATTATTTTTTAAACTAAAAATTAATTAAAATTAAGTTTTTTTGTTGTTTTCTTTTTGAGACAGAGTTTCGTTCTTGTTGCCCAGGCTGGAGTGCAGTGGTGGCGCAGTCTTGGCTCACTGCAACCTCCGCCTCCCAGGTTCAAGCGATTCTCGTACCTCAGCCTCCCAAGTAGCTGGGATTACGGGTGCCCACCACCACACCTGGCTAATTTTTTTGTAGTTTTAGTAGAGACAGGGTTTCACCATGTTGGCCAGACTGGTCTCCAACTCCTGACCTCAGGTGATCCACCTGCCTCGGCACCCCAAAGTGCTGGAATTATAGGTGTAAGCTACCGCGCCCGACCAATTAAAAGTTTTAATACTCCCCCTATGGTGTTATATATGTATACATAGGTTTTCATCCATGGTCCTGGTTCATAACTCCCATATCCCTTTTTATGGTCTTTTGTTAATAATGTTGGGTGTGTTAGGCCTCAGCCGCAGACCTCAGGAAATAGTCTCTCTCCTGCCCTTCTTTCAGCTGCCCCAGGGCAGGACTCTAATCTCCCCCCACCTCCTTTCTGATTGTGGATCTTAAGACCCTCCACTGAGAGGGTCCCACCTCATACCCTCGTGGGAGGAAGGAATGCTTCCATAAAAACTCAAGAGGACTGGGTTTGGAAAGCTTCTGGATAGCTGAACACATGGAGATCCCTGGAGGGTGGTGTGCCCAGGGAGTCATGGCAGCTCTGAGCCCCTTCCCCCATACCTTGTTCTATGGGTCTCTTCATCTGTATTCTTTGCAATATCCTTTATAATAAACCAGCAGATATAAGTAAGTGTTTCCCTGAGTTCTGTGAGCCACTTCAGCAAATTAATTGAACCCACAGAGGGGATCATGGTAACCCCAACTTGAAGCCAGTCAGTCAGAAGCTCCAGAGGCCCAGAGTTGTGACTGATATCTAGGGATATGGGGGACAATCTTGGAGCTCTCAAGATGAGGCCCCAGGCTCTCTTTTAAGGGGTGTTCTGGATAAGTCATAGCAGTTAACAAGAATGCTAGGACATACAGGGACAGATAATTCATCAGTCCTGTCAAAGTACATCACAAAAATCCAGTATCATGATTCCAACAGCATTTCAGTCTTGGGGTTAGGGTTTAAGTTAGATAAAGCAAAAACAAAAACAACCCACATTTGGTCACAGATAAGTCTTCTGTGTTGATGATTATTGTAGTGTGAGAGTAGTGGAAAAACACGAGGTTAGAAAGTGTCTTTCCCTACACACTCCCCCACCCTGGAGGATCATCTTGCCTGCCTCCTGGCATGTGTACACCCTGCTTTGGAAATCACCTTGCCTCACACAAGGGATGAAGATGCATTGTGGCAGAATTGAGTTCTTTGTCTTTTCTCATTTTCTCTCCAGATTTCATATATTGTTGAAAAGCAGTTGAATGAGAAAACTCATCTTTCGAACAAGCATAGCCAGTGTAATGCAGACTTCGTAGACTGTAGAGCATGTCCCTCTAAAACTGAGTGTATAATTGAGTCTGTACCTAGGACTTCCAGGGCTTTTAGTAATTAAATGATAGATTTTATAGAACGCAGACATTGTTTAGCTAAAAAGAGATATTTCCATCTCAATTCTATTTAGAAGATATTATGGAGCTAGAGGTGGAGATCTATGACTAAGGGTATGTTGAATTTTTTTATTAAAGAAGGAGACTCTGGTAATTTATTTTTTATGATAATGCATTCTTTCAATTTGGAAATGGTTCAAGTAGGAACTCAATTATTTTCAAATGTAAATTTTGGAAACGGGATATTTTTAGATCTAATTGCCGATGACTAATATAATGAATCTTTATAAAAATACTATTTTGTATCTTGGAGGTTGGGGGACATATAGATGTCCCTTAAAATCATTGAAAAAGTACTCTTTTTGCAGCATCCTGCTTGCCTGGCTTGTGGATTTCACCTTGTTTCTGTTGGGGATATTAGTTTGTTTCTTAAATAAGGATTTTTGTCTATTTAAAGGCTCAGTTGTCTAGTTTCAAAGGTAAAGCTTAAAGCAGGTCCTTCTTCCGCTTCCCCACTCCACAAAATACATAGTCACAGACTGACTAGTTACGAGTAAACCAAAAGCAAACTGCCTCTTAATCTAGGAACAGAGAAGAAATAAAAGAAGTCCCTATTTCAGAGAGAGTAAGGGTTAAAATTCTTACCAGTCTGGGCAGGGTATAACACTCTTGAGAAGAGTGATAAGGGCTTTCCCAGTAGCCTGCAGTTCCCCGTAGAGTAGTACATGGCTAGACTTGTCAGATCAGGGCAAGAATAGCAATTTGACTAGTGAGTTCCAGCAGGTGTAACAGCAAAAGCACAGATTTCTTACACATACATGTAATGCATGTCTGCTTATAGCAGACTGCCCTTGAGATGAGGCCTGAGGTGTTCTGGATGAGTCATAGCAGTTACCAAGAATGCTAGGACATGCACGCACAGATAATTCACCATTCCTGTCAGCGTGCATCACAAAAATCTAGTCTCACATGATTCCAACAGCAGTAGCTCCTAAATTCACGTTATTGCACTGTAACAAAATTGTATCATCTTGTGTATAGCCTAGGATCTACTGGCTTCAGCTAATGTAGAAGTCATTATCACTAGGTGGCATTTGCTTGGGGAGTTGAGGCCTCACACAGAGGGATTTTCCTGAGGTTTCCTACCAATACAGCAAACTAAGGAAAGAAGGCAGAGTTGGAGAGAGATGGGGTTTTGTATATTATTTCAGCTCATTCCGTTGTTTTAATTTTCGTGTGAGAGTCTAGCCAGGCAGGCTAGGATTGGAAATTATTTTGTCTGACTCTTTGCCCCCCTTTTTTCCCAACACCCTCTGTGCTGCTGTTCTTCCTCCCTTGACTGTTAAGTAGTGTAACCCTCCCTTTTGCTCCAGCTGCTTTATTTTCGTTATCATTGTCTAGGAGTTCCTCATTTTCCTGAGTGTGGAAAAGATTCTAAAGAAAAGACCTTGATCCAGTAATTAATTTTGCTCTTAACATTTATAGACCCTTCTTCTCCTTAATAAAAATGGCTAAAATACAAATTGTTAAATTGTTATTTCAGAATTTGAAATAACAGTGGATTTTTTTCTTTAAAAAATGAACTTAAAATGATCATGCTATGAAAGATCTTAGATTTATTTTTGGTTCTCAGGTTTGGTTAATAAATTATATTTTTCAGTTCATTGCATACTACAAAATTTATTAAATTATCTCAGCTGTGATTAAAATTAAAATGTATCTTGTTACATTAGTATTTGAAAATTAGTTCTATCCTGTAAAAATACTACCATATTATGAATAATCTTTTACATGCCTGTAGGGAACTAATGGGAAATTTAGTAATATTTGCATATTTTTTCCTTAAATAGTAGTAATATTTCCATGTTTTGTTTGTAAGCAACAAATATGTATATATATATTCATAGGTATTTTTTATATGATGGGGGAGGGTTTTGTTTTTGTTTTTTGCCTCAGCTTTCTCAGCCATAGGGAGAGGTTTTTTAATATATCTTTGTTAGTTGATCAAAGTTATAAGGGATCTGAACTTAGTGATTTAAGCTATTAAAGATAACCTTTTGCATACACAAAGTTCTGTTATAGCGAATACTGGTACAACAAAAAGTCATTAACAATAGAGTTCTTTAAAAAACACACTGTCTTTGCTCTCATTTCCCAACATGATGGACCTAGTAATGGATATGGTGATCTAGTAGCTAGAATATTTTAAAATTTTTATACTGCCAATTAGAATAATGCTTTTCTTTCATTTTTGTCAGTGAATGTGAGTTTTTATAAATGCTCATTTTATACTGTAAAAGTAGTTGAACTTTATGAATTTCTGCAAGATTCTGCCACTATGCGAAAACTTGAATGGGAGGTGAAGTTTTTTTTTTTTTTTTTTTTTTTTGGTAGAGACATGGTCTCATTGTGTTGCCCAGGATGGTCTCGAGCGAGGTAAAGATTTTAAATGGAGTTCAGCTAGTATTAAGCCCACTACTCACTTGTTCTGTGGTACTCTTAACAAATAATGTTGGATTACGACGGCAAAATATGTAGTATAGAACTATTTTCATTTTTGATCTACTTAGGACAGATATTAATGGACACTTTCCCATAGCTCATAATCATGTTGATATTGCTGTCTCTTGTTTGTGAAAGTCTGTGGAAACATCAGTCACTACTAACGGTAGACAGTCTTTAGATTTCAGCAGATATTCAGCAGGGTTTGTTGATGTTTGTTTTTACGTGATGAAAGTCCCTATCAAAGTAATTCTATCCCCAAAAGATTTTTTTTTTTTTTTTTTTTTTTTTTTTTTTTTTTTTTTGAGGTGGAGTCTCACTCTGTCGCCCAGGCTGGAGTGCAGTGGCGTGATCTTGGCTCACCGCAACCTCCGCCTCCCGGATTCAAGCAATTCTCCTGCCTCAGCCTCCAAAATAACTGGGATTACAGGTGTCTGCCACCACGCCTGGCTAATTTTTGTATTTTTAGTAGAGACGAGGTTTCATCATGTTGGCCAGGTTGGTCTCAAAGTCCTGACCGCAGGTGATCCACTCGCCTTGGCCTCCCAAAGTGCTGAGTACAGGCATGAGCCACCACACCCAGCCTCTCCAAAAGATTTTAAAGTTAGGTGTTATGTTATTGAAATAAAATTCTTATATAAATTCTCTTATTTACTTTGTTAGTGGGGAAATCCAGTATCCTTAAGAATACAATCCTAAAATAAAGTTGTTACATATTGGAGAAAGGCAGAGTGATTGTGTTGTTATGGCAACTCAAATGGGGAAAATGAAAACAGCACAGATAAGCTGCATCCTGTTGTCATGGCAACCATAGTTGTGGAAATGATTAAAGCTAGTCTAGAAAGGATGTATTGCAGCTTTAGTCCATTGAAAGTAAATAGTGTAAGAAAAGACAGTGAGAATTGGTTTTTGACAAAAGTTAAATCCCTCTGGTGCCACAAATTGCTAGTACCACCATGAATAGACAGATTTCTGTCCTTTCTAATTGTGTTTCAACTCAATTTTATTGCCTCAGATCGTAATTGTGCTATGAAGGAAAGACATGTAATAACTATGAAAAGCTTGTGAATAATGATTTTTTTTGGTAGCAAATTTAGAAAGCAAAGTTAGGAAATGTAATTATTGAAAATGACTTCTTAAATATAGGGTGTTTTCCTTTCCTCTTTCCCCCATTTCTCACCCAGTGCTTAATTTTCATTTTTTTCATACCCTCTTACTGTATCATTTTAGTCTTAAGTGTTGAATTGTAATGTAAATCTCTAATACCATGGCAATTGGTAAGGCATCACATGCAGCATTATGATTGCCTATGAACAGATGGATTTGATGATAAATGATAAACATCCTTTAAGTGTGAATAAATTTATTTTAGCTCTATCTTTCAAACTTTCTCTGTAATCAAAGCTTCTTAAGTGTTTTTAAAAATGCCATTATTTCCTTCCCAAATTCCACTTGCTCATCATAGCAAGATATTTCATCCTAGTGGATGTTAGGAATAAACCTGATGAAAACTGTGGTCTTTGTTCAGCAGCTGGCTGCTTGCACAGGTTTTTGTGGTAATGGAATCGGCATCTCTGTATTAGAGTATTGATCTGCTGCTTGGTAGGTACTGTGTAAAATAAGTCTTAGAGTAAAAATGTATTAAAGTGGTTTAAGAGCAGTTTCTATTACAAATAAGGTGGAAGAAGGTGGAGTTCTGTAAGACCGGACACATGCTATAAATATCCATAAAACTAAGTATTTTATCTAAAAATGTGTGCTGAAATTTTCTTTTTTTGAGACTGAGTCTTACTCTGTTGCTGGAGTACAGTGGCGCGATCTCGGCTCGCTGCAAGCTCCGCCTTCCGGGTTCACACCATTCTCCTGCCTCAGCCTCCCGAGTAGCTGGGACTACAGGTGCCCACCACCACACCTGGCTAATGTTTTGTATTTTTTAGTAGAGACTGGGTTTCATCGTGTTAGCCAGGATGGTCTCAATCTCCTGACCTCGTGATCCGCCTGCCTTGGCCTCCCAAAGTGCTGGGATTACAGGTGTGAGCCACTGTGCCCGGCTGAAATTTTCTTATTTTAATTCATATTTAATTGTCCATAGTTGAACATTATCTGAGTATGAGTTGCCTACACTAATACCATCATCCTTTGCCCTTTAGTGGAGGATTTTATATTTGATGTTCCTGTGTTGTGGTTGAAAACTGCGTTGTGAACTCGTCAGTTATGAGAAATAATATTGACCATAGAAACAGTGTTTTAAAGTAATCCATTGAATATTTTCATGAAAATCTATGTTGATTTTGCCTGAGCATAAGTTGGTTTTCATCAATAACCTCTTCACTGTATACATTGCCTGGTTTTGCCTGGCTAACCGAAATCTGGCCTTTCGTGTAGGTATAGAGAAGAAACTTTTTTTTTTTTTTTTTTTTTTTTTGAGATAGAATCTCACTGTTTCCCAGACTGGAATGCAGTGGTGTGATCTTGGCTCACTGCAACGTCCGCCTCCTGGGCTCAAGCGATTCTCCTGCATCAGCCTCCTGAGTAACTGGGACTACAGGCATGCGCCACCATCCCCGGCTAATTTTTTTGTATTTTTAGTAGAGATGGGGTTTCACCATGTTGGCCAAGCTGGTCTTGAATTCCTGATCTCAAATGACCCACCCACCTCGGCCTCCCAAAGTGCTGGGATTATAGGCGTGAGCCATCATGCCTGTCCAGAAACCTATTTTTAAAAAGAAGAAAAAGATGGAGGAGGAGAAGGGAGAACTGTAACTAAAATCACCTTTTTTTTTTTTTTTTTTTTTTAGAATTTTTAAAAAGCTCATTCCTGTTTGCTGTTATTTAATGGTAGCAGGTCATGTGTGACTCATGACTTAGGTCATACAACTTAGGCTATTAAATGGTTCAGATACCCAGCAAACGGTTCAAAGATTGCATTAACAAGCTAGCTAACATTTTGTAAAGGAGTCCAAGTGAAAGACTGTCAGTACCTGTATTCCATGTGCCTAGCTATTGTTGCCCCACTGGAATGTAACAATGCAAGGATGTGAATCTCCCTTTCTCCTAACAGAAGTTTTTAAAGCTAACAGATTTTAATAGATTTGGAAACAAGTTTGCAAACAGAAGTTCGTAAATCTGTTACAGTGTTTTACATTAAAATTTGATGCACTGATTTTTAGATTGGTGTCTAAAGTAGGCAATATCATCAGGTTGTGCATTTGAGATTTACCAGTTTACATCTTGGCTTATGATAAATTGGATTGGAAGATCAGGTACTTTATTTTCCTGGAAGAAAAAAAAATTAGGTATACTCATCACTCCCATTTCACAATTTCTTGTCATATCTCACTTGCTTCAGAAATACTCATTTTGAATCCTTCTTGTGAATATGTAACTCTTAATACTAGTGTCCTGAGAGAAAGGAGAATTTCTTGTCTAACCTCAGTAATAACCATACCATCACAAAAAAAGGCCTCACAACATATCAGGCAATCAGATAGCCAATAACCTGTTCTCCTGCTAAATTCCATAAACTGGATGGGGAGGGTAGATAATGTTCATTTTTGTTACTTACCGGGGAACATGACACTTGGTCTTTGAAATTGTTATTTATTTCATATATTGTAGCTGCCAGTCAGTGATTTGCAAATAACAAAGTAAATACACTGCTGAAAATGAGTTTCTTCTTTGTGCTGATCTGTGGTGCCCAGGAAATCAGATGTAATATGGTTGCATTTATTTATGTAGGCATTTATTCTCTTTCTTAATGAGCAAGTAATTTTCTTTTCTCTACTCCTACACAAAAGTTAAATTAAGGAGTACCCAAGAGGGCTGGGAAACTTGGTTTGCAGTCATCGAAATACTGCTGAATATCAGGGGATCCTTTCATGAGTGGAGTTTCCCTCTCCTTCAGAAGAAAGCTCCAGATAGCTCCCTTTTGAACTCATTGTTAGAGCAAACACATCTGTAGAGGAAGATGATCCGTAAGTCTAATGCTAAGGGTTTGCCTCCTCTCCCTGTCAAAGGATTTTACTCTGGCTTATTTGGCTGTTTTTGCCCGGAAAGTGAGGGGCAAGAGCTCTGATCTTTCCCATGGCGGCCAGCCTGGCCTTAATATGTAGATTATTAACATGATACCAGCCTCTGTTGAGTCATAGCAACTGCTATGAACAAACATGTAAATCCATCTAGGGGAAAAAAGAGTGTTGCAAATACCTTTCATCAAAGTGGAAGACTACTTCAACTTCTATTTGCTCTTCTTGTTATAACCAAGCTTTTTCTTTTTTCATTTTCCTCTGCCTTCCTTTCCCTCCTTTTTTCCGTCCTCACTATCCTCCATCTCTCAGAAATATCAAAAGCTGAATCTTCCCACTGAACACTTCAGTCATTTGAAATTTGTGTATAGGCCAGCTTCACATCATCAGAAATTGTGTAACCCCATGATTCCCAGGCCTCAGCTGGTAGCGTAGTTATTTCAAATAATATTTAATGCAATAAATTCTTTGGCAATAAAAGAATTTGGACAGTCCCTTTGAGCTTATTGCAATGAGATTTGACTTGAATTTAATACAATGAAATTTCAGAATAGCCAAGTAATTTTTTTGTGGCATGATTTAAAGGGTATTTAAGTACAGGTATAGGTGATTGAGTTTGTGAAACCTAATCAGAGGTAATTGCAGTTTCACTGTTATCACGTGAATGAGCATTCAAAAATACAGAAATTCTTTACTTAGCGTAAGGTGATTTTTAACAGTGTGGCAAAGAGTGTAAGTGAACATCCTTAACTTTTGTTCTGTCAAGGGGAGAATAAAGATACCACCTGGCCGTATGTGTAAATTTGCTTACTAAGATGGTTGATTTCTTGTAGGTGGGTATTAAAAATGGCTTTTTTGGTATAGAAAACATGTAGCATCAAGGCATTGTGATGCCCTGTCGTCTTCTGATGTTGAATATTTTATGGGATTAAAAACAATTGTTTTTATCTTACTCTTTCAGATTCAACAATCTTATAGTAAAAGCAGCCATAGACCAAATATTTAGGATTTATTATGTTGATACAAATGAAAGAAACATAAAATACAAATATTGAGTAAATTAAGAAAAAGAGGCTGCGTGCAGTGGCTCACATGTGTAATCCTGGCACTTTTTGAGGCGGAGTCAGGAGGATCTCTTGAGGCCAGGAGTTTGAGGCTGCAGTGAGCTATGATCACGCCACTGCCCTCCAGCCTGGGTGACAGAGCGAGATCTCATCTCAAAAAAAAAAAAAAAAAAAAAAACAATGTTTCTTTCTAGAGTGCTCAGCAGGGCAAAAAAAGAAGGAAAAAAGAAAAACAGAATGTTGATGTTAGAAAAATTTGGTTATTGTCTTATGCTCTGGAGTTCTTACCTCAAGCCAGTGACTTTTAAGATCTTTTGTTTTGTGTACTGAAGCAGAATAGTGAAAATGTTTTTATAGGAAGTTATGAAAAAAAGTCTATATTAATTTGCTTTGGTTCATTCTAGTCTCTCTGGTAAATTCATAATTAGGAAGGCCTTTTTAAGGCTGTATGCTAGTCTCACAGGTATACAGCTACTTCATATCTGATAAATCTAAATTCATATGTGAGGAGGTTATGTTTTTTTAGAGCATATTATTTACACAATTCACTGGAATGGCTCCTTTGGAAGTTGGGTGGCTCTCTTATGTAATTATGTACTTAGTAACCCTGCTCTACAAAGCAGTAGAAATTCAAGTAAGAATAATTTACTGCTTATGCATAGTTATTAGAATTTTAAAGCATTTGTTTGTTCAAAATTCTAGTTTATCAGTGTTATATTTGACTAATTGCCTACTTAATAAATAATAATGAATATAAATTATTTTAGAAGGCACCCAAATTTTAACAATTGTAAATAAACATTAGGAGCTGCTCCCCCTCTTCACTTTCTTGTTTAAAGGGATTCTCATCCCTTTAGTCCAAGTTTCGTGGAGAAAATAATTCCTATTTTAAAAATTCTATATTAGAAGTATTATAGATGGACTTAAATTACAGAATTGTGGAATTTTACTGCTGTAAGGTAGTTAGAAATATCTTATTCTATCCATTTTACCAGCAAAGAAGGTGAAGTGTATAGAAATTAAGTGAACTTCTCAAAGTCATACAATTGGTTTGAGGACAAGTCTGTTCCCCAACCTGATATGTCATGCCTTCTCAGTTGTCATGATAATTCAGCAGTTCAGTTCACCAGGGATTCCTTGAACACTGCTATGTGTACAACAGTGAGCTAAGCATCCAGAGGTTATAACAACAGTGTGAGTTTATATGGTCTAGCAGGAATGATATCAGACTAGTAATATTTTACATTTGAATCTCAGTTTTATCTGGTGTTTTCTAATGTTTATAAATGTTAACATGTGGTGGCTAAACCTTTAAATCTCTTTTTCTCTACTAGATTATAACCTCTTTAAAAGCAGGGACTCATTTAGTTTTTGTAAAGTCAATCCAGTTTCATTTTTAAAGACTTAAATTAAAATTTCTAAGCATTGATGGCACTGTTGGAATACGTGTAGCTTCCTGAGGTGTCTTCTCTGGGGACGATACACATTTTAAAATTGTATTTCTGTCTTCATCAAGTACTTTTCGTTTCAAGTAACAGATTGCTTCATTCCCCCTTTAAGCAAGAAGGGAGAGTATTTTAAGGGTACAGAGATAGCTCATGGAACTAAAGGGAAAAAGATATTCAGTCAGGCCCCATAAGGACTTGGAACCAGGCATTGGAATACCTTTAGGACACAAGGCAGCCGCCCTTGCATTCCTAAGGTAAATCCTACTTAGTCATGGTGTATATTTCTTTTTCTGTGTTGCTGGATTTTATTTGCCATTATTTTGTTGAGGATTTTTGCCTATATGGCCATAAGGGATATTGGTATGTAATCTCCATTCTGCTATTGAGACCATCCAGTGAGTTTAAAAATTTTATTTTCAGTTTTCACAGTCCCATTTAGTTCTTCCCCTGACCCCCTTTTTTTACTTCCCCCCTTTGAGACAGGTCTAGCTCTGTTGCCCAAACCAGAGTGCAGTAGCATGATCATGGCTCACTGCGGCCTCAACCTCTCAGGCTCAAGAGATCTTCCCACCTCAGCCCCTCAAGTAGCTGGGACTACAGGAGTGTGCCACCAGACTTGGCTAATTTTGTAAGAAATTTTCTGTAGAGACAGGGTCTTGCCCTGTTGTTCAGACTGGTCTGGAACTCCTGGGCTGAAGCAATCCTCCTGCCTTGGCCTCCCAAAGTGCTGGGATTACAGGTGTGAGCCACCGTGCCTAGCCAATCCTAGCTATATTACAGTCTTTGCCTTTAAAGTTAATTTCAACATCTGTGCCATCTTGATACTGGCATCTGTTGATACCAGGTGAAGTTTTCCCCTTTTTAATATGCCAAGTAATTTTTGGGTTATATCGTTGGCTTTTTTAATATTATGCAACTCAGTTTTGTTTAAATTATATTGAAAATGCTGATATTTTTGTCAGGCATTCAACCCAGTTGGCTTCAGTCTACAAGTTCAGATTTCTGTAGGATTGTGGTTTCAATGTCTGTTACATTTTGAAAGCCTTTGCAGTTCTGTTGAGATATATTCCATGTGTGTGCCACTTGATGGCCATTGTGGAATCTGGATGATAGTCCATCCTGTAGTTCAGTTCTCAAAGTCTATGCCTGGCCAGGTGCGGTGGCTCACGCCTGTAATCCCAGCACTTTGGGAGGCCGAGATGGGCAGATAATGAGGTCAGAGATCGAGACCATCCTGGCTAACATGGTGAAACTCTGTCTCTACTAAAAATACAAAAAATTAGCTGGGCATGGTGACAGGCGCCTATAGTCCCCACTACTCAGGAGACTGAGGCAGGAGAATGGCATGAACCTGGGAGACGGAGCTTGCAGTGAGCTGAGATGGCGCCACTGCACTACAGCCTGGGCGACAGAGTGAGACTCCGTCTCAAAAAAAAAAAAAAGTCTATGCCTTACTGTTTTGGGTTATATCCACCCATGTGCAGCTTGGGGGTGAACATAGGAGTTCATTAACCACTTTATGGTGCCATTTTCCTGAGTTCCTCCCTCTGCACAATCTCCCCAGTACTATCTGGTTCCCTGGGGCCCCCTTTTTCAGTCCTCCAGCCAGAAAGCTAGGACTTTATTTAATCCTGCATCTGTTACTGCATATGGGGCTACGCGATGGGAGGCTAGAGAAAAAAAAAAAGCAATGAGGTTTTGCCTCACACTTTTAGGATCACAACTCCTCTGATCAGAGAGGAAGATTTTCTTACTTCAGAGTTTTAGGCTTCTTTGGGTCTTTGCTTCTGCTGTGGCTTTCCTCATGGAATTGCTTTAGAGAATAGCAAGAACTTTAAAGAAAAATGGGAGATTTTTGCCATTCTCTCTGAGTGTTAGGGTACTCCTTCTGCACTCCTTAAGCTAGAACTAGAGGGCTTTTCCTGGAGCTGTCTTTACTGACACCAATACTCACTTTTGAGTTTCAGGCAGCAGTCCAGGCTGGTGGATACTGGAGGAATAATAAAAAGATAAGTTCATTACTAGTTAGTGTTATGTAAAAGTCTTCTCCAATCTTACCTGCTAGTATTTAATTTTTTGAGTCTTCAAATTGTTGTTCTGTATGTTCTGTCTATTTCTTAGTGGTTGCCTTCAGTGGGAAATACAGGATGGAGTGCACTTACTCCATCTTACATGGAACTAGAACCCCTTCTAGTTAATTATCCTTTTGATATTGATTTATGCTAGTCAACAGCATACACTGCAAGTTCAGTCCTTTGAACTTCCTTCATGGCCCATCTTAAGGTCTGTTTTGGTAAAGTGTAGCAAGTGTGCTTGAAAAGAATGTGTGTGTATACTGCAGTTGTTGGGTGAAGTGTTCTAGATAAATCATTACATCAAGTTTATTATTACTGTGCTTGTCACTTCTTTGTTGCTTATTCTATCAATAGCTGAGAGAGTTATGTTAGACTCTCAGACTATGTAGATTTGTGTATTTTCCCTTTAGTTCTGAGTTTTTTGCTTATTTTGAAATTTTGTTAGTAGTGGTACATATACTTTTAGGATTATTCTCGATGAATTAATCTTTTTATAATTATGAAATAGTCCTCTTTATTACTGCTTATACTCTTTGTTCCGACGTGAACTTTCATGTTAACATAGTCATCTCAGCTTTTTTTCTTTTTTTGAGACGGAGTCTCACTCTTTCACCCAGGCTGGAGTGCAGTGGTGTGATCTTGGATCACTGCACCTCCACCTCCTGGGTTCTAGTGATTCTCCTGCCTCAGCCTCCCAAGTAGCTGGGATTACAGGCATGTGCCATCACGGCTGGCTAATTTTTGTGTTTTTAATATAGACGGAGTTTTGCCATGTTGGCCAGGCTGGTCTTGAACTCCTGACCTCAGGTGATCCACCCACCTCAGCCTCCCAAAGTGCTGGGATTACAGGCGTGAGCTACCATGCCCAGCCTCAGCTTTCTTATGACTGTTTTTAATGATACAGCTTCTTTAAGCTTTTTACTTTTAATTTATTGGTTTACATTAATAGATAATTATGCCTGGTTTTTAAATTAATCATCTGTCCTGATCATCTGTCCTTCTTTGTTTAGACTTGCACTGTCCAATAGAAATGTTTACCACAGATGCTAACCAAGTATATACTTTTAAATTTTCTTGTAGCCACATTGAAAATGTAAAATGAAGCTGGGCAAGGTGGCTCATGCTTGTAATCCCAGCGTTTTAGGAGGCCGAGGTGGGAGGATCACTTGAGGCCAGGAGTATGAGACCAGCCTGGGTAATATAGCAAGACCTTCTCTCTACCAAAAAAAAAAAAAAAAAATTAGGTGTAGTGGTATACACCTGTAGTCCCATCTACTTGGAAGGCTGAGGCAGGAGGATCTCTTGAGCTCAGGAGTTTGAGGTTCCAGTCAGCTGTGATCGTACCACTGCACTCCATCCTGGTTGACAATGAGACCATGTCTCTTACAAAAAAGTGAAAAGAAAGTTGAAATTTTCATAATGTATTTTATTTAACACACTGTAATTTTTTATTTTTGTTTTTATTTTTTTGGAGACAGTCTTGCTTTGTTGCCAGGCTGGAGTGAAGTGGTGTGATCTTGGCTCACTGCAAACTCCGCCTCTGGCTTCAAGTGATTCTCGTGCCTCAGCCTCCGGAGTAGTTGGGACTACAGGTATGCACCACTACACCCGGCTAATTTCTGTATTTTTAGTAGAGATGGGGTTTTGCCATGTTGCCCAGGCTGGTCTTGAACTCCCGAGCTCAGGCAATCCACCCACCTTGGCCTCCCAAAGTGCATGATGACAGGCCTGAGCCACTGTGCCCAGCCTAACACAGTGTAGTTTAAACATTAATTTTTTTTCTTTTTCTTTTTTTTTTTTTTTTTTTTTTTGAGACAGAGTCTCGTTCTGTCACCAGGCTGGAGTGCAGTGGTGCAATCTCAGCTCATTGCAACCTCCACCTCCCAGGTTCAAGCAATTTTCCTGCCTCAGCCTCCCAAGAAGCTGGGACTACAGGTGCACACCACCACACCCAGCTAATTTTTTGTATTTTTAGTAGAGACAGCGTTTTACCATGTTGGCCAGGATGGTCTCAATCTCTTGACCTCGTGATCCGTCCACCTCGGCCTCCCAAAGTGCTGGGATTACAGGCGTGAGCCACCGCGCCCGGCCTAAACATTATTTCAAAATATAATTAATATAGAGTTATGAATTAGCTATTTTACTTTTTTGTATTAAGTTTTTAAAAATCAATGGGTATTTTAAAGTTATATTTCAATTTGGACTAGCCACCATTCAAGTGCTCAGTAGCCGTATGTGACTAGTGGTTATTGTATTGGAGAGTATATTTAGACCATACATTTAGTGTAGTGATCAGTATGGTTAAATTTAAATTGATCATTTTGCTACTTGTTTGTTTTTTCCCATCTGTTCTTTTTCTCCTTTTTTTATAATTTATTTTCTTTTTCTGAGACAGGGTCTCACTCTGTCATCCAGGTTGAAAAGCAGTGGAGTGATCTCTGTTCACTGCAGCCTTGACCTCCCAAGCCTCAAGTGATCCTCTCATCTCAGCCTCCTGAGTAGCTGGGACTATAGGCATGCACCACTATGCCTGGCTAATTTTTGTATTTTTTACAGAGACAGAGTTTTGCCATGTTCCCCAGGCTGGTCTCCAACTCATGGACTCAAGCGATCTGCCACCTGGGCCTCCCAAAGTGTTAGAATTACAGTTGTGAGTCACTGGGCCTGGCCCTTTTTGCCTTTAAAAAAATTTTCCTGCTTTCTTTTGGATTTATTTTTTGTTACTATTTTAGTATTCCATTTTATGCCTTGTATTGGTTTACTAGGTACCTTTGTTTTGTTTTAATGGATGCTTTAGAGGTGACAATTTGCATGTTAAAATATTGAGGTTGGCCGGGCACAGTGGCCCACCCCTGTAATCCCAGCACTTTGGGAGGCTGAGGCAGGTGGATCATCTGAGGTCAGGAGTTCGAGACCAGCCTGGCCAACACAGTGAAACCCTGTCTCTACTAAAAATACAAAAAAATTAGCCAGGCGTGGTGGTGGGCACATGAAATCCCAGCTATTTGGGAGGCTGAGGCAGGACAGTTGCTTGAACCGGGGAGACGGAGGTTGCAGTGAACCAAGATTGTGCCACTGCACTCCAGCCTGGGCGACAAGAGCAAAACTCCTTCTCAAAAACAAAACAACAACAACAACAACAAAAAAAAAAACAAAAAAAGCACACAAAACATTGAGTTAAAGTTCATATAATATAAAATTAACCATTTTAAAGTGAACAATTCTGTGTAGTTTAGCAACTACTACCTCTATCTAGTTGAAAGACATTTACATCATTCCAAGTAAAAGCTTTTATCCACTAAGCAGTTTCTTTCCATTCCCTTCCTTTCAGCCCTTGGCAATCACCAATCTGCATTCTGCCCATATGAATTTTATCTATTCTGGACATTTCATATAAATGGAAGCATACAGTATGTGACTTTTTGTGTCTGACTTCTTTCACTTAACATATTTTTGAGGTTAGTCATGTTATAGCATATATTAGTGCTTTATTTTTATGGCTGAATAATATTCCATTGTATGTACATACAGTCATGTGTCACTTGATGGGGATACATTCTGAGAAATGTGTCATTAGGTGATTTCAACATTGTGTGAACATCATTGAGAGTACTTACACAAACCTAGGTAGTATAGCCTACTATACACCTAGGCTATATGTTATAGCTTGTTGCTCCCAGGCTACCTGGACAGCATGTTACTGTACTGAATATTGTAGGCAGTTGTTACACAATAGGGAGTATTTGTGTATCTGAACATACTTAGACATAGAAAAGATGTAGTTAAAATGTTGGTATTATCATCTGTGGGACCACCATGGTATATGCAGTTCATTGTTGACTAAAAATGTCATTATGTAGTGCATGAGTTACCAGAATTTGTTTATCTGTTTATTCATTGATAAGTATTTTTGGGCTTTCTTCAACCTTTTGCCAATTTTGAATAATGCTACTATGAACATGTGTATACATGTATTTATTTACCTGTTTTTAATTCTTTGGATATATACCTAGAAGTAGGTATATACCAAAATTGCTATGGTGGTTCTATGTTTTATTTTTTGAGACACTGCCAAATTGTTTCCCATGGTTACTGAACTATTTTATATTCCCACCAGCAATGTATGAAGGTTCCAGTTTCTCCACATCCTTGTCAGCACTTGTTATTTTCTGTTGTGGGTTTTCTTGTTTTAATTGTTAACTTCAAAAGCTTTTGAGACTGGACAGGAGTTTACCGATAAAGCTTCTTCTAGTACATCTGGATTTCCTGGTATGCTTCTCTCCTAATATATCTGGATGGCTGCTTTTTAGCTTTCTTTAGTTCTCTTTTTTAAATTACCATACTAGTGGGTGTGAAGGGTACATTTTTGTGGTTTTGATTTTCATTTTCCTAATGACCGCTGATGTCAAGAAGAGTACCCTGGCTGCGCAGGGTGGCTCACACCTGTAATTCCAGCACTTTTGGAGGCCAAGGTGGGCGGATCATGAGGTCAGGAGTTGGAGACCAGCCTGGCCAACATGGTGAAACCCCGTCTCTACTAAAAATACAAATATTAGCTGGGCACGATGATGCGTGCCTGTAATCCTAGCTACTTGGAGGCTGAGGCAGGAGAATTGCTTGAATCCGGGAGTCGGAGGTTGCAGTGAGCCGAGATCATGCCACTGCACTCCAACCTGGGTGACAGAGCAAGACTCTGTCTTGGAAAAAAAAAGGAAGAGTACCCTTTTAATGTGCTGTTGAGAGTAATATCTTTTCAGTTCTTTTGCCCATTTTTTAATTGAGTTGTCTTTTTTTAATTTTTTTTTTTTGAGTTGTAAAAGTATATTCTAGATAGTCAACTGTTCTTAGAGATACGATTTACAAAACAATATGCATCTTTAACTTAACACAGCCTGGAAATATTTCACTTCACATATACTGTATTTTCAGTTTTCTACATTCCTATCCTTTGTGTTATTATTGTCATACGTTTTGTTTTTACGTATATTATGAACACTGTAACTTACTATTTTTGCTTAAATTGCTTACTTTTTAAAAAAATTTTAAATGAAACAATTTTTAAAATATTGACATATTTGTATTTCTGGCACTTTTTTTTTTTTTTGAGACAGAGTCTCACTCTGTTGCCCAGGCTAGAGTGCATTGGCAGAATCTCAGCTCACTGCAACCTCTGCCTCCTGGGTTCAAGCAATTCTCCTGCTTCAGCCTCCTGAGTAGTTGGTATTACAGGTGCAGGCCCCTACACCTGGCTATTTTGTTTTTTCAGTAGAGACAGGGTTTCACCATGTTGGCCAGGCTGGTCTCGAACTCCTGACCTCAAGAAATCTACCTGCCTCAGCCTCCCAAAGTGCTAGGATTACAGGCATGAGCCACTGCACCTGGCCATTTCTGGCACTTTTTATAATTTTGTATAGGTTGTGTCTATTATTCTTCAGATGTATTTGGAAATATGCATTTTCCAAATATATTTTCTGCTTCTGCCCATCCCTTTTCTCTAATTTTATTTTGGGACACCAGATATACATGTGTTAGACCACGTACAATTTCCTATACGTCACTGAGGCTTTGTTCAGTTGGTTTCCTCAGTCTTTTTTCTCTTAGTGCTTTATTTTTGCTTCCTCGGGTTCACTGATCTTCTACAGAGTTTAAATCTGCTGCTAGTCCTATTTCATGAAATTATCATTTCAAACATTGTATTTTTCATTCTGGAACTTCTTATTTCACTCTTTTTTTATACCCTACATCACTATGTTCATGTTATTATAGCTGTTTTAATTTTTAGGTCTGCTAATTTCATTGTCTCTGTCAGTTTTTTTTTCTGGGTCTGCTTCCATTGACTGATAGTCCTCCTAGTTATGAATCATATTTTTTGCCTCTTGTCTTGTAATTTTAGATTTAGTTGTAGACATTGTGATATTGCATTATTGAATATTTGTATTTTTAAAATCTCTTTAAAAGGATGTTGAGTTTATTTTGGTGCTCTTAAGTTTTTTGCAGATCAGCTTGATGCTCTTGTGGCTGATTTTAAGCTTTATTATGATAGTTTTACTGTAGCTTTTATTCTAGTGTAGTTCATCCCAGCAACTGAGATGTGAGCTTTCTAAGGCTCCTAGTGAATGTCGTAAGTATTCATTAGGCTTCTGAAATCTGACCAGTCAGAACAGAAATGTGTCCCAGGTCTGTGTAGTTTCTAGTTGTTGAGCTTATAGTTCTGTTACAGTTTTTTGCCTAGTGTTGTGGAATTTCACTGTATGCATACAGGACTTAGTATTCAGGAACTGAGTCAGGGGTGTCCTATTCAGCTATATGGAACCTTTTTCTACATAATTCATTCTTCAGTATTCTGCCTCACTAATTCTTTTTAGCCTTCATATATTTTGTTTCCTCAAGTAAGTGGTCCCATTGTACTCTGTTTGAGTTCACCTTTCTTGTGCAGCAGCCTGGACAGTACCTTCAGGTAGAAGACTAGGATAATTTTAAGGGTCACCTTATTTGTTTCCTGTCATTCAGGGATTACATTCTGGCATTGTTTGTTGTTCAGTGTCTTGAAATATATGTTTCACATATTTTGTTCAGTTTCTTGATGGTAGGAGGAGGAGTTTGATACCAATTATTGCCTTATGGTAGAATCTAAAGTCTAGTGCTTGTTTTTACTTAAGAGTTTAATTTTATTTAAAGTTAATGTACTAGAAGTCCTCATATTACATATTTCTAATGTGCATAAATTTCATTTAGCACAGTTTAATTAAATGATACTAGTCACCCAACACCATGGTTCCAATTTCCGTTACCATAGTATATTAACTATGAGTAACTATGTAAAGTACAAACTTCATTGCTAGTACTCCGGTCCACACATGACTATGTGAAAAACAGATACACATTAGTCTATTTATTTCAAGGTCTGTTGGCGATTAAGTTTATATACAGACAATAAAGTGTCTAGTTGTATTGTCTTTCCCAATGTTAAGCCCACGTGATATTTTATAGAAATAGATAATCAAAAGTGGAAATTGGCCAACAGATATGAAACAAAGTAACAAAAAATGGTAACACTTTCATTGAAATTTGAGAGAAATGTAAATGAAGTTATAGAAGAAATAGTTGACCATAGGAAAATTGACACTGTCACCATTTGATAGACTCTAGATATGCAGCCAGAGGAACTTATTGAAGGTGAACTTATTAACATAAATGAGGGAAGTGGTTTTTTGTGTTTGTTTTTGAGATGGAGTCTTGCTCTGTCACCCAGGCTAGAGTGCAGTGGTGCAATCTCGGCTCACTGCAGTCTCTGCCTCCTGGGTTCAGGCAATTCTGCCTCAGCCTCCTGAGTAGCTGGGATTATAGGTGCCCACCACCACGCCTGGCTAATTTTTTTTTTTTTTTTTTTTGACAGAGTCTCGCTCTGTCGCCCAGGCTGGAGTGCAGTGGCGCAATCTCGGCTCACTGCAAGGTCCGCCTCCCAGGTTCATGCCATTCTCCTGGCTCAGCCTCCCGAGTAGCTGGGACTACAGGCGCCCGCCACCATGCCTGGCTAATTTTTGTATTTTTAGTAGAGATGGGGTTTCACCATCTTGGCCAGGCTGGTCTCGAACTCCTGGCCTCAGGTGATCCACCCGCCTTGGCCTCCCAAAGTACTGGGATTACAGGTGTGAGCCACTGTGCCCAGCCTGAGGGAAGTGGTTTTGATGCAAAAGATGAAGATGTCCCAGAGGAAATCTTTACATTAAAGGAAAAGAAACTTTACATTAAAAGATCTTGAGATATTTCACAAAATTGAAAGTACAAAGGATAAAATGTTAGAATGTGATCTCGCTTTGTTTCTTTTTTTTTTT
The DNA here is from genome assembly GCF_006542625.1 of Nomascus leucogenys. NCBI lineage: Eukaryota > Metazoa > Chordata > Mammalia > Primates > Hylobatidae > Nomascus > Nomascus leucogenys. Next base: position 32,268,696 of record NC_044383.1, on the reverse strand, counting down.
TTTTTTTTTTTTTTTTTTTTTTGACGGAGTCTCGCTCTGTCACCCAGGCTGGAGTGCAGTGGCGCAATCTCGGCTCACTGCAAGCTCCGCCTCCCAGGTTCACGCCATTCTCCTGCCTCAGCCTCTCTGAGTAGCTGGGACTACAGGCGCCCGCCACCATGCCCGGCTAATTTTTTTTTTTGTATTTTTTAATAGAGACGGGGTTTCACCGTGGTCTCGATCTCCTGACCTCGTGATCCGCCTGCCTTGGCCTCCCAAAGTGCTGGGATTACAAGCGTGAGCCACCGCGCCCGGCCTGATCTCGCTTTGTTTCTAATCTTCTCTTAAACCAATCTAATGAATTCTTAATTTCAACTTTTGTATTTTTTTATATACAGGATTTTCATGTTATATATTTTAAATTTTAGATTCTAATTTTCTGGTGTAACTTTTTAATCTATTTTGTTGAATATCTTAAATATGGTTATTTTAAAGTCTGTGATTACTTATCACATTGGGGGCTGTTGTTTTTAACTGTGTTAATGTGGACATACCATAAAATTGACCATCTTAACCATTTTTAAGTGTACAATTCAGCAGTTTTAGCACATTCACAATATTGTGCAACCAGTCTTCAGAACTTTTTCCTCTTGCAAAACTGAAATTCTATGCTCATTAAATAACAACTCCCCATTACCCATCACCTCTCAGCTCCTGGCAACCACCATCCTACTTTCTGAATTTGACTACTCTAGATAACTCATGTAAGTGGATTTATACAGTACAGGCATGCACTGTATAATGACATTTCAGTCAGTGATGGACTGTGTACACAATGGTGGTCCCTTGAGATTATAACGGAGCTGAAAAATTCCTATCGCCTAGTGACGTTGTAGCCAATGTAACGTCATATAATGCAAGGCATTATTCAGGTGTTTGTGATGATACTGGTGTAAATGAACCTGCTGCACTGCTAGTCATAAAAAAGTGTAGTACATACTATTATGTACAGTACATAATACTTGATAATAAATAACTATGTTACTGGTTTATGTACTTACTATACAGTATTTTTTAGTTTTAGTTTTTTTTTTTTTTTTGAGACGGAGTCTCACTCTGTTGCCCAGGCTGGAGTGCAGTGGCGCAATCTCGGCTCACTGCAAGCTCCGCCTCCCAGGTTGATGCCATCCTTCTGCCTCAGCCTCCCCGAGTAGCTGGGACTACAGGCGCCCGCCACCATGCCTGGCTAATTTTTTGTATTTTTAGTAGAGACAGGGTTTCACTGTGGTCTCGATCTCCTGACCTCATGATCCACCCGCCTCGGCCTCCCAAAGTGCTGGGATTACAAGCGTGAGCCACCGCGCCCGGCCTTATTGTTATTTTAGAGTGGGCTACTTCTACTTATTAAAAAAAAATTAACTGTAAAACAGCCTTAGGCAGGTCCTTCAGGAGGTATTCCAGAAAAAGGCATTGATGTCATAGGAGATGACAAGTCCGTAGATGTTAATTGCCCCCAAAGACCCTCCAGTGCCATAAGCTGTGAAGGTAGAAGACAGTGATACTGATGATCCTTACCCTGTGTAGGCCTAGGCTGATGTAATGTGTGTGTTCATGTGTTGGTTTTTAACAAAGATGTTTAATATATATAATATATATTTCTTAAATAGGAAACAACTTATAAAGATGTAAGGAAAAATATTTTTGTACTGCTGTACAATGTGTTTTGAGCTAAATGTTATTACAAAAGAGTCAAAGTTTTTAAAAATTAAAAAAATTTATAAAGTGAAAAAGTCACACAGTAAGCTAAGTTTATGACTAAAGAGACAAAAGTATGTTTTAACAAATTTAGCCTAAGTGCACAGAGTTTATTGGCCATTTTAACCATTATAAAGTCTATAGTAGTGTACAATAATGTCCTAGGCCTTCATGTTTATTGACCGCTCATTCAGTGACTCACCCAGAGCAACTTGCAATCCTGCAACCTCCATTCTTGGTTAAGTGCCCTATATAGGTGTACCATTTTTTATCTTTTTGTCTTTTTTTTGAGACAAGGTCTTCTGTTGCCTGGGCTGGAGTGCAGTGGTGAGATCTCAGCTTACTTCAGCCTCCACATTCCAGGCTCAAATGATCCTCCTGCTGCAGTCTCCTGAGTAGCTGGGACTACAGGCATATGCCACCATGCCTGGCTAATTTAAGTATTTTTTGTAGAGATGGGGTTTCACCATGTTGCCCAGGCTGGTCTTGAACTCCTGGACTCAAGGGATCTGCCCACCTCAGCCTCCCAAAGCCACCACACCTAGGCACCATTTGTATTTTAGTTTAGTCTAGTCTAGTCTAGTCTAGTCTAGTCTAGTCTAGTCTAGTTTAGTTTAGTTTGAGACAGAGTTTCATTCTTGTTGCCCAGGCTGGAGTGCAATGGCGTGATCTCAGCTCACTGCAACCTCTGCCTTCTGAGTTCAAGCGATTTTCTTGCCTCAGCTTTCCGAGTAGCTGGGATTACAGGCATGCGCCACCATGCCTGGCTCATTTTGTGTTTTTAGTAGAGACGGGGTTCACCATGCTGGCCAGGCTGGTCTGGAACTCCTGACCTCAGGCGATCTGCCCGCCTCAGCTTCCCAAAGTGCTGAGATTACAGGCATGAGCCACTGCGCCTGGCCCTTTTAATCTTTTATACTGTATTTTTACTGTACATTTTCTGTTTAGATACACAAATACTTTCCACTATATTGCAGTTGCCTACAGTATTCGGTACAGTAACATGCCTCTCCCTGCTTGTAGCTCAGGAGCAACATGCTCTACCTATAGTCTAGGCATGCAGTAGATTATACTGTCTAGATTTGTGTAAGTATACTGTGATCACACAGCCGAGAAATCACGTAGTGACACATTTCTCAGAATGTATCCCCTTTGTTGTCACATGACTGTATTTGTCTTTTTGTGACTGGTTTATTTCACTCAGCGTAATGTCCTCAAGGTTCATCCATGTTGCAGCATGTGTCAGATTTTCCATCCTTTATTAGGCTGAATAATATTCCATTGTATGCATATACTAGATTTTAATTATCTACCCATCTGTTGATGGCCATTTGAATCTGTCTACTTTATTGTTTGCCTTTTCCCCTGGTTTTTGTTTGCTTTTTAATTTGGCCATTTGATCCCTTTGCTTTGAATGCTTCATAATTATTCACTGAGAGCTAGATATTTTTTAATGAAAATGTTAGAGACTCTGAAATCATTTTTCACAGCGTGTTGAATATTCTTTTCACAGACATATCCCTTTGATTCAGTTGAGGCATCTCTGTTTTTGGTGCCCTTCATTGTTCTGGTTCATGTAACTCTTCCATGGTGTCAGTTGAAAGCCTGAGTTTTGTTGTTGTTGTTGTTGTTGTTGTTGTTTTTACCAGGGTACCTTGTCCTATATGCACCCTATACTCCAATCTTTGGCTCCACAGCATCATGAGACTGCTGAAATACACTTCAGACTTGGTTTTTCAGCATCTTACTCTCTGAGTGTAAAATTTAGGAGTCAGCAAATGCCATAGGGGAAAAATTATACCCAGAATGTCAGGTTAACCATAATGCATTTCCCTTCTGCCTAGGATCTTTGCCCCTAAAGTTTTGGCTGTATTAGTTGTTCTCTCTCTCATGCCTTCCATTTTCTATATTTTATTTAGCCTCTATAATTTTCTGCATGAAATTTAGTCTGATAACAATTACTACATTATGCCCAAAAGCAAAATCCCAGTATGTATTTTTATTAATTAATATTCCATGTTTTATTTTTAAACATTCTCAAACTACAGAAGAGTTGCAAGTAAAATGCAAATTACGTTTTTTTTCCATAAACCACTTGAGAATAAGGTTCTGACATAATGTCCCATCACCTCTGAATTCTCTGTGTATTTCCTGCAAACCAGAACATTCTCTCATATAACCCAATAACAACCATCAGAATTAAGGAAATTATGATTGGCATATTATTTTGTCATCTAATCCACAGATCCCATTCAAGTTTCTCTAGTAATCTCAATCAATGTCCTTTATATCATATCATAAAGATCTAGTTCAGGATTTAGTCTCGTTTACTCTGGGACAGTTCTTCAGTCTTTCTTTGGCTGTCATAACATTGACATTTTTGAGGATTACACGCCAGTTATTTTGCAGAACATCTTTCAAACTGGGTTTTTCTGATGTATTCTCATGATTAGATCCAGATTAGGTATCTTCAACAGGAATGTCACAGAGGTGATGTTGTGTTTTTATTGAATAGTATCAGGTGACACATAATGTGAATTTCTTCTAATATTGGTGATATTAATGTTGATTACTTGATTAGGATATCGGTTTTTTTCCCACTATAGAGTTAACTTTATATTTTTCCAATTAAAATGAAGTAGTATTTTGTGGGGAGGTATTTTGAGATTATTTAAGTATCCTCCTCCTTATCAAACTTACAGTTTATATTTTGTTTCATTGTATTTTATTTTATTTTATTTTATTTATTTTATTTTATTTTAGAGATAGGGTCTTGTTCTTTCACTCAGGGTGAAGTGCAGTGGCGTGATCCTCATTGTAACTCCTGGGCTCAAGTGATCTTCCTGCCTCAGTCTCCCAAGTAGCTGGAACTACAGATGTGTGTCACCATGCCTTCTTTTTTTCCCCTTAATTCTTTTTGTAGAGGCAGGATCTCAAAATGTTGCTCTGACTGGTCTCTAATTCCTGGCCTCAAGCAATCTGCTGGGTTACAGGTGTGACCCACCATGCTTGTCCCCAGTTTATTTTTTATATCATCAATGGAGTCATAGATTTCAATTTTATTCAGTGGCTTATTTTATTAGTTATCTATTATTACATAACAAATTACCTCAAATTGAGTGGCTTATAATAACACATACATTTAGGCTGGGCGCAGTGGCTCACACCAGTAATCCCAGCACTTTGAGAGGCTGAGGCAGGTGGGTCATTTGAGGCCAGGAGTTCAAGACCAGCCTGGCCAATGTGGTGAAACCCCATCTCTACTAAAAATACAAAAAATTAGCTGGGTGTGGTGGCGGGTGCCTGTAGTCCCAGCTACTCAGGAGCCTGAGGCAGGAGAATCCCTTGAACCTGAGAGGCGGAGGCTGCAGTGAGCCAATATCGTGCCACTGCACTCCAGCCTGGGTGACAGAGCAAGACTCTGTCTCAAAACAAAACAAAACAAAAACACAGACATTTATATTTTTGGGGGGGGGTGGGACTTACAAGTGAGTTGTATTTAAACTTTAAATGGCAAATAGTTATTCAATATTAAATTTTTCAAAAATATATAGAAAAATGAAAACTTAATACCTATTTTCAATAAATTTTTATGAGCTCCAATATTTCAGAGTGCCACCTCCCAAATTGACAGCATGATATGCCTTGGCAATAGTTTAGACCTCTTCTAGAATTTTCTCACATCTGCGTTTTTTTTTTGCCAAACATATATGTTTATATTTTTTCTCCCTAGCTGTATTGCTGTATAATTGGCAAACAAAAGTTATTTTTTATTTTTTATGTTCTGGGGTACATGTGCAGGATGTGCATGTTTGTTATGTAGGTAAACATATGCCACGGTGGTTTGCTGCACCTGTCAACCCATCACCTAGGTATTAAGCCCAGCATGCATCAGCTCTTTTCCCTAATGCTCTCCCCCGACCCGCCCTCCTGGCAAACAAAAATTGTATTTAAGGTGTACAACATGGTATTTTCATATACATATTCATTGTAAAATGCTTGTCTCAATCAAGCTAATTAACATATCTGTAACCTAGCATACATGTAATACCTCACAGTTTCTTTTCTTTCTTTTTTTTTTTTTTTTTTTTGATACGGAGTCTCGCTCTGTCACCCAGGCTGGTGTGCAATGGCGCGATCTTGGCTCACTGCAACCTCTGCTTCCCAGGTTCTGGCAATTCTCCTGCCTCAGCCTCTGGGGTAGCTGGGATTACAGGCACCATGCCTGGCTAATTTTTGTATTTTTAGTAATGACAGGGTTTCACCATGTTGACCAGGCTGGTCTTGAACTCCTGACCTCAGGTGATCCACCCACGTCGGTCTCCCAAAGTGCTGGGATTACAGGTGTGAACCACTGCGTCTGGCCAATACCTCACAGTTTCTTTCAGTCAGGAGTCTGGGCACAGCTGACCTGGGCCTTCTGCTTTAGAATCTCTCTCACAAGGCCATGATCAAGGTGTTGTCCAGGGCTGAGGTCTCATTTGAAGGTTTTATTTCGAGAAAAAACCACTTCCAAGCTTACTGTTGTTGTTGTTGTTGGCGGAATTCTTTTCTTCAAGGGCTGTTGGACTGAGCCTCAATTCTTAGTTGTTCGTTGACTGGGTCACTGCCAGGTCTGTGCTGTGGGGACATCTACAGTATGACTGCTTGTTTCATCAAAGCATGCAAGCCAAGAAGGCAACAGAGTCTGTTAGCAAGATGGAAGTTGCAGTCTTAACCTAATTAGGAAAGTGGCATCCCATCACCTTTACCAAGGGCATGCATACCAAGCGGTGGGAAATATCGGGGGGCATGTTAGAGTTTGCCTGCCACCGTTATCCATTATTATCATTATTTAGTTTGATATTCTAATTTTCTTAGATGTAGCCTGCCTCAGCCTTTCACTCTGGCCCCTGTGTTATTTTGACATGTCTCTGTCATTCATTGAGCACCTCAAGAAGATATTCCAAGCTCCTCTTAAACAATTTCCTGTCCAAGCCCTCGCATTGTTCTAAGGAGCTCTGGTTCCTTTTAGTGGAGAGTGATGTTTTGAATCATTAAATGTGTTTGTTGCTATTAGGTTGCTCCTAGGCCCTCTCAGTTGGTAGTCAGTCTGTGTGTGTCTGTGGGTATATGTGTACATATATATATCATAAATATATTATTTACCTAGGAATTTCTCGGTGTAATACATCGTAAGCTTTCAGCTTACAACAGCATTCTCAGTTCTAGGTCAGCAATGTAATATTCATTCTAGTTTTCTTCCTTTCTGTACTTGTAACTTGTTTTTCTGATTATGAGAAACCTAGCTGTTATTATCCTCTGTATTTGATCTGCCACCTTTATTTGATCAATCTTCCTGTATAATCCATCTCCTGTTGCTGATAAATCTCTCACTCCATTTCTCACCCCATACTTCATATGCATGCCTTCCTCACCCTTTTGGGATCCAACAGCTTGCATTTGGCTGCCCCTTCCACCCTCCTCACTCCACTGGGTCTGAAACTTACTGCTGGACCACTGCCTCTCCCTCTCTTAATGCATGCCTTCTTCTGCCAACATGGGGAACCCTCACTGCCATCCCCCCACCCTCCACTGCCCTGCGTGGATGTGGACATCCTCATCATTCTGCTCACTGCTGTTACAGTTCCTATATGGAAGCCTTCCTTGTTCCATTAGGGCCCTATCACCTCATGCTGGGTTCCCCTCCCAGCAGATTTTTTCCTATCACTCTGCTTAGGCCCTGAAACTCTGTGTCTCGTCCTTTTCCCTCTCGGGAATACCCTTCTCCTACCACTTGGACTCCAAAAGCCTGCTTTGGGCCACTGTAGTCAACTCTCTGCCACTTAGCTTGATGCCTCCTTTGCCTGTACTCACCTAATGGCTATTGAACTGTTCAGGTAGGAAAGGAGAAGAGGGAGAGGTATCAGTTAAATTTTATTTTTGAAAAACTCACTTATTTTTACAACAAATGCTTTTAACTTAGTTTGTTATTACTTACATAGAAGTCAGTTACTCCCACATCTCTGTAATCGCTACAGGTTTATACTCATATTTTCATGCCATATTTTTCTTACATACTAGATAGAGGTTTACTATCACATCAGATTCATGATTTCTGAACTTAGCTACTCCCTGCACCCTCCAAACGAGTTTCAGTTTACCAGTGTCTGTCACTACCACTACTGTTCTTCTAGTCATTCAAGTTTGAAATGTTGAAGTTAATTCATTTTTCCTTATAATCAGTTATCCAGTCCTGTTGATCCTTCTTTTGATGTATGTTATCTTCTCCATGGCCATTACTTTAATGAATATAATAACCTCTTGGGTGCGATTTCTTTCTTTAGTGTGTGTAGTCATTCCTGTGCCCCTAAACCATTTTGGCTTCCCATTTCTTAATGAGTGAAGTAACTTATTAACTTTTATGTTTAACTTTTGAAGTGCCATTTTAATGTACACTATTCTAGATAGTCAGAATATCTAGTTTTGACTCCCATCTTTGCTGCTTACTAACTACTCATCAACGTGTAATTTATTTAACCTCCCTGGGTCTGTTTATTTTTATTTTTATTTTTATTATACTTTAAGTTGTAGGGTACATGTGCACAACATGCAGGTTTGTTACATATGTATACATGTGCCATGTTGGTGTGCTGCACCCATTAACTCGTCATTTACATTGGTATATCTCCTAATGCTATCCCTCCCCCCTCCCACCACCCCACAACAGGCCCTGGTGTGTGATGTTCCCCTTCCTGTGTCCAAGTGTTCTCATTGTTCAATTCCCACCAAGAGTGAGAACATGCGGTGTTTAGTTTTTTATCCTTGTGATAGTTTGCTGAGAATGATGGTTTCTAGCTTCATCCATGTCCCTACAATGGACATGAATTCATCCTTTTTTATGGCTGGATAGTATTCCATGGTGTATATATGCCACATTTTCTTAATCCAGTCTATCATTGTTGGACATTTGGGTTGGTTCCAAGTCTTTGCTATTGTGAATAGTGCCACAATAAACATACGTCTGCATGTGTCTTTATAGCAGCATGATTTATAATCCTTTGGGTATATACCCAGTAATGGGATGGCTGGGTCGAATGGTATTTCTAGTTCTAGATCCCTGAGGAATTGCCACACTGTCTTCCACAATGGTTGAATTAGTTTACAGTCCCACCAACAGTGTAAAAGTGTTCCTATTTCTCCACATCCTCTCCAGCACCTGTTGTTTCCTGACTTTTTAATGATCGCCATTCTAATTGGCGTGAGATGGTATCTCATTGTAGTTTTGATTTGCATTTCTCTGATGGCCAGTGATGATGAGCATTTTTTCATGTGTCTGTTGGCTGCACAAATGTCTTCTTTTGAGAAGCGTCTGTTCATATCCTTTGCCCACTTGTTGATGGGGTTGTTTGTTGTTTTCTTGTAAATTTGTTTGAGTTCTTTGTAGATTCTGGATATTGGCCCTTTGTCAGAGGAGTAGATTGCAAAAATTGTCTTCCATTCTGTAGGCTGCCTGTTCACTCTGATGGTAGTTTCTTTTGCTGTGCAGAAGCTCTTTAGTTTAATTAGATCCCATTTGTCAATTTTGGCTTTTGTTGCCATTGCTTTTGGTGTTTTAGTCATGAAGTCCTTGCCCACGCCTTTGTCCTGAATGGTATTGCCTAGGTTTCCTTCTAGGGTTTTTATGGTTTTAGGTCTAACATTTAAGTCTTTAATCTATCTTGAATTAATTTTTGTGTAAGGTGTAGGGAAAGGATCCAGTTTCAGCTTTCTACATATGGCTAGCCAGTTTTCCCAGCACCATTTATTAAATAGGGAATCCTTTCCCCATTTCTTGTTTTTGTCAGGTTTGTCAAAGATCAGATAGTTGTAGATGTGTGGTATTATTTCTGAGGGCTCTGTTCTGTTCCATTGGTCTGTATCTCTGTTTTGGTACCAGTACCATGCTGTTTTGGTTACTGTAGCCTTGTAATATAGTTTGAAGTCAGGTAGCATGATGCCCCCAGCTTTGTTCTTTTGGCTTAGGATTGACTTGGCGATGCGGGCTCTTTTTTGGTTCCATATGAACTTTAAAGTAGTTTTTTCCAATTCTGTGAAGAAAGTCATTGGTAGCTTGATGGGGATGGCATTGAATCTATAAATTACCTTGGGCAGTATGGCCATTTTCACGATATTGATTCTTCCTATCCATGAGTTTTTTTTAATTAAGTTAAATATTTTTTATTTTAAGATTTTTCATAAAAATAGAGATGGGGTCTAGTTATGTTGACCAGGCTGGTCTTGAACTCCTGGTCTCAAGCAGTCCTCCCACCTTGGCCTCCCAAAGTGGTGGGATTATACACAGGAGCCACCTTGCCTGACCTTCTCTGGGTCTTATTTACCTTACTAGTTTGTTATACAGGTGAATGAATTGCGGAAGTGCTTGTTCTGCAATTCATTGCCAAACAATGAATTGTTAGACTAACAAAGCTAACTAACAAAGCTTGTTAGTTTCTTATACAGAGAATGTTATACAGATGCAGCTTGTTAGTTTGTTATACATATAGTAACATAGTGCTACAATAAAATTAAAGTCTGTGACTGAGCTTTTCTAAATATTTGAAAATTTACCTGAACTTATAGTAGCTGTTGTCTAATGCAATTTAGTACATTGTTAAATTTTTCCTTGTAGTTACTATTTGTTAGTAATTTATCTCCTTGAAATAGAGTGTAAACTACTTGAGTCTGTGGATTTGTGGAGACAAACACATTTGAGTATTTTTTCTGCCATTGTCATTTAGGCAGTAGAACTTCGCTGAGCTTGAGCGTACTCTCTTGTTAAGGCGAAAGTACTAATAATTCTTTGACAAGAAGGTAATGCTTAAATGAAATAATGTATTTAAGGGATCTAGTACAATGCCTGGCAGACAGTTTATTCCCAGTAAACTTTACTTATCCTCTTTTTGTACTCCACCTGTGCCCACTTTGGTAATGAAAAAATAAATGGCTTCCCAGAACAGTTTGAAATGCAAGTGGCATTCACAGAAGCCTATTCCTGGTGGTCATGCCATTTACATTTTTTTCTTTTGCACTTTGCAGCTTGTAGAATCCTTATTTTAGCCAGGCGAGGTGGCTCATGCCTGTAATCCCAGCACTTTGGGAGGCCAAGGCAGGTGGATCACCTGAGTTCAGGAGTTCAAGACCAGCCTGGCTAACATGGAGAAACCCCGCCCGTCTCTACTAAAAATACAAAAATTAGCCAGGTGTGGTGGTGCATGCCAGTAGTGCCAGCTACTCGGGAGGCTTAGTCAGGAAAATTGCTTGAACCTGGGAGGTGGAGGTTTCAGTGAGCTGAGATCATGCCATTGCACTCCACCCTGGGCAACAAAAGTAAAACTCCGTCTCAAAGAAAAAAAAAAGAATCCTTGTTTTAGTTTTACCACAACCTTGTGCAATAAGGCTGGGCAGATATGATTATACTATCTGACAGGTGGGAGTTTTGTTTTTGGAGTGAAGTAAATTGGGATTCTTAAGAGGCAGTCATTGGATTTGTAGGTAAAGTCTGAATGTATTACATGATTATGGAATACTGCATTTCTCTGAATTTCTTAGTTGATATAGTAGTGAAAAGGAAATTCTTCTATTCCATGGCTTAAGGATACGTAAACTCTCAGTACAGCAATCTTTTTATTGTTGATTATTATAGCTTCTATTACTCCTAGAAGTTGACCAACAGGGACCTTAATTTAGGAGATTTTGTCATTCAGCTTTCATGTAGTAAATGCTGAGGCTAGCCCTTTGCCTGCAGGGCTATCAGTGAAGAGGATCTGTGACATTACTCCAGACAGCCAAGTGTAGGGGGAAGAGTTGAGATTTTCAGTGTTCTCTGTGTAAATGAATTGTGCCATTGAACCTGATGGGCACTAGATACTGTATTCTTCTTGAAGCACTGGAGGCCCTTCATTGCAATCTTGTTTTTTCAACTTTTATTTTAAAATTGGGGTATATGCCACCGCCCTGTCTGGGAAGTGAGGAATGTCTCTGCGTGGCCACCCAACCGTCTGGGATGTGAGGAGCGTCTCTGCCCGGCCACCCCGTCTGGGAAGTGAGGAGCGTCTCTGCCCGGCCGCCCAACTGACTGGGAAGCGAGGAGTGCCTCTGCCTGGCCACTGCCCTGTCTGGGAAGTGAGGAGCGCCTCTGCCCTGCCGCCCAACTGTCTGGGAAGTGAGGAGCGTCTCTGCCTGGCCGCCCAACCGTCTGGGATGTGAGGAGCGTCTCTGCCCGGCCACCCCGTCTGGGAAGTGAGGAGTGTCTCTGCCCGGCCACCCAACTGACTGGGAAGCAGGGAGCGCCTCTGCCCGGCCGCCACCTTGTCTGGGAAGTGAGGAGCGCCTCTACCCCGCCTCTGTGCAACCTTCCAAGTGTGAAGTGACAGCCTTGTGTGTGATCTTTTCTGTCTTCGCCAAGTTTGCACTTTCGACATTAAAGTTTACTTTTTAGTTAAAAGTTAAAAAAATAAAAAAAAAATAAATAAATAAAATTGGGGTATATGTGCAGGTTTGTTACAGAGGTATACAGCGCGATGCGAGGTTTGGAATCTGAATGAATCTCACCCAGGCAGAGAGCGCAAAGTACCCATAGGTAGTTTTTTCAAGCTTTACCCACTTTGTCCTCCCACCTTTTGTATTCCTCAGTGTCTGTTCCCTTCTTTATGTCCATGTGTACTCAAGGTTTTTTTCCTATGTATAAGTGACAATATATGGCATTTGGTTTTCTGTTTCTGCATTAGTTCACTTAGGATAATGGCTTCCAGATACATCCATGTTCTGCAGAGGACATGATTTCATTATTTTTTATGGCTACTTAGTATTCCGTGGTATATGTGTACTGCATTTTCTTTATCCAGTCTTCCACTGATGGGTACCTGGGTTGATTCTGTGTCTTTAGTATCGCATTGCAACATTTCAATTTTTTTTCGGATTCAGGTAGTAGAAAACATGTTCAGTCTTATTTTTTTCTGTGCTGTGTATGCTTTTTAAAGGCTAGTGAAGTCATTCAGTTGGATAACAACAGTTGTAATACATTGTTATACTCTTCAACTTTCTTTGATTTTGCAAAGGAGAGTCAATTGGGGTGAGGTTAGGTGAGAACTGAGCTGAAGAAACTAATATGTGCTGTGCAGGGCTGGATTTGTATAGGATGCAGTCATTATCTGTTAACTTTGTCATAGCTTTTGAGACTGCATGTAAGGCAGTAGATGATTTGCAAGTTATGTAACAGTTAACAGAAGTTAAATATTTCAACAAGAGAATGCGTATTTGCTGCTTAGTTTAGAACCTGCTTTTTTTTTTTTTTTTTTTTTTTTTTTTTTTTTTTTAAATAAAAAGAAAATGTTTTTTAGCCAGGCGTGGTGGTGCACGCCTGTAGTCCCAGCTACTGGGCAGGCTGAGGCAGAAGGATTGCTTAAGCCCAGGAGGTCAAGGGTGCAGTGAGCTGTGATCGTGCCACTGCACTCCAGCCTGGGCAAGAGAGTGAGACTGTCTCAATAAAAGGAAAGAAAGGAAAAAAAAAACTAAGTTTAGAAAGAAAATTTTAGGAATTTAAATATAATTTGCAAGGAAAAACAACAAAAACAGTCCAAACTTTCAGTAGAAAACTATGTGCTTTTCAGGTATTTTAAAGGTAAGTTTTAAAGGACATTATTTATTAAATGTTGAAGGACAGAAAACGTTTTACATATTTGTCAGAAACTGACCAATCAGAATGGCCCTGAAATGTATAGAATTAATAAGGATAGTAACCAAAATGGCAGTCCTTTCCACTCTGTTCCTCATTGCCCAAATTTGCTATTTGCTCCTTCTTTTACAAAATGCTTCTAAATGTGAAGATAGAAGGGAAAGAGGTAGAGTAAAAGTTATAGCCCACTCCATTTATTTTGTAATAATATTTTTTTCTCAGTGTTAAGTGGCATTTACCAGTATGGATAAGATTAATTGTTACAATACAAACCAATTTGAAGATTAGTTTTTAAATTGAGCCATAAGATATAAAATCTTATGGTAATGTGCAGATCTGACTATATTCAAGTGCAGTTTTCATACCCATACCAATTGTCTTGTAATAATCGGGAATGCATCCTCTGTGTGGTGTTTGCAAGTTAATGCTATTTTGGAAATCACACCGGTATATCTAGTGGCTTTCCTGGGTGTATGTGGCTCATTATTGATTATAATTTTCTTTGGGAATTTTAGTTTAAGGGGATGGGGTAAGCACTTTCAAATTCTTCGTTGTTAGTAGTTTTGATGGAGGATAGGGATAAATGAATGAGGCAGAGTGTTAGAACAAGTAAGTAAACTCAGATAATTTATCAAATACGTACTACAAAAATAATGCAGATTTTTATGTAAAATGGAGGAGACAAATCATTCACAAGAGGAAGGCCTTAAAAACTTACCAAGGAACATTCACAAAAAAAAAATATGTATATTTTAGTTTAAAAAAGAGCCCCAAGTCTGTGAATGAAAGGGTTCTGGTTGGTTTCTAGACCCAGCTGTGCTTGCTGTGTGTCATGCAGGTGGCTTTAGTATGGTTCAAAGTGTCGCCTGCCCTCTTGTGAAGGGAAGCAGGAGAAGTGACAAGCTATCTTCCAGTGCCTCCTCGATTTTCTTCCATTGTTTCCTTTGTCCTTTTCCTGTTTTCATGCTCTTTTTATTTACACCCACTTCTGACTTCTCTTTTTTCTCAGATTCAATCTTTCCTTCCGAATGACTGTGAGACTTTTTTCTACTCAGCATACACAGAACCTTAAGCAATCGCATATGTACAGCATTTCCATTTCTTTTTTTCTTTTTGAGATGGAGTCTTGTTCTTTCGCCAGGCTGGTGTGCAGTGGCACCATCTCAGCTCACTGCAACCTCCGCCTTCCGGGTTCAAGTGATTCTCCTGCCTTAGCCTCCTGAGTAGCTGGGACTACAGGCGTGCACCACCATACCCAGCTAATTTTTGTATTTTTAGCAGAGACGGGGTTTCACCATGTTGGCCAGGATGGTCTTGATCTCCTGACCTTGTGTTCCGCCCACCTCGGCCTCCCAAAGTGCTGGGATTACAGGCGTGAGCCACCGTGCCCGGCCTGTGTACAGCATTTCTTGTAACAATGAGTTACTTTTATGTTAAGGATTTTTTTTTTTTTTTTTTTTGAGACGAGTCCATTCCTTCCTTCCTTCTTCTCTTTCTTCTTTCTTTTTTCTTTTGACAGGGTCTTGCCTTGTTGCCCAGACTGGTGTGCAGTGGCGTGATCACCGCTCATTGCTGCCCTGATATCCCTGGCTCAAGCAATCCTCCCATCTCAGCCTCCCCGAGTAGCTGGAACCACAGGCATGTGCCACCATGCCCAACTATTTTTTTAACTTTTTGTAGAGATGGGGTCTTCCACATTGCTGAGGCTGGTCTTGAATTTCTAGGCTCAAGGGATCCACCTGCCTCAGCCTCCCAAAGTGCTGGTATTATAGGATTGAGCCACCACATCTGGCCCCAGGACAGTGTCTACTACCAGAAAAGCATTTAATAAGTATTTGTTAAATAAATGATTAAAATATTAGCCTTAAGAAAATTTTAATATCATTTACTTACAAAAATTAGCAAAGCATTCTTAATGCTCATAGAGAAGTAATATGAGTAGAATGTGATTCTCAACAGCAAGGAAGCTTTTTTTACCCTATTTTCTCCATTCTCTTTCTGTTGCCTTCTCCTTCCAATATGAGAATCTCTGCTGTTAAGAACCACTGGCAGAGACTGAAATTAGTATACGTAATTCTAAGGAGATATTGATGTAAATGGTCGATGTGGATTGGCAGGATGACAGGGAGAAGGAAATTATAAGTTTAAAGACGTAGGGGTAAGATGAGTATTTGAACAAAATATCAAGGTAGGTAGTTAGCTAGAGTGCTAGGGCCAATTAGAAGATTAGAGAAGGTGAGTTGATGTTGGCAGTGGGGGAAATGTCAGATTGATAGAGTGCTTGGATTTCATACAGTAGATATAGGGAGCCCTTATGAATTATTGATGAGAGTGACATGATAACAAAGTGAAGACAATTATTTTTCTATTTAGCTGCTGTTTATAAAATGGATCATAGCTTGAGGTGAGGAAACGTTGGAAACAGTGAACAAAGTTTGGAGATTGTTGGAGTAATTGAAAGCAGTTTAGCTGTTTTGCTTGGTATGTTATCTAGTGATGCCTTTAGCAGATACCCTTCTTTTGAAGCCTAATGTCCACTTTATGACTGAGGGATGGATGGAGGCAGGAGGAAGAGTTCTGCACTAGAAAGCAACAGGCCAAGATTCTAGTCCCTACTTCCCTACTTTGTAAATTCATAATCATGGATAAATACTTAATTTTTCCTGGGCATCAGTCACCTATAAAATGAGGATAATGTATTAAGCGTAGTCCTATGGGTGGTAAATAAAATGAGGATAATCATCTAAAAGCAGGGGATCTACATAGATCTCCTTTGGATTTATTTGCAGCCCGTTATCTATCTGTCTTTATTTAGATAAGAGACAGGATCTTGCTGTGCTGCCCAGGCTGGATTTGAACTCCTGGGCTCAAGTGATCCACCCATCTCAGTCTTCTGAGTAGCTGGGACCACAGGCACAAACCCCTTGCATGGCTCTCATTGTCCTTTTATCAATTTTAGATGGTGTAAACAGTGAATACCATATTTTGCTTCCCAGTATTACTTTCTACAACTATATTGTTTTAAGGAGAAAAAGTCTATGACAATATTAAATATTTCAAAGTCTGTAATTTTAAAGTTTAATGTTACCTATATTGACTACTATATTTTAAAATATGTATCCCTGTTTTTATATGTGCCATGATTAGGTATTTAGTTTTTTAGTTATTATTAGACTGTAATAGCACTCAAGTTGATGGATAAAACTTCATCCTGGGATACTTTTAGAGAAACATGAAGAATGTACAAATAGTTTTGAAAAGTATGGTTTCTTACAAAGCTATAGGTGCAATAATACTAATGTCAGTTACTTAGAGCTACTAGAAATGTGTAATTTCTACCTTTTTTGACCACTGAATACACTATATTATATATATGTACATTCTTAGGTATTTTTTTGTTTGTTTGTTTAGAAGGTTTTAATACCAACAGCTTTCTAGGTGTCTCTTCTTCTTCCTCTTCCTCTTCGACTTCCTCTTCCTCCCCCCTCCCTCCTCCCTCCCCCTCCTCCTCCTCCTTCTTTTTCTTCTTCTCTCTCTCTCTCCTTTCTCTCTCTTCTTTCTCTGTCTCCTTTCTCTCTCTTTGTGTCCCTGTCTCTCTTTGTTGTTGTTTTCCCTTCTGTTTGGGTTGTTTCTTCTCCCCGCCTTACACCCGCCACCCCCCACAGACCCCAATCCATCTGGAAAGATGAAGAGGCAGCTGCTATGGTAACTGTGCATTTTGGTTAATGAATAGCAGACTAACAAGATACATAAAACATATGCAAACTGTGCAGAGTTTGTTGCTGTCAAAGCCGTAGGGATACAATACTTTTTCTTTTCCTTCTAAAAAAAAAAAAAAACCCTCTTAACTGTGGTGTTTTGTTTTCTAATTTACCATTCCTAATACTGTAATGTTTCCGTGAACTCCTCCTCTTTCTGCTTAGTCTGCACAGTATTACACCCTGTGGTGAGTTTATGGGAGCTGAGTTGAGGTGCGTAGAGGAAAATAATTGATGAACTGGATTAAGAAGTAGATTTCCTTTAGACTGATACATAGAAGAATAGGGACAAAATTTTTTTGACTAAATGTTTGGTTTTTTGAATGATAACTTGTTTTTTTTACCTCCTTGCATTTTGGCCACTACTGCCCCTTTTGGGTTTCTCTCTGGGGTTAAAACCAGTAAGTAGTGTGTTTCTTAAAGATGTTTCTATCATAAAGGTCAGCTGCAACTGGAATATTGCATTCAGCCAAGCCTTAAAAATTCCTGTAATCTGTGCCATCCTGTCTCATACTGTCCCATCTCATAGTTGTCCTCTCTCTGCAGTGCTCTATGCCCAGGTCTCTGTGGCTGGGCTGCTCCAGCCTGGCGGACAGCATGCCTTCGCTGCGATGCCTGTATAACCCAGGGACTGGCGCACTCACAGCTTTCCAGGTACTTTCTCTGTCTCTGTGGGTTATTTGCGGGCATTAGTGTATGTGTCTAATTCATTAGTATGTGCCTCCTCCTTTCCCATGCTTTACTTATATTCATCTTTTCTCCTTCATATTGCCTGTATCTAACATCACTCAGTACTCCTTTAATGATTAGTTTATAATGTAGATCCAGACTGAACCACTCTTAAGACATTTTCATCATGATTGGTTACAAAAATTGACATAGTACAGCTTGACTGTTGGCTTTCAGATCAAGTAGAAGTATGACAGTAAATTTTAAAGTAATCTCAATAAATAGCAGTTCAATATGTAATATTTGCTCTGGACCTACATAAAGCCAATTAGTATAATCAATCAATTAATTACAATCAGTTTCCTGAACATTTTCTTATTTTTTTTTAAATGATTACTCAAAGTATAAAGTGCTCTCTTCAGAGTGTCTCCTGGTAATTATACTACTAAGTATATATTTTTTATAACCAGTTTTATTTATATCTTCATTAACGTTTCTAATTTCTAGGTGGAAAAACCTTTGAGACCTTTAAGTACAGTATTCACCTTGAGACAGTCTAGCTAGTGTTTCATGAATTAACAGATTCCAGTTCCCCTCAGCCTTTCTTTCTTTTTTTTTTTTTTTTTTTTTTTTGAGACAGAGTCTTGCTTCATGGCGCAGTCTGGAGTGCAGTGGCGTGATCTCAGCTCACTGCAACCTCCGCCTCCCGGATTCAAGCAATTCTCTTGCCTCAGCCTCCTGAGTAGTTGGGATTACAGCTATGCGCCACCACGCCTGGCTAATTTTTGTATTTTTAGTAGAGATGGGGTTTCGCCATGTTGGCCAGGCTGGTCTCGAACTCCTGACCTCAGGTAATCCACCCACCTTGGCCTCCCATAGTGCTGGGATTACAGGCAAGAACCACTGCACACAGACCCCTCAGCCTTTCTTAGAGGCCAGGATGTCAGTTCCAGGATGTGCGAGAAACTTATAGAGAAATAATGTGGAAAATTGTAGACGAAAACATAGGAAAGAGTTTGGTGCTCATTGCTTATAGATTAGGGTATCATACATAATTGTTTTCTTGGCTTTTATCTACATACCTCAGGTATTCAGAATTTGTGTTTAGCATTTTATAGTAATACACAACAAATTAGTTTTTGTATTAATATTTGCCTGCTTTTAACCTGTTGTTCATATCTATTTAGAAGAATTTCAAAGATAGGCTGTGTCAGAATGCTTGTGACTAAATTTTAGCTAAAAGAGGGGAACTTAGGTTTTCCATATTCCTAACCTGTGCTAAGAGTTGTTAATTTTTAATGATACTATTTAGTGATCATAAAGCTGGAGATTTTCATTTTTCCTTTACAAAATTTAATATCTTAAGATTTTCAGTTTTCTTTTACAAAATTTAATATTAAACTTCCTTGGCTTATACTGTGAGATACAATATAGTAAAGCATGCAGGTTCTAAAATTAGCTCAATCAAGTCTTGAATACTGTCTTTGTCACTAGTGGTATGATCTTGAACTTATTTCCTTATCTGTAAATAGATACTGCAGTAAGGGCATGCAGTGATGGTTGCTGCTTTTTATCATGATCATTATAAACATTATTGCTATTGTTGGAGAGTAATTGATATCCTGAGACTGCTTATTTATTTCAAAGTGAAATATCTTTTTTTGTTTTGTTTTGTTTTGTTTTTTTTTGAGACAGTCTTGCTCTGTTTTCTAGGCTAGAGTGCAGTGGCACAATCTCGGCTCACAGCAACCTCTGCCTACTGGGCCCTAGTTATCCTCCCACCTCAAACTTCCGGGTAGCTGAGACTACAGGCACACGATCACACTTGGCTCATTTTTGTATTTTTTTTGTAGAGACAGGGTTTCACCATGTTGTCCAGGCTGGTATCAAACTCCCCAGCTCAAGTGATCTGCCTGCCTCAGCCTCCCAAAGTGCTGGGATTACAGATGTGAGCCACTGCACTTGGCTATATCTTATATTTTTAACTACATATCATACTGACAAGGTTCTGCCATTGAAGAATCCATAATCTAGTTTGTTGGTTTTTTTTTTTTTTTTTTTTTAACCTTTTCAGGGTTGCAGTTAGTTTAGGCAATCTGCCAAGTCTGAGGGAATTGTAGTGCCTAAAAGGCTGCTCCTACTTCAGAAACTAGTTTCATGTTTAGAGGCCCCCACAACCACTCTTAGGTTTGATAACTTGCTATAAAGGACTTAGAACTCACTGAAAACAATTATATTCACAGTTTATTACAGGGAAAGGACACAGGTTAAAATTAGCCAAAAGAAGAGACACATAGGGCAGAATCTGGGAAGGATCCAATTGTAGAACTTCCTGTCATCCTGTCCTCATGGAGTCATGGATGGCATTACTGCCTCCCAGCCACAGTGTGTGACAATACTCACAGAGCATTACCAACCATGAAATTCACCTGAGCCTTTGGTGTCCAGGTATTCACTGGGGCTCTATCACATACTACTCACGTGGCTGACCTCTAGTCTCTTATTTCTTCCTGGTGTTGAAACTTACAGGTATGGTTTAGTGCCCCCAACATGAATCACATTTTGTCCAGTCGCTAAATCTCTCAGGCAAGCAGAGATACTCTCACCAGACAAGAAGTTCCAGGGGCCCAGAGACCACTTTCCAGTAGCCAAAAGCAAAGGCCATTCCTTTCTTTGGTGAAAGAAGAGTAATTCTTCACTACACAGGAGTCATGGATCTCTTTGGGAATCTGATGAGAACTATTGATCTTGGGTATTTGGCAACATTGTGTTGAATACTTTACATACATATATAGATGTTTATTATATTTCTATTTTGTGAAATGATTGAGAGCTATTAAATCACATACTTCTAAAAGTGTAATCTCCCAAGCTGATAAATTCTAGGAAGGGAATGTTCAAGGAGCTGTAAGAATATATAAAAGGGGGACCCAATCTAACCTGAAGTTTGAGGTAAAGAAGATCAGGTAATCAATGTTTAAGAGCTGAAGGATGAATAGGAATTAGCTTGATAACAGGGAGGAATGGAGGAGAAGGAGGACATTTCAGGCCTAAGGAAGAGTCAGTGCAAAGGCCCCAAGAGCCAGTGAGGCTTGGTGCATTTAAGGACCCTACTGAAAACAAGACTGTTGTTTCAGAGAATAAGGAGAAAGGGGAGAATAGAGTGAGAAAAGACTGGGGAAGCTGGATCACTCTGGTCTTATGGGCCATTCAAAGTATGTAGTTTAGTCTTGATTCTAAGAATAGTAAGTCACTGAAAGGATTTAAGCACAAGTTTTACCTGATCTGGTTTGCATTACTCTGGCTATAAGAAGATGCATTTAGATACGTTACTCTGGCTATAAAAAGGATAATTTCAGTAGTTGAAGAGAGAGATGATGGCAGCTTGGTTTTGGACCCAGGATCTTTAAATTGTTAAAAAATTATTGAGGACCCCAAAGTGCTTTTGTTTATATGGCTTATATCTATTGATATTCACTATATTTGTAATAGGAATTAAGAAAAAAATTTAAATATGCTTTAATTCACCTAAAGACTATAATAAACCTGTGGCATATAATGCAAATAACATTTTTATGAAAAGTATATTTTTCAAAAAAAATTAAGACTAGTGTATTACATTTTTATGAATCTCTTTAATGTCTGGATTAAGAAAAGACAGCTGGATTCTCATGTCTGCTTCTGCACTCAATCTATTGTGGTTTGTTATTTTGGTTGACATTTATGAGTAATATCTGGCCTGGCATAGGTATATAGTTTGAAAGGGAAAGATATTTTAATACCATTTTCAGGTAGTTGCAGTTTCTTGAAGATTAGTTGCAGTATAGTATCTGAAGCCTTATCAATGAACTTCCTCTGTTATTGTATTAAAATCCATTGGTCTCAGTTTTTTTCAACAAAGTATGCTGGAACAATTGGATATCCTTGTGCAAAACAATGAACTTCAACGGTTATACTGCACTATATACATAAATTAATTTGAAATGGATCATAGACCTAAATCAGAGTTAAAATGTATAAAACTAATAGAAAATGTGGCAAAAATAATCATTGTGACTTTGGGTTAGGCAGAGATTTCTTAGCTAAGACACAAAAAATATGAACCATTAAAGAAATAACTGATAAATTGGATTCATCACTGTTTAAAAATTCTGCTTTTCAAAAGACACTTTTAAAAAATGAGCAGGAACCAGGTACAGTAGTGCATGCCTGTAGTCCCAGCTACTCAGGAAGCTGAGGCGGGAGAATTGCTTAAGCCCAGGAGTTCAGGGATATAGTGCCTGTGAAAAACCACTGCTTAAGAATAGCCTGACCAACATGGCTGAAACCCCATCTCTACTAAATTCGCGTTTTTAGTAGAGATGGGGTTTCAGCCATGTTGGCCAGGGTGTTCTTAAACTCCTGTCTTCAGGTGATCTGCCCACCTCGGCCTCCTAAAGTGCTGGGATTACTGGCATGAGCCACTGCACCCGGCCTCAACAAGATTATTATTATGTCTTATGTAGCAAAAATGGGCTTATGTACTGGTTTTATCCTATCAATTCAATAATTTGTTCTATGTCAGGTTCAGCACACACAGGTGCTTGATAATGCTGGTTGACTAATAGGCAGAAACTGGATTTGAATCTAGTATCTTCTGTGCCCACCTACTGGAATTGCAGCAGTCTTAGTGCATTTGCATCCTTCTGGTTTAGGTTTTATTTTATTTACCTAGATTTTTGTTTAGGTAAATTATTTACTTAGATTTTTATTTAGGTAAAATTTACATACAGTGAGATACATAGATCATAAGTGTACTCTTAGATGAGTTTTGACAAATGTATACTTTTGTGTAACCTTCAATTTCAAGATACACAACAGTTTCATAATCTGAGAGAGTTTCCTCATACTCCTGTCCAGTCTGTACCCATCCCCCATATGCAATTACTGTTCTGATTTGTCACCAAGAATTAGTGTTGCCTATTCTTGAACTTCATATAAATGCCATCATATAGTATACATTCTTTGTGTCTGTTTTCTTTCAGTCCGTATGATGTTTTTAAGATTTATCCATGTTGCGTATATCAGTAGTTCTCTTTTATTGTTAAATATATTTCATTATGTTAGTACACCACAATTTGTTTATCCATTCATTTATTGATAGGTATTTGGATTGTTTCCAATTTTGGCCTATTATGAATAAAGCTACTATAAACAGTTTCGTATAAGTCTTTTTTGGCATGTATTTTTATTTCTCTTAGGTACATGTCTAAGAATAGAATTTGTTGGGTCATAGAGTAAGTGTATTTTTAACTTTAAAAGAGACAGTCAAGCAATTCTTCAAAGTGGTTGTCACAGTAGGAATACCCATTTTTACTAATACTGACAAATATGTTTAAGGAAATGTCTCATTTAATGTAATGGCTTCATAGCTTTTTTTTTTAATCATTGGATTCTTTTAGTAAGTTTGAAGCATCTTAAGTCAAAATTCTTACAGCAATAAAGAAGGAGGAGCTATTGGAGTCATTGCTGAATTTGTTGGATTACTCCCAGTAGCTCAAATTGAAACCACAGCATTGAGATGGTTTGAAAACTAGTGACAGGGAAGATGCTGAAAAAAGTTGTTAGAATAAATTCTATCGGGATATGTTTAGTTTGAAGATATTTTTATTTTCATCATTCCATTGATTTATCCTGGAAAGTATATGAGTGATTAGAAGATTTCTGTTGATTACCAGTAGATATATTTGATGGAATCATTTGCTCATCCCCAGCAAATGGTGATCGTATAATCTATAATATTAAATGAGAATGAGCAATAGAGTTCAAGTAATTAAAAATAGCTGAGTCATTAAAATTCTTTATTTTGCTTTAGATATTGAAAGAGAAGAGAAATGAAATTCTGACTGTAAGAATATAAGTAAGGGCCCAGGCACGGTAATGTGCACCTGTAATCTCAGCACTTTGGAAGGCCAGGGCTGGCGGATCACTTGAGCCCAGGAGTTCGAGACCAGCCTGGGCAACATCGTGAGACCCTGTCTCTACAAAAAATTAGCTGGGTGTGGTGGTACTCACCTGTCCCAGCTATCTGGAAGGCCAAGGTGGGAGGTCAAGGCTGCAGTGAGCCATGATTGCGCCACTGCATTCCAGCCTGGGTGACAGAGTGAGACCCTGTTTCAATTTAAAAAATATAGATAGATAGATAGATAGATAGATAGATAGATAGATAGATAGATAGATAGATTTATATGGCCCTAGAATACTTTAGGTATCAAGTATAACTAGTAATTTTAGGAAAATCTTGAGCTAAGTGAAACATGATATTTTAACATTAGCTAGGGTTCCATGTCAAAGGTTGAAATTGTATTCAATTCAGGAGAGATGTTATCTTTTATTACTTAAGAATGCTTACAATTCTACTGAATTTTACCATGTACAAAGTGAAATGTTAAAATGGAACAATACGAGGAAAATTAAGCATTATTCATTTTATATATATGGAAAACTTAATTTTACATTTGAGATTTTAGAGGAATATGGATTATCGAATTGAATATACATTAACATTCAAGTTCTATTACAAAACAATACCATAAGGAAAATTATCCTGTGACAGAAATGCTTCTCATTCTGTAGCTGATACCCCCTCTATTGTATATGAATAATTTCAGTGTAGCACAATTTCTGTATAATAAATGTAGTTATTTTTTGTGTATATGTTAACATTTGACTTGTATTTATCCCAGCTACACCCCTCGCCTTAGGGGTTTGCAAGGAATGACAAATCAAACATGTTTTTTATTTGTTTATTTGTGCAGAAATTTTTTGTTCTCCTAATAAAATGAATTATTGTTTATTATGGAATATGTACATTATTTGGTAAATATATAAACAAGAGTATCACCCATATGCCTTCCACTTTAAGATAATTATTGCTAAATTAACATGTTAGTGTCCTTTTATCTGGAATGACTTATCCATCCACGTGTGCCTGTGCGTGCACACACACACATGCCCAAATAATGGTTTCATTTTTAAGTACTTTTATTACCATTTAATTAAATTATGAGATATACAATTAAAACATTTAATATTAATTGTAGAAAATACAGAGAAGTAGAAAGAAGGAAGGATTTTAAATGTCCTCCCAGAGATTACCATTTCAATGATACTAGTAATTTCTGAATTTCACCTATATCATATTGCTCAAATTCTACATTCATCATCTGGTAATACTGATTTTGGTCACTGTTTATCTCAGATAGCTGCTCACATGTTTTTGAATTGAACAAAGTTTGAATTTGGCTTATATCTGACCACCACCTCCCTCTCATGTAATTGTTAGTCATTTCAAATTTTGCAGTTCCCCAAAGGCACAGTGTTCTTTTATATATCTGTATCTTTGCATATACCGTTCTGCTTACCTGAAAAACCCCTCCGCAAACACCTATTGTCCCTTACCCACTCTCTGCCTTTGTCTACCTAATCTTCAAGATTCAGCTTAAGCTGAGCTAGAATTAAAGTCTTCCCTGATCTTTATCTTCTCTCTCTTAAACTAGTCAGAGGATCTGTACCCAGAGCATGCATGGAATTCTGTGCCCTGTAAAATTGACATGAAGAAAAGGAGTATTCATTTTCGTACCAAATTCTTTAACAGAAAATTCCTGATTGGGTCTAACTTTTTACATGTGTTGGATTAGATGGTCATATACAGAAGGGAAAGAATAGCAATATAAGTCTTCTCATGCCTGTAATCCCAGCACTTTGGGAGGCCGAGGCGGGCGGATCACAAAGTCAGGAGATCGAGACCATCCTGGCTAATGCGGTGAAACCCCGTCTCTACTAAAAATACAAAAATTAGCCGGGCATGGTGGCGGGCGCCTGTAGTCCCAGCTCCTCGGGAGGCTGAGGCAGGAGAATGGCATGAACCCAGGAGGCGGAGCTTGCAGTGAGCCGAGATCGTGCCACTGCACTCCAGCCTGGGCAACAGAGCGAGACTCTGTCTCAAAAAAAAAAAAAAAAAAAAAATGGTCTTCTCATTGGCAATGTAAGTAATTTTATGTTTTTATGTCTCACACATACACATACATATATACTACATTATGTCAAATTAGTAAGTACAAAGCTTTTGTATATGAATTTAAGTTTTCTATTTAAAAGAAAGTACATAATTAGTTTTACCAAAATATAGTTGCTGCTGTTCATTGTAGTTTCTACCCTTTATATGAGCCATTGTTTGGGGGAAGTACTTGTTTTGTTACTGGTAATAAACTACAAGGGAGATTTGTAATATAATGTTAGTATATTTCCCCTAGATTTTTAAAAAGCAGGTCATTTTTTTTTAAGCATTTCAACTGCAGCACAGTGCAATCTTTTGGGGAGAATTGGTAAAATGAGGATAAAATGAGTACAGGATTCCAGCAGCTTGAAAATAACACAGTAGGCCAGACGCAGTGGCTCACACCTGTAATCCCAGCACTTTGGGAGGCCAAGGCGGGTGGATCACGAGGTCAGGAGTTTGAGACCAGCCTGGCCAAGATGGTGAACCCCCATCTCTACTAAACATACAAAAAAAAAAATTAGCCGGGTGTGGTGGTGGGCGCCTGTAATTCCAGCTACTCAGGAGGCTGAGGCAGAGAATTGCTTGAACCCGGGAGGCAGAGGTTGCAGTGAGCTGAGATCACACCACTGCACTCCAGCCTGGGCAACAGAGCGAGATTCTCTACGAAAAAACAAACAAACAAACAAAAAAAAGAAAATAACACAGTATTTGACCAAAATCTCTTTTGTATTCCCTACTCTGGTTCAATTCCAGTAGTCCTGGAAATATGCCTATGGACTATTTACAGTGAGATTATAAAACTGAATCATGATTTTGGTGAATAGAAGCCAGAGCATGTGCCTACAGCACCCCAGCTGGCAGTAAGCTCTCCCTAGGTTTATGAATGTAGTTAGATGGTCCCCAACTGTTTACAAGACAGCAGAGGTGAGATCTTTGATTGACAAGTCAGAAATGCATTAGATCATTCTCTCTGCCAGTCTCTGGTTCATGCTGTTAAAAATGTCAGCCTCCAAGTTTGAATGGCAGCCTGAGGGCCTTAGAAGCTTTTTGTTTTCTGAGATGGAAACACAAATTGGATGTGTGCCTGAGTGCTTCATCCTGGGCTGTAATTTCGTCTTTTAGCTAAGAACCACAAGGTACACGAGCAAAGCACCCTGTAAACAATAATACTGCGGAAAAAAAATAAACAAGGTCGTGTTTCTGGTACGTTGATCCAATGGTGTCCTGACCTCTATCACGTTGAACATCTCCACTCTGATTGCTGTTCCCTTTGGCATTACAATGAGAGAAAGAGAGACTGACATAGGAAGAAAAGATTTAAAGTTGCAGTATCGTTGCACATTCCTTGTATTGGCTATGAAATATTGAACTGTCAGAATGTGACACTTGGTTTTTTAAGCAACCTTTCTTGTTTGAGGTGTTTGCAGTTCATTCCTTTCTCCCCCATTTGTCTGCTTTCATTGATAGGGTTGGAAGTAGTTGCCTTAAATGCGTGAAAAAGGACAGTGTTAAAGAGAAGTGATGCTGATGGAGCCAAACAAACTTAACACTGGAAAATAAATGCAGGCTGTGGGGCAAAGGAGGTAAAGATGGGTTAGTATATTATTAATAGTGGAATTTATGGAACACCCTATTGTAAGGAAGAATCAGGTTAGGTCCTAGTTCTGTTTTTGTGGAGGCAGGAAGTTGGGAAGGTGGTATTGGGTAAAGAGATGCAGTGACATAGTTTGTGTGGTATTGGGTAAAGAGATGCAGTGACATAGTTTGTTAAACTGATAGCCTACTATATGGCAGTATTGCCAGGCCAATCAAAATTCACCCAGCTATTTTATTTATTGCTGTTATTATCCAGTGTCTTTAACAAGTGGTCAAATTACAGAAGACTTTAAAATTTTGGGAAGAAAAATATTTTTTAATGTGGAAAGTGTGTATTTATAGTAAGAAAGTTCATTAGGTAATATGGAAGAAACATTATGCTTATATTAGTCCAGCTTATGCCAAATGAATAGAAAATCTTCCTTGTAAAAGCCACCATATATTTCTTGGAAAATATTTTGTAGTAACAAAATGAGTTTTCTCTTATGTTTTAAATTACATCTTTTTTTTCAAGCTGTGAGTAGGAGTTTATAAATTACAATACATCTTAAAACATATATTTTTTAAAAACGTTTTCTTCTAAGGAAGCACTATTGATGTATGCTTTCATTTTCATCCCTTTTGGGGCATCGAATTTACAAGTAAAGTTTTAACTGAGAATGAATGGCCTTTTGCAGTTCTTCTGGAGTATGGAAAAGAGTTTGTATTGAAAGTTCCTCAGTGGCTGGGCACTGTGGCTCATACCTATAATCTCAATACTTTGGGAGGCTGAGGTGGGTGGATCACTTGAGCTCAGAAGTTCGAGACCAGCCTGGGAAACATGGTGAAACCCCATCTTTACCAAAAACAAAAAATTAGCCAGTTGTGGTGGTGCCAGTCTGTGGTCCCAGCTACTCGGGAGGCTGAGGTGGGAGGATCACTTAAGCCTTGGAGGTGGTGGTTGCAGTGAGCTGAAATCATATCACTACACTCCAGCCTGGATTGACAGAGTGAGACTCCATCCAAAAAAGAAAAAAAAAGGCAACTATTTAGCTTAGCCCTCTCCTCTGAAAATGTGAAAAGCAAGAGCTGTTCTGCATCAGTCCAGTGAAATGCACTGGAAAAATGGTGTTGGTAATTCCTGCTTTGAGGTCATGCTAGAAAGAGGGAAGATAATACTTGTAAAATATAAGTCCTGCTCCTTTGTAGCCAGATTTTTGTCCTTATTTAAAAATATTGTGCTCAGAAAGTAATACCAAAAGGAGGGATATTAAGAACTAGTGATTGTTGTTTTTAAGTATTGCTCTGAATTTTTAAAGCATAAACATTGATGTAGATTTGCATTTAAGCTATGAGAACCCACTGTCTTGACTCAGTGGGGGAGTTTTCAAAAATCATTCTTGTAGAAATTGATTTCTCATTGGCTGATTTCTACAGGATGAATGAAAACACACCATTTTTTGCAGTCTTAGAAGAATAAGAGGAATGCAAGTGTTTAAGAAATGAGACTGAAATGTGCTTTTATGGAGTTTTCTAAATCTAGTACAAAGAAACTACAAAATTTCTTCTTGGTGTATTATGCATCAATACAGTGAAAATGCCTCACAGCTTATGGGCTTTTTACAGCCACACCTTCACAATTAATGATTAGCTTTATTATTTAAACTCCAGGCTTGCCTCATGAGCAAACGTCAGTGTATTCATAGAACCATAGAATTTCAGCATTGGACCAGACATCAGAGGCCATCTAGTCACATATGTCTCGTAATATAGAAATCCTTTATGAAATGTGTTTGGAAGGGAGTCATCTAATCTATCCCTGATCACCACCATTATTGGTGAATCGAACTTCTTGAAGCATCTTGCTTTTA